>NC_081844.1:48645466-49018946 GCF_963259705.1 Myotis daubentonii | reverse complement strand
AAAAGCCCTGTAGAAAATGAATGCATATAATCATCTGTTTGATCTACTTATGTTTAGCAAATCAAGTATCATCACTATTTTAATTGCTAAACAAAAAATTCCATTATCACTTATACTATATCTTGTATTCCTTTACAATTTTTGAAGAGATGGATACATACACAAGAAATATGTAATTAAATGTGAAAATAACCTAAAAGGAAATAGATAAGTTCTAAGTATCTATATATATAAAAGCCTAAGTGATCATTAGGACCGAACGACCAGAACGACCGGAACAACCAGTCACTATGACATGCACTGGCCACCAGGGGTAGACACTCAATGCAGGAGCTGCCCCCTAGTGGTAAGTGCACTCCCATAGCCAACCTCCTGCGGCTCCTCCCCCTCCCCCACTGTGTGGCCGGCCCCTCCCACCAAGGGCCCCTCTCCCATCCCAGCCAGCCAACCTCTGGCAGTCCCTCCCCTCAGCTGCCAACTTCCCACGTTCCCTCCCCCCCTACCGGCTGGCCCCCAATAGGCCTCAATTGCCGGCCAGCCAAGGGGACCCCACTCATGGACAAATTTGTGCACCGGGACTCTAGTAAAATAGAATTGTCTTTTTCTTATTGATGCTCATCCTCATTACTTCTAATATCTTATTAATCCCTTTCACTCTGAATGATATAGGTAGTATACATTTGTTTTCTTTTAATATATTTTATTGATTTTTTAAAGAGAGGAAGGGAAAAGGATAGAGAGTTAGAAACATTGATCAGCTGCCTCCTGCACACCCCCTACTGGGATGTGCCCACAACCAAGGTACATGCCCTTGACCAGAATCGAACCTGGGACCCTTCAGTCTGTAGGCCGACACTCTATCCACTGAGCCAAACCGGTCAGGGCAGTATACATTTCTATAAATAGTAATTTCATGATACTGATAGAATTTGTGACAATTTTCCTCATCAGTATGTATTATCTTAATCTTATTTTGAATCTCTGGTTTGGTTTTTTTTTAGCTTCTCTTTTATCCCATTAAATGCCTAATGCATGTGAATAAACATTCCTCTCCAATTTTTATCCACAGAAATAAATATTAATCTATGGAATCTAAAAAAATAAAAGTGCTATTGCAAAATGGGACCTAACAGACTATAATCAGAAATAATGTCACAAAGGGAAGCAAAGAAAATTCAGACTGACTGTCAGGAAACTTTTAATGGCTTTGTAAAAATGATTGTGAGTCTGGTCAGGGACATCCTGTGGGGACAGCACACAAATAGAAATAATTCCCAGCAGAGTCATTTATTTTACTGTTGAATAGTTTTTTAGCAAACAAAGGGGTGGAAATTGCTCCTGGTTCTGCAGTTGTTCGGCTGACAGTTACCTGTCAGGCCAGCCACACTTTCTGTGGTTTTGGCAGGTTTCATTGGTGGCTTTTACACAACAGCAAAGGATTTGTAAACAATTTCCCTATATGCTGAGCCTTTCATCAACTTTAGGTACCACTTTCTTCTCACCTCTTCGTGCCTCCCAGTACATATTTTGTATAGTGCTTGATTATCACAAAATAGGTTCTTTTTTAAAAAAATATATATATATTGTATTGATTTTTTACAGAGAGGAAGGGAGAGGAATAGAGAGTTAGAAACATCGATGAGAGAGAAACATCGATGAGAGAGAAATATCGATCAGCTGCCTCCTGCACCCCCCCTACTGGGGATATGCCCACAACCAAGGTACATGCTCTTGACTGGAATCGAACCTGGGACCCTTCAGTCCGCAGGCTGACACTCTATCCACTGAGCCAAACCGGTTAGGGCAAATAGGTTCTTATCAATGAATTTTTAACATATTTCTGAGGGAAAATGTTAGCCATACAAAGTAACGTTTCAGTAAATTGATGAATGAAAGTACAATACTTTCCTCTATTTCTGGGCATGTGCTGAGGTCAGATTTCTGCCTTCAGGTTTGTGCTGCCTGCTTAAGGGTGCCATGGACATTACTCAGGATGACCCTGCAGGTAGTCATCGTAGAATGATCATGGTGCAGTCCATGAAATGAAGTAATGTGATTCCTCCAAAACGACCAGACACATATATTAGGCGTTTAGTTTTCAGGGTGGTTGTTTTGTTTGTTTTGATTTTTCGTGTGTGTGTTTAATTGATGTCATAGAAAAGGGAGAGGGAGAGAGAGATAGAAACATTAATGATGAGAGAGAATCATTGGTCGGCAGCCTCCTGCACACCCCACACTGGGGATGGAGCCTGCAACCCTGGCATGTGCCCTGACTCTGAACAAAACTGTGATCTCCTGGTTCATAGGTCAATGCTCAACCACCGAACCACCACGGCAGCCGAGCTGGTTTTGTGTTTTGTTTTGTTTTGTATCTTATGTCCTGGGAGCCTGGTACAGCCTGTGCGGTTTAGACATTACCACTGCATGTTCCTGGTGTTCTGGCTGAACCTGACAGCCTCTGGACTGGTTCTTAGAAATGAGAAGACACTCCAGTTCCTCCCTGAATGAGACCTGAAGACCACACACTGAGCTTCTCATTCCGAGTGCTGTGGTTTTTACACTATTTTCCAAATGCTGTGCAAACAGGTAGACCACCTATTATGGCTGTGCTTCCTGAGAAGGGTTACATAGTTGAAGTGTTCATTTTAATCGTTAAATCCAAATATGGCTTATCTGCTGTAAGTATTACCTTTAAATTAAAAGATACATTTAGTGGTGTAGCTAATGAAAACTGTTGGTTTTGTTTCATGATTATTAAATACAAATGGTGAATGGAAATTCTGATGAAAAATTTATATTTTTATTTGAATTAAAGAATAGAATATTCTAATTTAGCATAAGAGTTACTAGCTGGAGTACACAAATCGGTAAATTAGATACCAGTAATCAATGATCAGACCTATATCATAAAACAAGTACATAAATCAGTATTGATCATTATATCCTATCTAATAAAAGAGAAAAATGGTAATTGGCGTACGACGATACCCTTTTCATTGGTTAATCAGGGCTATATGCAAATTAACTGCCAACTATGATTGGCAGTTAACTGCCAACTATGATTGGCAGTTAACTGCCAACTATGATTGGCAGTTAACTGCCAACTAAGATTGGCAGTTAACTGCCAACAAGATGGCGGTTAATTTGCATATGTAGGCACAATGCAGGGAGGCAAAAGGGAAAGCAGGAAGAAGCCCCCTGCCACTGACAGTGATCGGAAACCCAGGGGGGAGCTAAGACCTGGGGCCGCCTTTGCCCTGCCCCCCAGCCATGATCGGAGAATCAGGTGCCTTTGCCGCCCTGGCCAGTGATAGCAGGAAGTAGGGGTGGAGCCAGCGATGGGAGCTGGACACGGTCGAAGCTGGCAGTCCCGGGAGCTAGGGGTCCCTTGCCTGGGCCTAAAGCGGAGCCCACGATCGTGGGGCCGCTGCAGCTGCGGGTCCCCGCTGCCCGAGCCGGACGCCTAGGCCAGAGGCATCCCGCAGGGGCAGGGGCAGAGCCTGCAACCGCGGGGAGCTGGGGGTCCCTGCCCAGGCCTGACACCTCTGCCGGAGGCCTCAGGCCTGGTCAAGGGGCCGATCCGGTGATTGGTGATCGGAGGGTGATGAGGGTCAACTCCTCTGGCCGAGGCATCAGACCTGGGCGGGGGGCTGAGCCGGGGATTGGGGGGATATGATGGTCCCCTTGCCCAGGCCTGAAGCCTGGGTCAGAGGCGTCAGGCTTGGGCGAGGGGTGGGGCAAGCGATCAGAGGGAGATGGGGGTCCCCTGCCCAGGCATGATTCCTGGGCCAGAGGCCTCAGGCCTGGGCGGGGGCCAGAGCCAGTGATCAGGGGGAGATGGGGGTCCCCTGTCCAAGCCTGACACCTCTGGCGGAGGCGTCAGGCCTGGGCAAGGGGCCGATCAGGGTGATGGGGGTCAATGCCTGAGGGCTCCCAGTATGTGAGAGGGGGCAGGCTGGGCTGAGGGACACTCCCCCCCACATACACCCAGTGCACGAATTTCGTGCACCGGGCCCCTAGTCATTATATAAATAAGTATTTATCATTACACATATACTATATGTACTGGTCAACAAATCTCTTTTTAGTGGTTTTTCTAACTATAAGTAGAATTATAAGAGAATTATAGAACCAATAGACCACTGAATAAAAGAAAAAACTGAAAAAAATAATGAGCTAAGTGACATTTCTTGTACTTGTGATGTGTCTGCCAGTGTGGATCACAAAGGCTGACATATCCTTTCAACATTCATTTATTGACAAAGTGTAGGAAAGGAAGAAATAGAAGGTATTTTTTTGACTCATTTATGGCCATCCAGCCCAAACTATGCAATATTCAACCAGAAGGCAGTTCTAGGGTAAAAACGTAGAATAAAAAGGATTAGGCAGATTAAAGGGCATTGTAAAATTTGACCTGGATGTCAAATTGAAAAATTAAGTAACCATTCTGAATAACGACCTCACATTCACATTTATTTCTATAAATTCTTAATTAACTTAAATATGTACTATATATAGTTGTGATTAATTTATCTCTTTCTATATTTATATTTATTAATTTTATATTTAGCTTTCCATGCTGAAAGTAGTAAAGCAGCAATTAATTTTATACGGAGTATGGCCATGCCCATGTTATATTTTAAGATACTAATTTTATTTTCCTATATGACAAATTGTAGGATGAAGTCTGTCCCGAAGCTGGAGGAGATGAAGTTCAGAAGTGTGTGTGGGCCTCGGCGGTTAATGTCAAAGACAAGTTCATTTATGTTGCACAGCCAACCTTGGACAGAGTCCTAATTGTTGATGTGCAGTCCCAAAAGGTTGTGCAGGTAAGAATGACGCCTACTTTTTGAAAGTGACTAAGTGTATTTACTTTAGCTTAATAGCCTTTGCCAGGTAACATGTGCTTTGACATTTGATTGTCAGTTATAACTAGTTTCATTACTTGGATAAATGGAAAATATATGCCTTTTCTGCTCGCACTCCTCTCTTTTTGCTCCTTGAGCCTAATAATTTAAAGAAATAATTTAAATATCTTTTGTTTTTAAAAATGTGATTCTGTGAATACATAATAATACTAAAATGACTAGTTTCACAAAAATCATCCCCAGAGTTGCTTATTCTGCCTAGAGCAAGGAGAGTCCCAGTCAGAGGTCAATGAAGGCATTACTACTTATCATCCCAGAAGCAGTATTATATCATTCTCATTTGATTCTTAACAAAGGCAGAGATAATGAAAGGCTTTACTAGATAATAGTAACCTAATAGGTATTAATTACTAAGTAGTAAAAAGAAAAGTACTAATATGTACATAGGTCAATGACAGAGACAAATATCTCTAACATATCAGATACACCCCCATTGTAGGAATAATGTGGGAACATAATTTTTGGAATAGTAAGGCAGCGATAGTGGTATGTCATGGGGTTGCTCACACAAGCTCTGGAGAGTTTTACGATCATGTTGAATATTACTTCTACCAATGAAAAGGAAAGGTTTTGAATTATGGGACTATTGAAGACATCTTTGGAAATGAGTGAAATAGCATCAGAATGATTTGGACAATTATGCAACAATCTATTCTATAGAAATTGAGAGATTACCTTGGTTGTAAAATAAAAATTTCTATACTGGGTATATTCAATCTAGTATTCTTTGTGATAGAGACACTAATTATTTTTTAATATATTTTTATTGATTTCAGAGAGGAAGGGAGAGGGAGAGGGAGAAAGAGAGAGAGAGATAGAAACATCAGTGATGAGAGAGAATCATTGATCGGCTGCCTCCTGCATGCCCCCTCCTGGGGATCAAGCTGCAACCTATGCATGTGTCCTGACCTGGAATAAAACCTTGACCTCCTTGTTCATAGGTTGATGCTCAATCACAGAGCCACACCAGCTGGGCAGCGACCCTACTTCTTGAGGCCTATTGTTGACTATAATTATCAACCTAAAATTTTAGACATATATCATTTATTAGATTCTCTTTTTCAAAATTAAAAGTTTCTTCTTTAATTTATCTAAATTCTATTTTTTGCAACCATGTATAATTTCAGTATGTGGAAGTCTTTAGATAATGAGTTCCAAAAGTCTACTACCTGCTGGGTAAAATATTGCATCATTATATTTGTCTTAACATTACCATAGAGTATGTAAATTTTAGTTCCCAAAAGTACATGCTTAAAGGTGAATAATGAATATCTTAAATATTATTATACTTGAAAGTAATTCATCTCATAGTTTCTAATTTCTCAAATCTTTTTCTAATTTAAAAACATATAAGGGATAGATTTTATGGATTTAGATATTGAACCCTCTGTTTTACAAGTTAATAATTCAAGTAATATAGAAATATTTCTAACTAAAAAAAACTACATTTGAAAAACTTTACTTGTGATTTAAAGCTTTATCTATATCCATGGTTATAGTCAACTTCAAAGTACAAAGTGTCAACTTCAAAGTACAAAGTTAATTTTATTAAAATAAAGCATCCTTTCTTAATCTGACCACTTTTTTGTATCCAAGTGAAATTAGACTTTCTGATTATGTGCTGTACCTGGTTATTTATTTATTTTAATCTGAATATATTATATAGAGGCAACTAACAATATTACTTATAATCAAACGTTAATCATCTCCCAACAGTGAAGTCCAAAATCAAAGTGCCTTATTATTGGGGGAAAAAGAGAAATATAACCTTATATTTATTTAAATTTAATCTTTCAGGCTTTCTTTGTCAGTCAGATTAAAGTAAGTCTCTAGTGTTTCATACTGACCTTATCTAGGAAACCACATTTCTGACTTTTTCTTTTGCATATATTGACTGTGTGGATTGGTATTAAATAAACATTTTAGGACTAAACATTTAAAAAATTAAACAGCATTGTTACACTTTATTAGTAAAATAAAAAATAGTTTCTTAACAACATAAGATCTTACAAACTCCATGATAAATTATTACCATTAGGGTATATTTGTTTCCAGTATTATTGTTTCCGTATTATTTCTACCTGCAGCTTTAAAATAAAAGGTCACACTTTTTAAAAAGAATCTACACCCTTGGTATTGCTTTAAACATCAAATGGCTCTTGCTTTTCTTCTTATAGAAAATTTTTGTAAGAATGTTATACAGGTGATGTTTTGCTCTATAAACGATTAACTAATAAACAACTGACCCCATTTTGTCTTCCATGGAGCAAAATCAGGTTCTGCTTGGATGCAGCAGTGGCTTATTGTAGCACCTCACGAGTATTCTTAAGTGTCATCAGCAGTCTCCTCTAGCCATTAGCACATTATCTTGAGAATCTACATCATTAGTTTAAATTAGGTTCACTTAATTAGCCAGCTGGTACTCTCCTTGTCAGACTGATAAACAAGCTGTGCCACACTGTTCCTTCGTGTCAAGATTAAACCCTAAGCCTGTGTATCTTTCTCTGTTGCTATTCCCAGAATTTCACCCTTACAATATAAGCCATCTTTCTAGAAGCTGATACAACTGCTCTGTAACCTGTATAGCATGCTTTTAAAATTTTTTGTATTTGTCATATCCCCTCAGGAAATATTGATGAATTTGTATACCTATAGGTATATTGGGATTTTGAGGGAGTTAAGGTTTACAGGTCAAATCAACAAAGGAAAGAAAAACCCTGATAGTGCCAGTAAATTGCACCCTTAAACAATGTTTTAAAATAGTAAAGAAAAATATTTATATCAATATATTTATAAAGCTGCAACAAATAAAAATATCACATTATATAGCATGTGTTGAACATATTTTTACAAAGCAACAAGATAAGAAATTAATTCATTATAATATATCACTCTGAAAATGGTACTTACATGAATGATTAAGAAATACAGACTCTGGAACCTGAAACATGTAGATCACTACTATTAATTAATTATAACAAAATTAATTAAGTTATTTGAAAGACCTTTGTGAAAATGTTGAATAAATCAATAAATTTTTTGGATGATGAGTTATGGCTTACTTACCTGAATATGACTAGGCCAACCATAGTCTACTATGTGTACAAAATTATAGTGTTTATGATATGGAAGAGAAATTTCCAACTTATGATATCAGAAACTTTTATTTAAAAAAGTCTTACAGGATTACTCAGTAGGTCGAAACTGATCTTCTTTGTTCTATTTTGGTGAGGATTAAAATCACCTGCTTCAAATAAGTCTTATCTTCTATAGGCTTCTCAAGGCAAAGTTTGAAAACAATTTTTCTGGCAAAATAATATTAGTAAATAAATGCAAATTTATACGAAGCAATAAATGAGCATTCTATGAGGTTAATTTTGAGGTGAAAGATGAGCATATATAAAATGCTCATATTCATATTCTTAAACATTGTATTTTAACTGATATCATTTTTGGTATAAATGGCTGGTGAATTGGAGACATCAAGGGAAGAATAGTAGGTGAGGGTGTTTGAGGAAGAAGATTGGGGAGTGGCAGGTCAGGGAGTTATTATAAGGAATTTTAGGGTTTACTCTGAGAGACATGAGAACACTTTGTAGTGTTGTGGACAGATTAGCGTCATGATCTGTCTAATGCTTACCCCCCAAAATAAAATCACTCTGATAAATCTGTTGATAAAGTTGATGAGTATAAAGTTATAAGGTAAAAGTCATGTGGTGAGGTTAGAGATGATAGAGGCTCTGTGCATGGTGGTAGCAGAGGAGGAGCCAGAAAGAGGTCAATATCTGGAAGGCAGTGTATTCGTGTTTCCTGAGGTTGTGAGATATGGGAGGGAGAGGGCAGTCAAATATAATAGCATATTTACAATCCTTTCCATAAAATGTGGAGAAATATTGTAACTATTTCATTACACAGAGATTTACAGGTTTAATTGTGGAAAGGAAATTATTTTAAAAAGTGTCAAAAATAGCACCTTTCTTTTTTTACTAGCGAATGGTTTAAATTTACTGATAATTTAGAGTAATTCCCAGAATATACTAGCAGACATTTTGTAAAATCCAACATATGTAATTTATTCCTTTCAAAAGTGGATGATGTAAGTAGGAAAATATCTGTTTGGTGTGTGTGTGTGTGTGTGTGTGTGTGTGTGTGTGTGTGTGTTTTCCTGAAAATTATGTTATGACAAGATTAATCTGGAGAAGGTTGTTTGGGAATAATTTCATCATTGTTATATTATTTTGTTGATGAAAACCATATAAATGTCCCTTCTGTAAAATGTGTTATATCTGCACAATTGAAAATTTGTAAACTGATTTTTCCCAAGACTTAAGCATTTTCCAATAAAATACGTTAGATGTACTTTCCTTCATTTTGAGCTGCATATCTAGTCAGAAGCTAGGCTTGCGGCTGGCGAGCACAGTGGCAGTGGCAGGAGCTTCTCCCGCCTTCCACAGCAGTGCTAAGTGGGCCTAAGCAGGCAGGCAGACATCCCCCAAGGGGTCCTAGACTGTGAGAGGATGCACTTCAGGCTGAAGGACCCCTCCTCCCCCCAGTGCATGGATGTTGTGCACTGGGCCTCTAGTAATTTTATAATATATAGACTAGAATATGCCATGTAACCATCCCTAACCTTTGGAGCGGCTGGGAAACTTTGTATTTGTCGAAGGGCAATGAAATTAGTCATTGTCCCTAAATCTCTGGTGCTTATCTTCCCTGAGAGCATTGCTGCCCATCTAATACCAAAACAATACCATATTCTATTAGCAAGAAAGAAAGGGGTGAGGACATTGATACAGAAATACTTAAATAGGTCTTTTCAGAAGTCTAATAATTACTTCGGTAATCCAAAAACAGAGATGAAACACAGGGCAAGGTTTTAGAAAAAGAATACTTTAGTAAGACTAAATTGCCAACATGCTAGTTAAAATGTGAATCTCCATATGTTCAACCACAAAGGTAGTTTACCTTCAACTAAACCCACTGAGAAAAGGATTAAGTTATGAACTAGGACTTAGGAAATTCTCTAAGGATATTCAACAGAGCTTTGGAAAGAAATACTTTCAATATTGAATAAAAGCTGTTTTATTGAATACAATTTGTTTTGTGTTATAAAATTTATCCATGCAACTACTACAGCAAATTACTTTGAAAAGGGCTTAGCTTGTAATATAAATAGCTTAAAATTAAAGTGAGTGAAATAACTGCCTGGAAGCAATTTATTTTCTGGAAGTTTTATTTTAAGTTAATGCTAAATATTATAAATATTAGCAGAAAAACACATTTACCATATCATGTATGGTACAAAAAATTGCTTCTCCTTGTTTCTGTGATTTTAGATCTCTCATTAAGGAAAATAACTTAGGGAAACTGTTACTAGAGTTACAATCACATCTCATATTATTAGTGTCTTAGCATTATAGATGGTCAACGTTGGGATGGAAAAAACCTAATAGTATATAAACTTAGTTCTCACCTGTGTTCAACACCTGATTAAAATGCACATGTTAATCACTTATATCTTGAGTTTTTTAAATAGCTTCTCCATGACATACAATTTGCATAGGTAATGAGTGAACATAAGACTTTATAAAATGGCATAAAAACATGTTTGAGTAAAGTATCACATTTCCAAATTAATCAAGTAAGAGTTTAGAAAATTAGGTAATTAGCAACATACATTTTTAATTTGACATCTAAACTCTTGAATTCTTCTGTAATTTCTGGCCTAGTTTTTAATAATGTTTCAGTGTGTAAACATTTTTTTTTCAACTCCTATTTATTGCAGGCAGTAAGCACAGACCCTGTCCCAGTTAAATTACACTATGACAGATCCCACGATCAGGTCTGGGTGCTAAGCTGGGGTACCTTGGAAAAGACTTCTCCAACACTTCAGGTAAGTCCATTTCACTATATTTGATCAAATAATGACCGTTAAACCTTTAGCTATCTCATCAGGTATTTATAACCACTTAGCAATTATATTCTTCCACCTGAGGCCTGTACTTTAATCACATCTAGATCTGCACAGAAAAAAGGTAAAAGAAAGTTGATTTCTCAGCATTTTTTTTATTGGAAAGTATTGTAGGACATATTTATCAAAGGTTGGATGTATATGCTACAAGCATAGCCTGTGATGACAAAAATGATACTGCTTGGAAAAAACAAGTTGAAATTTACCTTTCAACAGTTTCCTGCCTCCCTGCAAGTTTCATAAGAATTTTTTTTTTAATTTCAGTTTCTCTTTTCAAAACAGGGCCTATTGGGTGGGGTACATGAAACAGAGACCAGGAGAGGTAGACAAAGTCTCAAAGCAGATCTCCACTTTTCTCCAAACAGCTAGTATTTTGTTATGTGAGCACGGACTCATTTCTAATTAGGAATTAATGTGGTGTCATTTTGTGGAACTTGCTTCTGTCTTGAAGTTGCTAATATGAGAATTTGACAGATGCAGAAAAAATATAGCATACATTTGACAATGACTGTTTGGCACTATCTTTAGATTTTTGGATTTTTAAGTTTAAATAGAAAAAGGGAGAGAAAAGGGGAAGGAATGTTTGGCCCTGAAACTGCAAATTTTCTATTTCTAAACCACCTTGTGATTAGAGCACCACCTTGTACATGTCTCTTCTTACAAAGTCTTAAGTCATTCATCTCTGGCCAGTTTTCAGTAAATCTGTTGAATGCAATGTCATTTTTAATTAATGGTCATGTTAATGTTTTTGAAGTATTTTCTGTATTACAATATTTAACTTACAAAGAGCAGATTTATTGAAATGAAATATTTTAATGCAACTATCAGATTTAATGGTTTATTTTATATTTCACTAGGAATATGTGTCATGTGAAGCATCTAAAATATGATACAGTATTTCAGTTATTTATTGCTGCAAATCAAAGCACTTCAAAACTTGAGGTTTTCAACAAAATTCAAGGATGACCTACCACTCACAAATTCTGTGGCTTGGCAGTCTAGGTGTTTCTGCGGGCAAGATCAGGGAGCTCAGGACTCACTGAAATGCTGAAATCATTTGTTAATAACAGCTGGAAGGTCCAAAACGGCCTCACTCCTACCTCTGCCTGTGGTGGTAGTACTTAGCTGGGTGTCTTGTGTCTCTTATATGTGCCTGCTCATCCATTGGACTGACACCTTCACAGCATAGTGATTCCAGGTTACAAGATACTGGAAGTCGCCAGGCCAGTTAAAATCTGGGCTTCAGGATTTATTTAAGTAACTTCATTCAGCCTGTTGATGGAAGCAAGTTACACGGCCTGCCTAGATGAAAAGGGATGGAGTAACAGCCAGTCTCTTGATGGAAAGAGCACAATCTTCACGGTGGACCGCTGTGTGGATGATCTGCCACAATATGCTCATAGGCTCTGATTATTTGAGAGTTTGTATTTAAATATAATCTTGACAAGATAAATAGAATAGGTATGATTTAAAGATAACTTTAGGCAAACATCTTTAATAACATATAGAAAACGGGGAAAAGTATTTTTATAAGTGTTTAGAAACTTTCCACACATTATTCAGCCTTCTCAAAATGGATTCTCTTTCTCTGAATAAAAAAAAAAAGAGAGGGAATTATGCTAATAAGATTTAGTGAATTTTTAAAACGTTTTCTGGCACACTTGAAAATATGAAATAAAATTTAGGAGGTGAGAAATATTCTTAAAATAGTATGTACAAGAAAATTTATTTACATAAAGTTTGTGTGTGTACACACATCTATGTGTATGTAGATGGTGGGTGATAGATGATAGATAGATAGATAGATAGATAGATAGATAGATAGATAGATAGATAGATAGAAAGATAGATAGATAGAAAGAAGGAAAGAAAATGCAGGGTCTCTAGATCAGAGAATGAATCATTTCTTACCCAGGGAGCATGTTAGCAGCTATTCTCCAGCCCCAACCCCCATCGGGTGATGTGGGGAAGACCAATGTTACCCTGCAAGTGCAGCACAGTTGTACTACAGGAAAGGACCCTGAAGATATGTGTCCCTACGTTTTTTTAGGCTGCTGCCCTCAGCCCATCCTCTCCTGTGAGAGACAGAGATTATTACTCAGAAATATATACAAATCTTGTCCTGGGAGGGAGGGGCAAGAATTGGTTCAAAGGCCTTAAGTCTCTAAATATCTCAGGAGCAAAAACACCACCTCTAGCATCCCAGGCACTTTTGCTGACGTCATCCTTTAACAAAGTTTGCCAGTGCTCTTTGCTCAGAAAGACCTGACTCTGCAAAAATGTCAAATATTCATAGATAATTGTCTCCCAACAGAACAGGTTTATCAGGAAACATCCCCAAAGAAAATGGGTTCTAAGATTTGTTTGAAAATGGGGACACTTTTCCTTTGGATAAATGGAATTCACCAGATCAAAAACATGAGCATGCTCTCACTTTTGCCAGAGTGTCTATGCCACATGCTGAAAGGTTAGGCTAGAAAGAGAGATTGATGCTAGGATGTAAAAGCTAGTAGGCAACTTATTGGCCTTAATGCAGTGTATCTTTCAATGGTGCCCACTGACCCTTGAAGGAGCAAAACCATTTTATTAAGGACCAGAAAGCCCTGCTTACATCCCTTCTTCTTTGTTTTCCTTTTGATTATTAGTAAATCTATTAATCTTTGCCCATTATGAAAGCAAAATTTATTATTTCTGTGTTATTTACAATTATTAAATAAAAGCCCATGTACTGTAATTTTAGGTATGTAAGACAATGATTTTTCCAATTAGTGTTCTTAAGTGAGTTCTCAAAGATTTATCAGGGTTATTTTTTTAAGACATCAGGCCTGATAAAAATTTAAGAAATGCTGTCCTAAAAATCATGAGTCTGTCATCTGCACAGTTTTACAATTTCTCTGTAATATCTTTTCAAATGCAAAACAATTGGAGAAGAAAATATCTCCAAGAAACAACTTGGAATAAAGTCCTTAGAGTTGCTGTTGGTCAGAAAGTAGGCCACGGCCTGATGGGGTGACATTGGGAGGGGGAGGCTCTGGGCCTGTGGAAGGCATCACCGTAGAACGACCAATGGCAGGCCGCCATTAGGGATGAGCCAGGGTTGCTGAAAGATGGGGCGTATTGATTAATGTGCATCAGACCAATCTGTGCATCCTCGCATTTAGTCGTCTCAGTCCCGGATCTGGCCATCCATCACGCCCTGCTCAATTCCAGCAGTGAGAAGGACCCAGAGCCATCAGGGAACAAAGTCCAGATAGCGGGGAGCTAGGGAGTGGCCTTGTGTTTCTTACAGCCAGGACTATGCCAAGCACATAAGTGATGCTCAGTTAATAGGCCTTCGGTGGCATGAAATATTTTTGCATCAGTAGTTTTGGGAAGGTTGGGATGCATTACCCATATTTTAGTATTGTATGAATATTAAATTCTTGATGCCTGGAAACTACTTAGAACACATCTTGACATACAGCAAGCTCTCAGTAAATATTATTATTGCTTCAGTCTAAGTATTATTAATTTCAAATACAAGTACATGCATTTTGAGTTATACACTATATAATCAAAAGAGAAAAAAATTGGGGCGTTCTTCTCTATTACTCTGTTCACCTTTATTAAAGTCTTGCAGACATTATTATGAATAGCTACAATCCCAGTGCCAACTTTCTCACTGATATTCATTTAAAAAAAGCAATAAAACACACCAATATAGCCTTGTTGGTGTTGCTCAGTGGTTGAGCGTTGACTTAGGAACCAGGAAGTCACGATCCCATTCCCAGTGAGGGCACATGCCCTTGTGGGCTAGACCCCCTATTTGGGGCATGCAGGAGGCAGTCGATCAATAATTCTCTCTCATTATTGATGTTTCTGTCTCTTTCTACCTCTCCTTTCCTTTCTGAAATCAATAATAAAAAAATATATTAAAAAGACAAATAAAACAAATAAAAAAAAAAAACAGGTATAGTGTCTTTAAGGTTGTTATCAAGACTTCGGTTCTCTCTCCTTCAGGCACATGCTGAGCTCCTTTTGGTTAAGTGGTCCTGGCAAATGAGAGCTGCTGTGGATGGAAACGTTTGAGGTAGTCAGCTGCTCCTTCAGTGTGGAACACTGAGAGAAAACAGTAGATATCCTGCCAGATTCCTCAGGGAACATAACATGTGTGGAACAAAATCTTTATTCTCGAAGCCACTAAGACTTAAAGCTCTGTTTCCTGTTATGTTGTTGTTGTTTTTTTAACTGTAACATAACGGAGCCATCCTAACTTATAATAATTTATACGTTTTTACTGAGCATGGCAGTTTTCAGTGGAACACAGTGAATATATACTCACTTGAAAGAAAATTAACCTTTCAGATTAAAAGTCCCCTAAAAATTAAAATGCTATTTACTCCTGTCATAAAAACTAAAGGAAGAGACTCAGTTTGGAAGGAGAGAGTCAGTCAATACTTTAGGAAGCTAAATTTGGGGACCATATGAAAAAGGGGGGAGGCAGGAAGATACTTTAAAAAGCTAACAGAACAGTAGATGTGCAGCAGAAACAATAAAAAAACAACAACAACAAAACATGTGGAGGTATGAGAAACTGGAAAAAAAAAAAAACCCTAATAGAATTTGATGAATAATAGAATATTCTATATCATAAAAGCCTAATATGCTAAGTGTCTGGTCGTCCAGTCGGCTGTTCAACTAATCAAAGTGTAATATGCTAATGAGATTAAGGCCACTCAACCGCTCGGTATGACATGCACTGACCACCAGGGGGCAGACAGTCAACTGGTCAACCAGTCACTATGATGTACACTGACTACCAGGGGGCAGACACTCCAACCAGTAGGTTAGCTGCTGCTGGGGCCCGGCTGATCGGGACGAGCGAGATGGTCCGGACACACCCTGGAGCCCTCCTACAGCCCCTCCCTGGCTGGCCAACCTCCCGTGTCCCTCCCTGACCCCGATTGTGCACCAGTGGAATCCCTCGGCCTGCCCTGCACCCTCTCACAATCTGGAACCCCTCAGGGGATGTTGGAGAGCCGGATTCCATCCAATCTCGCTCAACGCAGAAGCTTGGCTCATGCCTGGAGAGCACAGCGGTGGTGGCGGGAACCTCTCCTGCCTCCATGCCATCACTAAGGATGTCTGACTTCTGCCTTAGGCCTGCTCCCCAGGAGTAATGGGCCTAAGCCATCAGTTGGACATCCCCTGAGGGCTCCTGGACTGTGAAAGGGTGCAGGCTGGGCTGAGGGCCCCCCCACCCCACCCCAATGCACGAATGTCATGCACCGGGCCTCTAATGAGTAATAAACTTTAAATGTAGTTATCTTTTCTTTAATGGACTATCAAAGTTTTAAAAACCAATTAATGAATAGTTGGAAAGAAGAAAGCTCTGATTAAAACTTACTTAAATCTGTTATTTTAAATTTATATATAAGAGGAAACAGTTTTAAAATAAGATTTTATCTGTTCTGGGATTTCTAAGATCTAAACTATTTGATATGATTTATTTTGGAGTTTTCAGTGCCATGCTTTCCCTTCTGTTCCATGGGAGGACCAGTTTTTTGTTCATCAATTAGAGCTCAACAGAGTTATTTTTTTAAAAAAGGAAGAAAGCTAACATCTTATTTACATATGTATGCTTGCTTTTATTATTCTCATTATAGCAAAGTTAATTTTTTATAATACAGTCATTGTTTAATACATTCATCTTATATTTTAAGCAGGAACTGTTCAAGACAAATAATTGCCTTTTTTTTTCTTTGTAAAAACTGAAGTTTCTACTTTGAAAATAAGCAATTACAGAATTCCAATTTGCTTAATAATAAAGAGTGTGGCAATAAAGAGTCCGTGCCAGAGATTCTTTTCTTGTCTAAATACACAGAAAGCTGATGCTATTAAGGGAATGCATTGCCAAGATCTAAGCAGGGTGTGTTCTGTGTAGGTAATAACCCTGGCCAGTGGGAATGTGCCTCACCACACCATCCACACCCAGCCCGTGGGAAAGCAGTTTGACCGAGTGGACGACTTTTTCATTCCCACTACCACACTCCTCATCACCCACATGAGGTAAGTGCTGAAATGAATGATCAGTTTTAGATTTCTCTCTAGTCTTGACAGAAAGCCACAAGAAACCCTAACACATTTCAGTTACACAAACGAGACACACAAAAGTGCGCATGATTTAGTTTTGTCTCATGTGCTTGATGAATTTTTATTTATCAACATTAGTGATGAATTTTCTGCCATATATTTCTTCCTAAGCCCAATAGAGAAATGAATTTATAAAGACAGTTGCTTTTTTTAATTATTGATTTCAGAGAGGAAGGGAGAGTGAGAGAAAGACAGAAACATCAATGATGAGAGAGAATCACTGATCGGCTGCCTCCTGCACACCCCACACTGGGGATTCAGCCCGCAACTTGGGCATGTGCCCTGACCAGGAGTCAAACCATGACCTCCTGGTTCATAGGTCTATGCTCAACCACTGAGCCATGCATTTTTAAATCAAATTTTTAGTTAATATTTTTGCCAATACTAATAAGTAGGGTCTTATTAGGCTTTTGCAAAAAACTGACATTTGAGTTGAAATGAAATGTTTGAGGTCTTCTGCATTTTGAGAAAACATGGTGTTGGCATGTTCTACCTCTCTGTATTTAACAAGAGGTGAGAAGGTAGAAATTTCTAGTGAATCACACCAAAGTTTCATGGAAATCAGTTAAATGCTTAAAAGGGGGATACTTTGGATAAGTCACAATTTCTAGGATTATGTATCTTCACAATTTATTGAAAAATTTTAAAAGTATTGCTTAACATGTTATTGAATCTGAACTCAAGTAATCTTTTGACCTGCTTCTCAAGTGAATTCTCATGAGGGTGAACTGCTCCAGCTATGTTCTGTGAGCCAGTGTTTGATTGCAGTGTATATGTGCTTCCCTTATATTCAATTGAAAATGATCTCATCTTAAAGTTCAAGTTGTAAGAATTCTGAAAGAATGAAAAATTCAAGTTGCAAAATTAAAAGGTGAATTAATGCCGAAACCAGTTTGGCTCAGTGGATAGAGCATCGGCCTGCGGACTGAGGGGTCCCAGGTTCGATTCCGGTCAAGGGCATGTACCTGGGTTGCAGGCACGTCCCCAGTGGGAGATGTGCAGGAGGCGGCTGATCGATGTTTCTCTCTCATCGATGTTTCTAACTCTCTATCTCTCTCCCTTCCTCTCTGTAAAAAAATCAATAAAATATATTAAAAAAAAAAGTGAATTAATGAAGCAGAATTGTGGCTCACAGTCAAGACATTATATATAAACTGGTTTTGGTTCAGCGAAGTATGTAAGAGTTTAAGTATATTTCTCAAGCAGTTGACCATTATTTCCAGATTGCCTAGTATATGCTTAGCAATAAAGTGATTAAAAACATAAGTACTACCACAATTATTACATGCTTATATGGAAAATAAGTAGAACTAAAAAGTATATTATTTGCCTTAAGTAATAATAATTTGTAAGGTCTGGCTGCAAACACTATAATAATTCAGAAACTAAAGAAATCAGCATATGAACTGAAAATGGTACCACTTGTTTTTATTCCTACTACCACATACTGTATCAATAATTTAATATGTAACACTTGCTTTTATTTACCCCATTATCCTATTTCCCATTACTCTGTTTAATATACTATTATCAGCTTTGGGTTTTTTAAAAATGCATTGTTAATACACTTATTTAGGGCAAAAGCCCTGTGGTTATGAAACAAATAGGGTCAAGAGTGTATAGTTTTAGGTATTTCTTTTACCTTACACTAAGTAACTCGTGTCATTATGATAAAACAAAAAACAAAAAACTTCCAAGGTAGGAGTTTAACTTTGGATGCAGTAAGTGTTATGTGCAATTCTGTGTTTGTATGTATAGTTGATTTACTTTCAGAACACAACATCTGTTTAGGGTCAACATGATTATGACCTTCTGGGATTTGGAGCTAATGATAATTAGAAGAACATCCATATAATGTGAATACATATAAGGCAAAATTGCATTTTAGTTATTTCTATATATTATGAGAAACACCCAAAAGTATGCCTGAGTGTATTTGTAAATGTCTTTTCCCCCCCCCTTTTAGGGATGTATAGTGAAATGTGTAAGTGTTTTGCCAATACTTGTAAGAATACTAAATTAAATTATAGCAATCCTACCTGCATATAGATCCCATTTTAATGAAAGTGAATGATCAAATTTCCTATTGCACTTCAAAATAATTACTCCTGTTACTAAAGTGAAGAGTAAGTGTAAAAAGTAGCATTCCTTTACAGAAATAAACTATTAAATATGTAAAGTATTTTTAACATATTGAGGATTTGTTCCACCTTAGGAAAACCTGAGGGATAGATATGATATGGTCCTTTCTCCTACCAATTTCACGTACCATGCATGTTTTTCTAACAAAATTTCACGTGTTTATATGTTTGTTACTGAAATTTACCTTGCTATGAATTGTGTTTTTCAGCATTTGAGATGATTTTCTCACTGTTATACCTCGCATATATTTCCAGGTCAATCAGAAGGTCTGACTCAGAATATGTTTTTAATTAATGCTACTTTTCTTCCTGTGACCTCTCTGCACATCAATCTGTTTTTTTTCCCCCTCAGATGGCTACACCCTCATTTCAAATAATTTATATCTCCTGTGTCTGAAAAGCTCCTGGACAAGTGTCAGGATTTTATATCCTTAGTGCCTAAAAACCTGTAGGCACTTAATTCATGTTTCTCATAGGAATGGAGATAAAGAAGGAAGAAAGTGCTGTACAGTTTCCTAAACCAGAATATATAGTATCGAGGGAAGAGCTATATATCTTACACTCCTGACTGCATTTCTCAGTGTGTAACACAATATCAAACATGCAGCGAGCTCCGCCTCAGGAGCACATGCATTGTGTGGGGCAGCGAAGAGCAGGAATAAGAACTTACATCTCCTGGCAGGCAGATCTGAGCCTGCATGTCCAGCAACACCATTTGCCATGGGCTCTTGTGGCATTTGCCAGCTTACTTCCATTTTTTCCAAGGGTCGGCATAAAACACGTTTGAATATGAAGTTGCCTATAATAGTTTGTCCGGACTACTCATAATCTACACTGGTGCAGGGAGTCCCCTGAGATTAGTTACAATTTTGCTAAAAGTCTCTATTTTCCCCTGTTTGGTTTCTTATCGTTATTTTTTCCTCCGTTTTTTCATTTATTGGTGTCTATAATTCTCAAACTTCTTTAATCCAGTCTGTCAAATATATCAAGACTTGAGGAATTTAAGAGAACCAAAATGTCTTTATAAACCTATATTAAAAGATAAACTGGGAGTTAAAAAAACAAACACAAAAAAACACTAATCAGTCTTCACAAGACAGTTTGAAATTCTCAGCACTTTAAAAACCCTTGAGAACCTAATTTAGGTCCCTTTTGAATGGCCTGAGGAATTTGAATTTCAGGAAACTAATATTACAATTTAAGAAATATTTGATAAAGGCCTGGTGCCATCCACTCATTCAGCTCCTC
This sequence comes from Myotis daubentonii, assembly GCF_963259705.1. Lineage (NCBI taxonomy): Eukaryota > Metazoa > Chordata > Mammalia > Chiroptera > Vespertilionidae > Myotis > Myotis daubentonii. Next base: position 48,998,526 of record NC_081844.1, on the reverse strand, counting down.
ACCTTAATTCAATCACATTCCCTGAGTGCCACAGCTTACGCCACATGTAATTATTCCTATTTCATATTCTAGAGCAGTGGTTCTCAACCTGTGGGTCGCGACCCCTTTGGGGGTCGAACGGCCCTTTCACAGGGGTTGCCTAAGACCATCGGAAAACACAATATATAATTACATATTGTTTTTGTGATTAATCACTATGCTTTAATTATGTTCAATTTGTAACGATGAAAATGGGGGTCACCACAACATGAGGAACTGTATTAAAGTGTCACGGCATTTGGAAGGTTGAGAACCACTGCTCTAGAGTAAGAGCTTATTAGTGAAAATACCCCATTTTTGTTTTATTTGTACCTTCCTTCTCCATAGAAATTAAAAGACTACCTGAGCCCTAGGCTGGGGATTAATCAGACACACCAATGCTACACTGTGTTTGATCTAAATCAAAATGGTCTTTAGCACTGTAGTGTTCTGGTTACTGTACCAAAAGTCTGTCCCTGAGTTATTAGTTCTTAAATATGAACGTTTGTCCAGGCGATAATGCAGAAAAACTCCAGAGCAGCATGCAACCATTTGTGAGCCCCACTTGTGAATATGATTAACTAAACTCCCTGGCAGGTGAGAGAGGTTGCATTATTAGCCTGTCTCCCCAGTAGTTCCAGCTACTTGCTGAGCTTCTGAAAGGGACAGAATAAATGCTTATTGACCAAGTTTATTTTTAAAGGTTATTAAAACTCTATAGTAGATTTTTTTTTTTTTTGCTTTTTATTGAATGTATTGGGGTGACACTGGTTAACAAAGTTATACAGGTTTTAGCCGCACAATTCTACAGCACATAATCTGTACACTGTGTTGTGTGTTTACCATCCAAAGTCAGGCTCTACCCATCATCATTTATCCCCCCTACACCCACCCACCAACCCCCTCCACTGTGTATGAGTTGGTTAATTCCTCCCTCCACAATTATTTAGGGAAAATTTAAATTACTTAAAATTTAGTTAACAACAATTTTCTGATGATTATTAAAAATATACCTATTTAAGTTACTATAAGTATATGTTTTAAGAATATTTTATCTATTATGTTTTGTTAATTTTCACAGAAATGATTCCATTGAATATTTAATAAATAATGTATTTTTTACATTAGTAATTCATTGCACAATTCAGTTAACTGGCAATGTATATTAACTAGGTATTCATTTTTCAGATTTGCAGTTAATAGGGAATTTTCTTTAAAAACCTTAAACTTCAATAAGTAATTCATAAATCACGAATCATAATTCTAAAGTTAAAGAGGTTATCCAGTGCAAAAGAAGTGTGTTTTGCAATGATATGAGAAATATATATTTCATATATGAAGAATTTAAATTTGGAATTTTTTCTATATAAAAATATATAGATAGGTAATACTAAAGATAAACTGTTAAAATGAATATACATATATAATTTTCAGAAGAACCAATTATGTCTATTGAATATTATAAAAATTAAAATAATTCATTATTTTTCAATCAAAAGTATTCTACAGGTGTAAAGCAAAATATTTCATTGTTCTACTCATAATTTATATCCAAAGCACTAAATTATTATAGTATCATTACAAGCAAATAGATGTATTTGAATAATATTATAGTTCTAGTACTCTTAAATTTTTTATGATATGGATAATGCATGGGGAATTTAGTGGTTTTTGTTATAATTTTTTAAATTAACCATAAATTAAAAAGTAATTTGAAAATACATTTGGCACATCTACACAATGGAACACTATGCTGCTGTAAAAAAGGAAGGAACTCCTACCATTTGCAACAGCATGGATGGAGCTGGAGAGCATTATGCTAAGTGAAATAAGTCAGTCAGAGAAAGATAAATATCACATGCTCTCACTCATTTGTGGATTATAATGAACAACATAAACCGATGAAGAAAAACAGATGTAGAGACAGAGAAGCATCGATCGGTTGCTCAAAACTCAAAGGGAAGGTAGGGGATGAGAGGGAGAGATCAACCAAAGGACTTGTATGCATGCATATTAGCCTAAGCAATGGATGTGGACAATAGGGGGTGAGGGTGAGGGTGAGGGCAGGATTGGGGAGATGAGAGGACATTGGGGGGATATGGTCACATTTGTAATATCTTAATCAATAAAGGGAAAATAAAAAAAAGAAAATACATTTTTTTGAGAAAAATGGTGTTGCTATCATTGTGTTAAATTTCAAAGCAATTAAATTCATAAAGAATGGACACTTGCTAGAGAAACCAAGATGGTGGCATAGGTAAACACCGGAAATTGCTGCCTTGCACAGCCACTTCAAAAATACAACTAAAAGACAAAACGGACATAATCCAGAACCACAGGAAGGCTGGCTGAGTGGAAATTCTACAACTAGAAGGAAAGAGAAAAGCACACTGAGACTCAGAGGAGTTGCGGTGTGGAAGTAAAGTGCAGAGGTACAGAGGCAAATATGAAGAGGGCTGGAAACTGGAGACGCGCTTGTCTTTTTCAGCCTGGAGGGAGTCTCAAGCTCCTGACTGCTCTGAACTCCGGTTCACGGTGAGTCTCTGGGGACCCAGACTCATACTGGGAGAAATTGGACTGTCTGGCATCGGTCGGAACTCTAGGGCGGCTTTCTCTCAGAGGTGCTTGCAGTGATTACTGGGACACTGAGAAGCGGGGCCTCTTAGGGCAAGGCTGAGGATCAGCCATAGCTGCTTGCTCCACCCTGTTGAGACCCCGCCCCACCCAAGCTGTGCGCAGAGGCTTTTGCATATGAAAGGCCTGGCCCTTTGCAATCTGAAAATTACCTAACAAACTGCAGCTGGGTCAGAGAGACCCAGAACTTCCAAAAGAAGGCCCAAAGCCCCACAGCAGCTTGCATTGCTTCACAGCTGGGCTCCTGCTGGGTAGCCTCAGGCAGAGGCTAAATTAGCAGCTCCTTAGAGATCCAAGAGCCAGTGTACCTAGTGGTCAGAGTGGGACCATCCAGATTACAACTCCTCAGATCCATAAGGGACACACTCAGGGGGCAGACTCAGTGAGCACCAAAGCCCCACTGAAGCAAGTCTTGCCCCAGAAGGGTGTCTCCAGCACGGAAGTTCTCCCACTGTAGACACAGCTGATTCTGACAGCCAATCAGCCTGGAGGTCAATTCCTCCCAGTGATACCTTCAACAATCAAGGCTTAACTACAACAAGACTGTGCACAAAGCCCACAAAGGGGTGCACCAAGAGTGTCCACCTCAGGTAATTGGGGAGGTTGAGCCACTGGGCCCTATAGGACACCTAGCACAGAAAGCCACTCTATCAACACAGGGAAGCATAAGAAATGCGTAGACAAAGAAACAGGTTACAAATGACAGAAATGGAGGAAAGCAAACTACTGGATATAGAGTTCAAAACCATACTTTTAAGGTTTTTCAAGAATTTTCTAGAAACCACCAATAAATTTAGTAAGACCCTCAATAAGTCTAGTGAGACTACCAATAAATTTAGTGAGACCTTGGAGGTTATGAAAAAGGACCAACTAGAAATTAAGCATACACTGCCTGAAATAAAGAATATTATACAGAGTTCCAAACAGCAGACTAGAGGATCGCAAGAATCAAGTCAAAGATTTGAAATACGAAGAAGCAAAAAACACCCAACTGGAAAAGCAAAAGGAAAAAAGAATCCAAAAATATGAAGATAGTGTAAGGAGCCTCTGGGACAACTTCAAGCGTACTAACATCCTAATTATAGGGGTGCCAGAAGAAGAGAGAGAGCAAGATATTGAAAACCTATTTGAAGAAATAATGACAGAAAGCTTCGCCTACCTGGTGAAAGAAATAGACTTACAAGTCCAGGAAGCACAGAGAACCCCCAACAAAAGGAATCCAAAGAGGACCACACCAAGACACATCATAATTAAAATTCCAAGAGCAAAAGACAAAGATAGAATCTTAAAAGCAGCAAGAGAAAGTCAGTTACCTACAAGGGAGTACCCATACGACTGTCAGCTGATTTCTCAACAGAAACTTTGCAGGCCAGAAGGGAATGGCAAGAAATATTCAAAGTGATGAATAGCAAGAACCTACAACCAAGATTACTTTATCCAGCAAAGCTATCATTCAGAATTGAAGGCCAGATAAAGAGCTTCACAGATAAGAAAAAGCTAAAGGAGTTCATCACCACCAAACCAGTATTATATAAAATGCTGAAAGGTATCCTTTAAGAAGAGGAAGAAGAGGAAAAAGGTAAAGATACAAATTATGAACAACAAATACACATCTATCAACAAGTGAATCTAAAATTCAAGTGAATAAATAATCTGATGAACAGAATAAACTGGCGAATATAATAGAATCAGGGGCATAGAAAGGAATGGGCTGACTATTCTCGGGGGGGAAAGAAGTGTGGGGGGTGCGGGAAAAGATTGGACAAAAATCATATACCTATGGATGAGGACAGTGGGGGACGGAGGGTAAGGGCAGAGGGTGGGGTGGGAACCGGGTGGAGGGGAGCTATGCGGGGAAAAAGAGGAACAACTGTAATAATCTGAACAATAAAGATTTAATTTAAAAATAAATAAAAATAAGGTAAAGCTTAAAACACACACACACACACACACACACACACACACACACACACACACACACACACAGGCCTGATTCTTCCTTTCCCTTACTCATTGAGATACTCTAGTATGGGAGGGCAAAAAAAAAAAAAAAAATACCTTGCCAGATACATGACTTGCGACTGTTCTCTTCCATTCTGTGTATTGTCTTTGGATGCATAAACTTTTTTAATTTGCATGAAAAAAGAAGAATGGACACTTGCATAATTGATTGTTATATGTTTGGTACCATTCTGAAAAGAAAAATTTGAATGTCAATTTCTCATCATGACATGTATAGATTACAACTTTTTCTGCAAGTGCTACTAGAGTTTGTATATAAGGAATGAAAAACAATTGGTTTTCAGGAATTTATCATGTTATCATGGGTTTCTTTTGTTTGTTTGATTTTAGTTCTGGGTAAAGATTAGACGATTGAGAATAACTGAGAAAATAAAAGAAGCTAATGAGATGGCAGATATCCAAGCAATGAGTGATGAAATGTTTGCATGGGACCACCCTTGAAATGTTTTTTATAATTCTTCCAAAAAATGATTTCTTTTTGGTTAGTGGGGGACAAAAATGAAAGCCAAGGTGGGAAAGCAGAGATGGGAAATTTGATACAGCTAATGCACGATTCCAAGAAGGCCAGAAAATATAAGCTACAACAAATGCAAGAATTAGCAAAAGTCTTTCTTAAAGCTTTTGATTGTCAAGAATAAAAATAGTTGGAAGGTAGAGAATAGAATAGCAGCAAGAAATTTTCACCTAAGATACAGCTAACATTTGGGCTACTTAGAGCTATAAGTAAGGAATTGTTTAACATTTTCATTGACTAAATCATGTATTCAATGCAATTTAAATCAGGTACCACTTAATGAGCAAAGATGTATTTATATCCTGACACTTGAAACATTTGCAAATCATGCGTTCTCTAGCTCTTGTCCTCTCTCAAGTTAGAGTGCTTGGACTAGAGGCCAAGGTAATCCCATCTAGTTCAAGCATGTGGATGTCAATTGCCACAAAGGATACTTATAGTAAATACAAGAAGGAAATTACTTATTCACATACCACTCCAGGACTAGTCCTATACGTAGAAAGGGAAGATGCCAGCTTAGGTGATGCTATTTTAGGTGCTTTGAAAGGCTAGCTTCCCCTTTAAGTCACCCCAAACGCCACCATTTGATTATGTTGCCTAGAATTTCAAACTCCTTCTCTTGTTTCTTTCAGTTATATTTCTCTAGAGATCCACCTTTAAAATGTTTCTATTTCTTGAGAGAAAAAATGGAGCAGTTAGAAAACTGATTTCTTTATTATTGTTATTTTTCTGTATGGGTTGATTGGTTGATTATACAGTTTCTTAAATTTAATGTTTATAGGAGAGGGAGGGATGGAGAGAGAGAGAGAGAGAGAGATAGAGAGAGAGAGAGAGAGAGAGAGAGAGAGAAGTGCCAAGTCTTTCATTCTAAGGGCAGGATTTTAGGGGAGGGCCCAAGGGAGAATCTCAATAGAGAGCATCAGCTTCCCAGGTGTGTCTCCTCAGTGTTCCAGTCTCCACCGATTGTTCCCTGCCAGGACAGGGGTTCAATAGTGACTGCATCTGGTGCTGATGTCAGACATGGCATTGTTCTGCCTGGTTTTGCTGCTTTTCTGGGTGTGAAGCTGAAACACAACTGAGGCCTAGATGTTAACTCTAGTTTGACCAAAATTCTGTCTCTCTGGTCAACAGACCTGAGGCTCTGTCCCTAAGATTATCTGATGCGGGTCAGAAGCTCATTATCCTGAGGGCTTAATGCTAAAGGGAGTGGTTGTGCAAGGGCTTCATGCGAGTGGCATGAGGCTATTTCTCTGGCCCCCTTGTTCCTACCACATGAGGCGACATGCTAAGGGAGGAAAGGTCACCCTGGGAGTGAGGCCCTTGTTTTCCCAGTTTCGCCCATTGCTAGGTACCTGCCGGGAGCCGGTCCATCCTTGCTGTTTCAAGGGACCTGGCATATATGGCATACGGTTCTTAATATGCTTGCTCACCTTCTTGGCGCTGTGTTTTAACCAAGGTCACCTCTCCGAGAAAGGTTGAATCCCCAGGTAGGGATTTTCCCCTGAAGTTAGGGAGGGAATAAAACCCCTCAACTAAGTGCCAGGCGGGTAATTAATCCCTTTAACTACGAACAATCATGCTTAAACTACATAATCTTTTCTCCCTGGAATGGAGATAAGAAACGCCCTAACCTTTGTAATAGAAATTGACAGGATTAGAATCAACTAGTATAAATACAGATGCAACAAGACAACAACAGACAGAATTTAGAACACAGAACTAGAGACAGAAGAACTTCGCTGGAGAGAGCATGCCTGAGGATCCTGGAGAGGGACTGGCCTCAGAGCCTAGAGACAGAGCCTAGCGGGAGAACATGGCAAGGGATCCTGGACTGAACCTGACTACAGAGATTGGCAGGAGAACCTGACTGGAACCTGGACACTGAACCTGACTGGAGAGCCTGGACAGAACCTGGCTGGAGAACCTAGCGAGGGAACATGGCTACAGAACCTCGCTGGAGATCCGAAGCAGACCCTCTCTGGAGATCGAGACCAGAACTTGGCTAGAGATCCTGGCTAGGCTGCTGATCAACTGAACACTGTCTCCGTGCCCTTCCTTCTTCGCCGACTCCGTCCACACCTTTGGGGACCCCTGGACCCGCTGGGGTTGGACCCCGGCATATGGCGCCCGAACAGGGACCCCTAGGTAAGCGCCCCGCACTCGGGACGGATAGGACTCCACCATAGGAAAAGGGTGGATAGTCTTCGCCGACTCCGTCCACACCTTTGGGAACCCCTGGAACAGGATTCCCCTAGGTAAGCCCCCCTCCCCCATTGAGAACCCCCACACTCGGGACGGTTCAGACTCCACCGTAGGAGGAGGGTGGATAGTCTTCGCCGAATCCGTCCACACCTTTGGGAACCCCTGGAACAGGATTCCCTTAGGTAAGCCCCCCCCATTGAGAACCCCCACACTCGGGACGGATAGGACTCCACCAGGGTGCTACAGACCCCCCTATAGAGGATAAATAGGGTAAGAAGGTGGATAGTACAGAACTTAGATTGAGAAGATGTGCCATACTGAGTCCAAAGAAAGAAGACTCTGTATTGATCTTTAGATTAAGAAGATGTGCCATACTGAGTCTAAAGAAAAAAGACTCTGTATTGATCTTTTAACACATATGCCTGCTAGCAGAAGAATTAAGGTTACTCCCAGTCAGACAGAACGTTTTATACAAGAAATATGTCCATGCTTTTCTGAGGAAGGAAAGGTGCCGGAAAGGTAAATGTAGAGGCATGGGAGAAGGTAGGCCCAAGGAGCCTTATCCTTAACCCCACTGCAGCCTTTCCACCCCGGGAAAGTGCAGGATTGGCAAGCTCTCCCTGGTCTGATAGATCAGGACTCAGGTAATAACAGAAAGTGCCAATCCTACTCTTAAAATGGATACAAGAGAGCATTTGAGGTTTTTCTTTTTAATGCCTGCTTTTAAAAAATAAAAAAGGGGGAATTTGCCGGGAGCCGGTCCATCCTTGCTGTTTCAAGGGACCTGGCATATATGGCATACGGTTCTTAATATGCTTGCTCACCTTCTTGGCGCTGTGTTTTAACCAAGGTCACCTCTCCGAGAAAGGTTGAATCCCCAGGTAGGGATTTTCCCCTGAAGTTAGGGAGGGAATAAAACCCCTCAACTAAGTGCCAGGCGGGTAATTAATCCCTTTAACTACGAACAATCATGCTTAAACTACATAATCTTTTCTCCCTGGAATGGAGATAAGAAACGTCCTAACCTTTGTAATAGAAATTGACAGGATTAGAATCAACTAGTATAAATACAGATGCAACAAGACAACAACAGACAGAATTTAGAACACAGAACTAGAGACAGAAGAACTTCGCTGGAGAGAGCATGCCTGAGGATCCTGGAGAGGGACTGGCCTCAGAGCCTAGAGACAGAGCCTAGCGGGAGAACATGGCAAGGGATCCTGGACTGAACCTGACTACAGAGATTGGCAGGAGAACCTGACTGGAACCTGGACACTGAACCTGACTGGAGAGCCTGGACAGAACCTGGCTGGAGAACCTAGCGAGGGAACATGGCTACAGAACCTCGCTGGAGATCCGAAGCAGACCCTCTCTGGAGATCGAGACCAGAACTTGGCTAGAGATCCTGGCTAGGCTGCTGATCAACTGAACACTGTCTCCGTGCCCTTCCTTCTTCGCCGACTCCGTCCACACCTTTGGGGACCCCTGGACCCGCTGGGGTTGGACCCCGGCAGGTACCCAGGCTTTCCACCCTGGTCGCCTTCCGTAGCTGACCTACAGTCCTTACTCTGCTCATGCCTGTCTAACTACAGGAGAATAATATAAGAATGTGTGTGTTAGGTGTCATTAAATCTGCTCCAACTCCTGTCAACCCTGTGAATGAGTGATGTTCACTATGTCAGGTCCTCACCAGCCCTGCTCAGCTCCTGCAGACCTGTCCCTATGGCTTCTTGTTTGGAATCAATCTATCTCTCATTTAGTCTTCCCCTTTTCCTTCTGCCTTCTATTTTCCCCAGCATCATTGTTTTTCCAAAGAACCCTGCCGTCTCATGATGTGCCCCCGGTAGAACAGGTTTAGGATGTAAGAGTGCTTGCAGTTACATATGACAGTAAGGAGCTAAGGGTTAATCCTGTTTCAGATCTATCATAATCCTGACAGCCAATGGCTATGGCTCCACTGCCAGAGATGAGGAAAACTGAAATAAGTAGTGGTTACCATTCTGGCAGCCTGAAGAGAAGTCTATAGCACTCCTTTTCTGCTATAAATTATAGCAAGGAAATGATTAAGAAGGGATTGGGTTTGATATATGTTTCCTTAAAGCTTCTCCAAAGGAAAAATAAACATTCTGTGAAAGTGAAAGTAAAGTGTACCATACTCCCTCGTATTTTATCAAATCTGTTAAAGCAAAATTATATATATACGTGGCTAGCCATATATCAAAACAACTCTATACTTGTGACTTGATGCATGGGCAGGCCAGGTGTATGGAGATACAATTCCAGCACTAAAATTGTCTGTTTACATTGAAATCCTAGCACGTCAGAAATTGAAAATATCAAATATTCAATACATTTTTAGAAGCAGTGTAGTCTGAGGATAATAAGCAGCAATCAAAATTGTTTCAAAAAATGGTTCTTAGATGAAGATCTCACAAAATCACAATTCAGTGAAGTTCAATATTTTTCTTACCTTCATACTTATGTGCTAATTACTCTCACAAAGAGAGAAAAACTCATAAACAAACAAACAAAACAATTCCAAACATCCCAGAAGTTAGAGCTCTTTCTATCTGTAGTCTCTCAAACGGTGAATATCTGAAACATTTATAAATTCTGAAACTATGACCTTCTCTTTCTCCAGTTTCTTTGCTTCTTCATCCCCTCTCTCTCCTACACATAAATACTAACTAGATTGTCAGCACCTACTATCCTTACCTCCCCACAACCTAGGGTCTGCTATATCTGAAAAAGAGAACGTTCATAAATAGTTTATTAAGCAAACTATATATATATATATATATGAACATACATATACAAATCATTTTTGGTAAACCTTCCAGCATTCTTATATTTGTGCAAAGCTTCTTCTACATAAATACTTGATAACTTTCTTCACCTTATTTCTAAAAGAAATAAACACACCATACCCTTCAGGCTTTGATCTATAATGCCATTCTTCTTTTTCATTATGCTTACTGGTTTTGTCTTTATTTTAAGCAGTAGTTTCAACCTTCATTACCATATTGTGCAGCCCAACAGTGAGTGTAAAACACTTAGACAGAAAATCACTGAGTGCTTAAAGCCAAGTATTGTATGTTTGTGCTCAGCTTGGTATCTTGATTACTGCTTGAATTAGAGAATCCTGTCTGCTTTCCTGCTTGGCCCTGTGTTAACAATTAAAGAGCCTGTGTCCAACGTGTATGAACCAAATAAACCAGCACCTCTTTTGACAGAATATCACTTAGTCATATTAGTAGCCTGCATTTGTTATGTAATATTTTTGTTGTATGGGGAAATGAGGTTGGATTTAAAGAGCAAACTATATTCAAAATATGTAGATTACTTTTTTTTTAAATAAAATGTTTTGTTCGGGTATGATGACTAGACATCTAGTCATAGTATTTAATAAAACCTCCAAATAGATTGATACTATAGCAATCTTTTTACTGAGAAAATCAATGAAGCACTAATGACATAGTTTAGAAACACTCTACAGTGCAGATCTGACTCTTGAGTTTTATTATGCAAAGTAAAATAGCTCTTGCATCTTCTCTCAGAGGTCCTTATGCGAACTCATCAAAGTGTTCAGTAAAACATAGGGCTATCCATTCGATAGGATCCAGTAATCTCTTAAGGAGACAGCACATTTCTAGGTGCTTTTTTCCTTTGTCACATATGACTTAGGGTTTTGCTGGAAATGGTAATTCAATTATTTTACCCTCAACAAAAAAAATGGCATGGTTGCATAGATTACTTGTCTCTCTGCTAGGCAGTGTCAACCAGTGGTCATTGGCACCAGTGCAATTCCAACAGGAATTCCCTATTTGGGGTATGGGTGAAAGGGGAGACTTTATTCAGTGCAAACAGATAAGTTGTGATATAGCACATCTATGAAACAGCACACCTGTGGAACACCTCAATAGTGTTAAAACTCAACTATTAAACAGCAAGGCTGTAGAACAGCATGGGTGTACAGTGGCCCTCAGGTCAGGGCACATGTTGGAGGCAACCAATTGATGTGTCTCTCTCACATCAATGTTTTTCTGTCTCTCCCTTACCTTCCACTCTCTCTAAAAACCAATGAAAAAAAAAATGTCCTCAGGTGAGGATTAACAACAACAAAAACAAATATATATATATATATATATATATATATATATATATATATATATATATATATCATGTACATGATACTAAAAATATTTTAATAGGTCATTGGTTTATGTATCTTTATATTGGCTAAACACATCTTCCCAATTCATTGCATACAGACTTAATTTGCTTGGTAGTTTTTGACATCAAAAACTCCACTTCCGCCGAAACCGGTTTGGCTCAGTGGATAGAGCGTCGGCCTGCGGACTGAAAGGTTCCAGGTTCGATTCCGGTCAAGGGCATGTACCTGGGTTGCGGGCACATCCCCCAGTAGGGGGTGTGCAGGAGGCAGCTGATCGATGTTTCTCTCTCATCGATGTTTCTAGCTCTCTATCTCTCTCCCTTCCTCTCTGTAAAAAATCAATAAAATATATTAAAAAACAAAACAAACAAAAAAAAAACTCCACTTCCACCCTAGCTGGTTTGGCACAGTAGACAGAGAGTTGGCCTGTGAACTGAAGGGTCTTGGGTTCGATTCCAGTCAAGGGCACATGCCCGGTTTATGGGCTCCATCCCCAGTAGGGGGTGTGCAGGAGGCAGCTGATCAGTGATTCTCATCTTTGTTGTTTCTATCTCTCCCTCCCTCTCCCTTCCTTTCTGAACTCAATAAAAGTCTATTTAAAAAACAAAAACAATTCTACTTCCATACAAATAATAATTCATACTGGGAAATAATGGAATTTAATTCTGAGATTTGACCACAAATGATTTTGATAAGAATGCAAGTACAGTGGAATAAAAATCATTTGGCAATAGTTATTTGAGATGTACATTATTATAATAACTTAGTATTTTATATTTCATAAATTTGCAAAAGATATACTGTTTAGGCATCATTATTTGAGTCCTTCTGAAAACAGAGATTGCATTAATCTATTTGTTATTTTCTGAGTCTGATCTGTGCCCTGCCAACAATATTTATATTGAAAATCCTTTTAAAGATACTACCTCTTATCTGATTTTAAAGTTTATCCATTTTACCATATTTTACTATTTTAAAACTAGAGGCCTGGTGCATGAAATTCTGCACTGGGGGGGGGGGTGTCCCTCAGCCATGCCTGCACCCTCATGCAGTCTGGGACCCTTCACTTCTTACTGCCCACCAGCTCACTGCTCCTTACCACTCGCCTTCCTGCTTCTCCCGCCACCGCCACTGGGCTTGCCAGCCATGAGCCTGGCTTCTGGCTGAGTGGCGCTCCCCCTGTGGGAGCACACTAGCCAGTAGAGGGCAGCTCCTGCATTGAGCGTCTGGCCCCTGGTGGTCAGTGCTCATCATAGCGACCAGTTGTTCTGGTCGTTCTGCTGTAATGGTCGCTTAGGCTTTTATTATATAGACTAGAGGCTCAGTGAACGAATTCACACACCAGGGGGGGTCCCTCAGCCTGGGCTGCACCCTTTATCAATCCCTCAGGGACCACTCGGGGGATGTAGTAGTGTGTGAAATGGCAGGCGGCCGGGGAGGAGCCCGAGCCTGGTGCCGCACCCGCTCATCCCAGTCCTGGGGCGCTTGCCGCTGTCGTTCAGTCATTCGGTCGTTCAGTCACTTAGGTTTTTATATCTATAGATACTTTAAATTACTTCTTGAACTACCATAGCTTAGGATTTACAGAAGTAAGATCAATTATATTTATTCTTCTGATTCATAAAGTCATTATCAAAATTTCAAATTCATCAAAGAATCATTTTTCTTATTATATTTATATAAGTGAAAAATAGCATTAATTTTTATTGGAAATCTACAATGTACATAATTTAAAGAGATTCACTTTTTTATTATAATGAATTCAATGATAGTCTAAGTCATACATAGGATTAAACCAAGAATTTAATTTTAGCAGGAAAAAAAGGATTGACTATGTTAAGGAAAAGTGGACCAGTTTTCTGAAAAATTTACTTGAAATGCAGTTTATACCATTTATTCATATTGTGTAACAGGGTTTCATCAGTGTTAGTTTCCTTTCTTCTTGTCCTACATAGAATAGTCATTTTAAGAAATAACTATAGTTTTCTTATTTTAATATAGAAGTTAAAGTCTGAGTTTATAAAGTCAAGTCTAAGTTTACTGTACCATTCACATGCCCTCAGGTTGCACTGCTTAGTTGTAGGTTTTTTCTTATTTCCTCCATTATCATATAACATGTTATTAGCAATTAAGAAACATTGAGCACCTACTCTATGGCAGACACTGAACTAAGAACATTTTATGCACTGCCTCATTTAAAACTAGCACCTATTTTAATTTTTATCCCTATTCTACATATGGTGACTAACTTATCTAATAAATGTTGGAACCAACTATAAACTCAGTTTTGTCTAAATCCAGTGTCTTAGCACCTTATACATTATAGTATTTTGAAGTCTTTTGTTCATTTTCAGAGTTCAAAACCTGAGGACTGATGTGCTGTACAGGTTAGCCTGAGCTTGCCTTTAAAACATCCCCTTCTCTTGCTTTTGTATACCTCTGCTACAATAAAACTTGACTCCTCTCAACAGACCTACACTATATTTTCTTGGCTTTCTGCAATTACTTGCAGGATGCCTTGTTTCTTCATTGTCTGCCTAATACGCCCTTCAAAGCTTATCTCAAAACCACCTTTTCTAAAATTTGCGGTAATTTCCATAATTGGAGTCCCTTTGGCATTTTCAATTTCATTATTTCTCATTTGTAGTTGAGACTCACACAGACCTAGATTGGAAACTAGCTCTTCAACTCCTTCGAGTCCTTTAACACGGTATTTAATATCGGTTAGATCAGTTTCATTTTCCTCTTCCAAAGGTAAATGATTTCAGAGGGACAGAGAAAAAATATGGTGTGGTGTCTATAGTTCCTGCAGATCCTGCAGTAATATTTTGCTGTCTGCTCATGTCTAACTTCATAAGGTCTATTTATTAATCTGTTTCTGTCCTGTGTCTCAGACATGGCCCCAGGCTGAACTCCCTTAACTCTCACCGCTAATGTAATGAACTCCTTACTGTTTCTCCATACATCTCATTTTCCCCATATTTCAAAATTCACCAGAGAGCCACTGATTCCTCTTCCCACGTTTATAGCTATGGTGATAGCGCTTTGCATTGGAAAGAAAAAAGGGGAAAAAAAACTTCATATATTTCTTATTGCATATCCATTAAATCCAAACTACATTGAACCCACTTCCCTTGCAGCGTTAGCTCCTAACCCTAACCCACACATATCTTATGGTCCAGCCAATGCAAACCTGAGTAGTCCCCATACTTTCCTGCTTCCACTTAACTATTTATTTTGTCTAAAGTGCTTTTTCTGATTCTGTGTTAGGCCTCTTAATTTATATCAATCTCCTGGCTAAACTCAAATGCACTCTAATTCATGCAAGTTTTTCTATTCCTGTGTCATGTATGAGCCCTTAGTAAATATTGTTTTAAAATAATGCATTTAGTAAAGTTTCTCTGAATGTCTGTCTGGCATGGTGATTCTGTGCAAAAGAAAAAAGTGCAGTGAGCTAAGTGCCCGTTTGCAACTTACTGAAAACTTCTCCATGGCCTTAGGCTCTGTGGAGCAAGGGAGTTGCCACTTACCAACCAGTTGTAACACCATATGCAGGCAGCTCAGTGTGCAGATATTTGGATCCCTTGAGTGAGTTCAAGAGTAACACCAAGCCTGTAGGGTTGCCATCCGTAAGTTTTCTCAGCGTCCTGTGAATTATAAGTTATAGATGGGGCCACTTACTTATTCAGCCTGAGCATCTATCTCTATGGCTTGTGCAAATCCTCATTTTCTCTAAGTGCTGAGAAAATTTACTAGGTCTTTGCTCAAAGGGAACCTTTTTATTTTATTTAAGATTTGACTAGAACTTGTGATTGAACAAAACCTTGGACCTTGGGAATATCTTAATTCTTCTAAGGTTTAGAGAATCTACTTCTTTCCCTCTCAGGGAGATTTCATTATAAATCTCCTGGATTGTTTGTTTGAGGTTTATGTCTTTCATGTTATTCTGAAAATGCTCTAGAGGCATTTATTCAGTGATTTTTTTCTTCTGGTTCAAAGCAATGCATATTGGAGTAGATATTTTAATAGGTTTCTCAGTTTTAATGTAGTAGCAAACTACTTTACAGCAATGTTGAATAATTGGTAAGCTTTATAAATGAGTTAGAATCCTATATAACCCATGGCTAATATTTCTAAAATGTATTTTTGAGGAATTTATCAAATTGTAACACAATGAAGAACAGTATAATCTGAAGTTGACATTTAGTTTATTTCTTAATAATTTATAAGGCTCTGGAAGCCTCATTTACTTATTCATTTTAATTTGGAATTTCAATATCGGTATTGAAGAGAAAGCTAATCATACTCCTCAGCAAACATGACATAGGAGGAGTTTCAAAACCAAGGGTCATTTCTTTGTCATTCCTAAGCATTGCTGATTCACACACTCCTATGGTGAGCTCTATGAAGTGCCTTATCTGTAACTAGAAATATTTGGAGAAAAAAATAATTCTGTAAAAAAGAGATGACATGGAAAAATTCTAAATAAATACCTGTCATGTGGAATACTGGGGAATTTCTTTTCTTAATGTCAGTATCAAAGTAAACAAATGATAAACTTGTATGCTTATTACCTAATCAGCATCAGGCAAGTAAATGTTTGAACTCTCTTAAAATTTATTATTTAGGTTATTTAGAATATCAATATGTACTCAAAACAAATTAATAAAGAATCTCTCACAGTTTTTATTATGCTCAATATGTGCTTCCCTCGACATCAATCCTACAGTGTAATTCATTTCAGACGCTTTGAAGTAAAATACCATTAGTGGTCGAAATCACAACCATGATAAAGACCTGCATTTCCACAAGGCTGAAAAGAAAATGTGGTAAAAACAAAACTCTCTGAAATAAGAAGTCATTGAGATGTGATCTGGCAGGTCCAGAGGCAGGTCAGTGTTTTGAGCAAAATGCACAAATCACCAGCCTGGTGGAAGTACATTGGAAAACTCAGAACAGCATGAGGAAAACAAGACAGAACTCCATTCTGTGGGAAAATGAGGTTGTCAGACACTTTCTGTAGGTGTAGGGGGGAAGAAAATAAACACTTTGTCAACAAGTCCAGATATGTGATTACTCTCATTGGGTTATCTGTGAAAACAAAACAAGCGATGGAACAAAGATCTGTGTCTGTGTGTTGGTGAATCTGTTACATGCACAATGGTGTGATGCTCATTTTCAGTGCTTTCTATGGAATGTTATGGCTATTTTCTCTTCTGCTTAAAAAGGAAAAGTAAAATCAAAAGTTGCCTTGAGAGACGGCCTGCAAAGTCATCTAATCCTTCCCTATAACTTTAGTCATATTAGCAGATATTTTATTGTTTGGCATTATCTATTTTTGTCAAGACCTGCAGCTTTTGCAAATGGCAATAACTCATTGTCATTCACTTATAGAAAATATGCCAGACCGTGGCATGAGTAAATGCCTCCTTCAGAGCCAACTCACATTGGCCATTACTTGCAGAACTTACCTGACACTGTCCTGAGATGCAAAAAAGAATATCCCTACAGCCTGATGCATCTATAATAATTGTTGGGTAACACAAATTTGAAAGTGTCAATTAGTTTCAGATCACCTTGTCTGGCATATACCAGTGATGGTGAACCTTTTGAGCTTGGTGTGTCAGCATTTAAAAAACCCTAACTTAACTCTGGTGCCATGTCACATATAGAAATTTTTTGATATTTGCAACCATAGTAAAACAAAGACATATTTTTGATATTTATTTTATATATTTAAATGCCATTTAACAAAGAAAAATCAACCAAAAAATGAGTTCGCGTGTCACCTCTGACACGCGTGTCATAGGTTCGCCATCACTGGCATATACTTTACATTTGCACTTATGTGTATGTGTGAAATAATCAGGGCTTGTATGAAGCAGGTGTACACCATGTTGTCATGCATTCTAATTGGCTAGTGCCTATAACCTATCAGTTGTCAGATACTTTTGACATCAGTTTAATCTGCACTTTTTTAGATGTTTAATCTGCACAAGACAATGTTTTCACTTAAGATTAATTAAAACTACCACTCCCACTTCATGAATTAGGGAACAGACTTACAGGGAAATTAAATGGCCTACTCAGCATCATGTGATTATTAAATTGTGGAGCCGGTATACAAAGCAACATAATCTGTTTGGAGCACAGTACTTGTTCTTAAACACTTGGGCTCTGATGTGGCACTCTATGCCTTGAACTCCCCACTCCCCCAAAATGCATGCACACATTTACTTCCATTTAAAATTTGCCTTGGCTGGTTTACTTAGAAACCTTGTGTTTGTTTATTTGTGGAGAGGTGTTGATACTATTATTTGTTCAGATATATATCTGAAAATTGTGTTTACAGCAGCCTTTTAAGAGATTTCCATTGTTAAGTTGAAAAAAATAGCATATCACATTACAGGAAATTTTTAATGAAACTATATTGTTTAAAATGTGCTTTATTTTAATTGGGTAGTGCTATCTTCTGATATTTTCAATTCTTAAATTATCATTTCCTTAAGTTATTTCTACTTTCAGCAGAAAGTATATGTGCTCATTCCTAATTTTCTTCGTCATTAAGAGCTTCCTTCGTAGCTGCGGGTATGTTAAACCTGTAATCAATGACACTTGCACTCAGTACCAAATAGTAATGTTGACATAGGCTTTAGAAAGCATATCTCCATTACAAATACCCAAGAAAGGGATAACTATAAAATAGATTTTTGTTTCTAATATATTATATCAGAGATTTCTTGTCTCATAATTTTTTTTCATACATGATAATTAAATATTCTGTAAAAATTTAAGCATCTAGAAGATTATGGTAGTAAATTTATTACATTACATTCATCTATTTAATTTTACTTTTGAGTCCTTGTTCAGTAATGATATACTTCAATTCAATTCAATTATACTTCATTCATTTAGATTTATGAATTGGAGAACTGAAAAATAATCCCTGGTGTTCTTTAAACTTTTATAAATGCAGTATTTTTTTTTCATGGAACATTGTAAAAATACCGTTCTGTGAGCCATATAACTAAGATGCTAATTAGGCAGATTTTTTTTTATCATCAGCAAGCAACAAGAGGGGAAATTGAAAGACAACATATGAAAGATTTTAGATAAAATGCTTTTGTTGAATGGGATATTCATTTTCACTCTCAATGCCTCCAGTACAATGAGATGCTCACTTATTTCTGAGTAGCAGTTGTTATTCTCTTTCTGGTACATTATAAACATTAAACAACAACAACAACAATAAGAACAAAAAACACTATAGTACTGTAAAGGCTTGGGACCACTTAGAGCTAAATGCGAAAAACCTCAATTGGCTGATGGGCTGATAGGCAGAGAATCACTTCAGATGCCTCAACATTTTTATAGACAGCTATTTGTTAGATTTCCTCACATCTACAGACTTTCTTCACCCTCCTTGCTTTTAAGCAGACTCCATCCTCCTTATTGAGGGTTTCTTTTGTATACATGTCTGATATTCTCATTCTAAGCAGCTTTGATGTGTGTGGGATGAGGGAGTTGTCTGCCTTCACCATTTTTGCCCATACTGTCATTTACAGATCATGGCTCTTCCACCAACATAAGAAGGAAAAAAAAAAAAAAAGAAAAGGAAAGGAAAGAAAAACAACACATCTCTTCAGAAATGTATAATCCTCCACTCAATTGTATCACTTTCAACTCTTATTTCTTGTTATCTACAGCATCTAAGTCACTCTTCATTGACAGTTATTTATTGAGAACCTCATGTATTGCCTTTATCTTTATACTAAGACCTGCAAAGTGATAACTGCTTCCATTCAGACAACTCTACCATATCACTCCCTGCTTTCATAAGATCAACAAATTCTACTATTGAACTGTCTCTATTGCTCACATTGCATTTAGAATAAAACCATTGCTACAACTATGATAATAGTGTCTATTATCTTTAAAGAAATAATAAAATACTTTTTATAGGATTAAGGCCATTTATGACCTAATCCCTTTTTTAAAATTACAGTTTCTATTCAATTTTTTTTTTGTATTAGCTTCAGGTATACAATATAGTGGTCAGATAATCATATACCTTACAACCATATTTGCAGTCTCTACCTGGCACCATGCAGTTATTACAGTATTATTGACTGTATTCCTTATGTTATTCTTTTTATTTTCCCCTCTGCACTGGCTCCTTCCTAATATTTGTCTTGTGCTTCAGTCAAACTTCTCACAGTGCTTCTGTTATGCCTCTAGTGCATCTCTACTCCTATCCTCCTCTGTGGAACCTGCTCCAGCTCCTCAAAATTATATCTTCATAGAATTCTATGCAAGCTCCTCTGATAGCGGAACCTATTTTTCAGACATTATTTGTTCACATGTTTGTCTTCACTGTGAGAATAGGGTCCTTAATAAGAGAAAGATGATCATAGTATTGTTATCTTGAACATGTAGTTCACTGCCTGGTACGTGGTTCAAATTCAGAATGCTGAGAGAAGGAATGATTGAATATAATTAGTAGAAGTTACTTGCAAATATTGCAAAAACTTTTCTCTGCAATCTTGTCACTTCTTAGGAAAAAGATTTTACTGTTTTCTATCTCAAGTAAGGGATAATCATTTTAATTATTCTGATTGCTCAACGTGTTCCAATTTTTTGGCAGGTACAACCTGACCATCTGCAGATAAACATAGGCATAGATAAAGGGATTTGATACAGAAATCATTAACAATTTTTTAATGAAGACTGGCTCTAAAATTTTTTATAACCTAGTAAAATAGTATAGTATATAAACAATTACATTATGATAAGAGTTATAATAGAAGTAGGGTCAAGACATGTCTAATAGAAGTGAAGAATGATGGAGAAGTCAGAGGTGTGGCAGTAGAGACCGTTAGGTAATTAATTAAATGTTATATAAAATTATTTTCAAGTCACTCATAGCTAGAGATAGAGAAAATATGGTCATTTCAGTTTTCTTGATAATTAAAATAAAAATTCACTTTCTTTTATTAAAAGAGTTGTTCCCTCAGGCTTACAGAGGGAAACGGGCATGTGATAGAAGTGAACTCAGAGTAATTCCTGTGCTAAAAACATGCACTTCCCATCTTCCTACAAGACTCTGCCTTTTGTTTAAAACTTACATCAAATTGTGTCAGTTAGTTTAAGGATTTGTCCTGCGCCATTCCCTATCTGCATCAATATTACTCTGTCTTTTTCCTATATTTTCAAAGCTAATTATGATTATAGTTATTGCAGCATTTATCATATTGTGCTTTATATCAAAGGACTTTGTTTATCTTTGCACTCTCAAGGTAAGGTATTAAAATGTGTTAAAGAGTTCACTCAGTGCAGTACCTAACAGACAATAGCTGTTAAATAAATGTTATTTGAGTAGAATTTTCATATGTAGTTAATTTTAGTAAATTTTATATCTGCATATAGTGAAGATGTAGATTAAAAATATTTATGTCACACAACATAAATAACATTAAGCAAATAGTATAGATTGAGGTACTAGCTAGAAGATGGTACATTTTTTTTCTTTAAGTATGTTTTTGGAGATACTTTCTGTTGTTTTAGAATCTTCAATAAATTCTAAAATAGTTAACTTCTCTTTTTCTTTTGTACTAACCTAAAAAAAAAACAAAACCCTCTACAGTGCTTTTAAGCTCTACTCACTAATATTTTACTCCTGAGTGAGAAAAATAATAGAATTTAGGAACATAAGATCTAATCCAAGCTCTTCAAGAAGTGAGCTGTGTGACTTCAGTATATCCTTTATTCTCACTGGGTTTCAAGATTTTCACTGTAAAATTAAGGGATTGAACCAGATTATCTCCAAAGTCACTCCAGCTCTCATGTAAGATTGCCTCAGACCAGAATATCTGGCTCTGTGCTGTTCTCTCTAATGCCTTCTGATATTATAGAAGAACTACCAAGTATTAATCATTGTTTCAATGGAGCCAAATGTTCTTTGGAACAGGAGTTTCCTGGGCAATGAATAGCTATCTATCGATCTATCTAATCTAATAAAAGACAAATAGGGTAATTAACCATACCTCCGACATGCTTCAATTGGCTAATCAGGGCAATATGCAAATTAACTGCCAACCAAGATGGCGGCCGGCAGCCAGGCAGCTGAAGCAAGCAGGAGGCTTGCTTGCTCCAGTGATGGAGGAAGCCAAGGTTCCCCGCCTGCCGCTATTGGGCTCTGAGCTGCATTCTAAGAAACAATGTTGCAATTATAGAAGCTAAACAAACCCCAGATACCTGCTTTCAGCAGCAGGAGGCCTCAGAGCTGGAGCCAGGCCTCAGAGCTAAAGCCAGAACTTAGCTACAGTGACAGCCATAGAAGGTAAATAAATCCCAGAATTAAAAAAATAAAAAGAAAAAAAGGAGAGGTTGGGAGCTTCAGTCGCCCGCCAGCCTGAAAACAGCCCTCAGCCCCTCAACCAGGCTGGCCAGGCACCCAAGCGGGAACCCCACCTGATCCGGGACAGCCTTCAGGGCAAACCAGCCGGCCCCCACCCGTGCACCAGGCCTCTATCCTATATAGTAAAAGGGTAATATGCAAACTGACCCTAACAGCAGAAAGACTGGAAATTATTGGTCACTGTGACACACACTGACCACCAGGGGGAAGACGCTCAATGCAGGAGCTTCCCCCTGGTTTTCAGTGTGCTTCCACAGGGGGAGCTCTGCTCACCCACAAGCCAGGCTGATGGCTGCCAGTACAGTGGTGGTGGTGGGAGCCTCTCCTGCCTCCTCAGCAGCGCTAAGGATGTCCAACTGCAGCTTAGGTCTGCTCCCCGCTGGCAAGTGGACATCCCCCGAGGGCTGCCAGGCTGCAAGAGGGATGTCTGACTGCCAGCTTAGGCCCAATCCCCCGTAGAGCAGGCCTAAACCAGCAGGTGGTCATCCCCTGAGGAGTCCCAGACTGCGAAAGGGCACAGGCCGGGCTGAGGGACCCCCCCCCCCCCACCCCCAAGTGCACAAATTTTTGTTCACCGGGGCTCTAGTCCTATACTAATAAAAGAGAAAAATGGTAATTGGCGTACGACCGATACCTTTTTCATTGGCTAATCAGTGAGATATGCAAATTAACTGTCAGCCAAGATGGTGGCTGGCAGTCAGGCAGCTGAGAATAGGAAGCTTGGTTGCCCCAGCCATGGAGAAAGTCAAGGATCCCCGCACCTGCGGGGCTCTGAGCTCCTGAAGCAACAACTCCAAAAGATACAATGTTTCAATTATAGAAGCTAAAAGATGGCGGTTAATTTGCATACTCAGGCTCCATGCAGAGCGAAGCCAAACAGCCCTGAAGCAGCAGGGCAGAGAGGCCTCAGGGCCTGGGATCAGCAGAGTTGAGAGGCCTCCCGGCCCGAGATCAGCGGAGGCCAGAGTTGGCCCAGCCCCGCAATCAGGGAGGCGAGAGTCGGCCCAGCCCTGCGATCAGCAGAGCCTAGAGGCCCCCCAGCCCCGGTTATCATCCGAGCCGAGAGGCCTCCCGGCCCCGCGATCAGCGGAGTCGGAGGCCCCGCGATCAGTGGATCCAAGAGGCCTCCCAGCCCCAGTGATCAGCGGATCCGAGAGGCCTCCCAGCCCAGGTGATCAGCGGAGTCCAGGTGATCAGCGGAGCCGAGAGGCCTCCCAGCCCCGGTGATCAGCAGAGTCCAGAGGCCTCCCGGCCCCGGTGATCAGCCAAGAGGTCTCCCAGCCCTCTCCAGGCCCGTGATCAGCGGAGTCGGAGGCCCTGCGATCAGCGGAGCCAAGAGGCCTCCCAGCCCCGGTGATCAGCGGAGCCCAGAGGCCTCCCGGACCCATGATCAGCAGAGCCAAGAGGCCTCCAGGCCCCAGTTATCAGCGGAGCCGAGAGGCCTACAGGCCATGGTTATCAGCAGCCAAGAGGCCTCCAGGCCAGGGATCAGGGGAGCTGAGAGGCGTCCTGGCCCTGGGATCAGCAGAGCAGCGAGGCCTCCCAGCACCGGGATCAGTGTGACAGGGTGCGGAACCCCAACCCTCTGATCGGCCCTGCTCTGTGTGTGACAGGGTACAGAGCCCCAACCCCCCTGATGGGCCCTGCTCTGTGCATGACAGGAGTGGCGCTGCAACCTCCCTATGGACCCTGCCTTGAGTGTGACAGGGGGCGGTGCCCCAACCCCCCAATCGGCCCTACCCTGAGCGTGACTGAGGGTGGCATCGCAACCTCCCAATCCGCCCTGCTCTGTGCATGACAGGGGGCGGTGCCCCAACTCCCCAATCAGCCCTGCTCTGAGCCCGACCAGGGGCTGCACCTAGGGATTGGGCCTGCCCTCTGCCACCCGGGAGCAGGCCTAAGCCAGCAGGTCATTATCTCCTGATGGGTCCCAGACTGTGAGAGGGCACAGGCCAGGCTGAGGGACCTCCTCTCCCAACCCCGAGTGCACAAATTTTTGTGCACCGGGCCTCTAGTATATATATAAAAAGCCAACGACCAGAACACTGTAGACTGGAACAACCAGTTGCTATGACACCCACTGCGCCCAGCGAAACTGACCTGAGCGGGAGGTGGGGCCAATTGGCAAACCTCCCGTGTGGCCCCTCCCCCTAGCTGGCCCTGCCCCTGATTGGCCTCTACCACCCTGATGGGGTGCGGGGCAACTGGCCAACCCCCAACAGCCCTTTCCCCCAGCTGGCCCTGCTCCCAATCAGCCCACCCTACACTGACCGGCCTGTGGCCCCTCCCCTCAGCCAGCTTTACCCTTAATCAGCCCCCCCCATTGCAAGCAGGGGCAGGGCTGGCCGGCCAACCACCCATGGCCCCTCCCATAGGCCACTGACCCCCAGTCAGCCCCCCAACCCCATTCGGGGACAGGACTGGCTGGCCCACTGCCCACAATCCCTCCCCACAGACAGCTCTGCCCCTGATCGCCCCTCCCCCCCCCCACACACACACACCAATTAGGGATGGGGCTGGCCAGCCAACCTCCCACAACCCCTCCCCCAGCTGCTGACCCCCACTGGCCAATCACCTGCGGCCCCTCCCCCCAGCCAGCCCGGCCCTGATCAAGCTGTAATCAGGGCGGGCTGGCCGGCCAACATCCTGCCATCTCCTCCTCCCGACAGACCCAGCCCCAATCCACCCAGATTGGGTCTGGGCCAGCCGGCCCCCACCCGTGCACAAATTCATGCACTGGGCCTCTAGTTAAATATAATATATCATCATTCAAAGATCTCTGATACCTGCAATACAGCTCAATTTACCACATTGCCAGGTATGTCCTTAATTACAAATGAATTCTAGCCTCAGCCTATTTCATTGACACTTAGTCAGCAGCAGACACAGCCCAGAGTCTTTCTATTTTGGTATGTGATGTACCTGAATAGAGTTAATATCTAAACATTATATCAACATAACATTTTATGATATAAAATATTTTCTTTTCTATTTATAGCTTCCCCCTAACGTCTTTTTAAAAATTCTAATATCATATGACCTTTTAGTATTTTTAAATTTCTTAAAATTGAAACTCATTTGAAGCATGTATATCTGAAGTAACATTCTGCCACTTTCTCTTTTTTAAAAAAAAATATTTTTATGGATTTCAGAGAGGAAGGAAGAGAGAGAGAGAAACATCAATGATGAGAGAGAATCATTGATTGACTGCCTCCTGGATGCCCCCAACTGGAGATCAAGCCAGCAACCCAGCCATATGCCCTTGACCAGAATCGAACCTGGGACTCTTCAGTCCGCAGGCCAATGCTCTATCCACGAAGTCAAACCGGCTAGGGCGGCCACTTTCTAATTTAACTTCCAAATTTGATACTTATACACTAAACACATATAAAATCTTATTGGCATACTGAATTCTACGGAAAAGTAGTAAAGAAATAAGATTCTCTTTGAAAATTACTAAAAAGGTAGGATGGTAAAAGACTATAAGAATTGATTTTTTTTTAAATTATAGAAGGAGGAAAGAGGAGAGAGGGATAAGCTTTTCTTTAAGTAAAAGAAATTGTGTGTTCTATAGACAATACTTAAGAAATTATCTCTCTTCTCCTTAAAAAATATAACCTCAAGAAGGGAGGACTTTGCCTTCAGGACATTGTATTCTTCACTGTCATGCCTATGTTTCAAGTAAACAATAAGTAAATGTTTTGTTTTTAATCCTCACCTGGGGATATTTTTTCCATTGATTTTTAGGGAGAGGGGAAGAGAAAGGTAAAGACAGAGAGAAACATTGATGTGAGAGAAAACGCATCGATTGGTTGCCTCCTGCACGAGCCCTGACCAGGCTCCGGGCCTGAGGAGGAGCCTGCAACCAAGGTAGGTGCCCTTGACCAGAATTGAACCAGGGACTCTTTGGTCCTCAGACCGATGCTCTATCCACTGAGCCAAACCGGCTAGGGCATAAGTAAATGTTTTGAATAAGTTGACATTCCGTTTCCAATATCAAAATAATTATACTAAAGCTACTATAAGATTTGCTTTTATGGATAACATGGGCAATCTTTCAACCTCAGCACAGGCTTTATTTCCTCTCCTCCCAGCCATCTGACGACGGGCAAGATAAAACACTGGAAAAGGTCAAGGACCATCCACTGCCTCAGGTCTCTTTTAAGTTGACTTTGGTTCAGCTGCTATTTCCATATTTAAGATTTAAAATATCATATCCAGATACCTGGAGAAGAGGGTATTTTCATTATGGACTATCTGTCAAATTCAATGGAGGAATTTTCATTAATGTCTGAGTTTTGATAATTTCAAGCTAAAACAATGAAAAATATGGTAGAGAGAATTATCCCACTTCAAAAGCAAAGGGAGGGTAAATGGGGACATCTGCAATAGGGTCAACAATAAAAATAAAGTTAAAAAATAAAATAATAAAATCACAAAAACCTTTCAAATAAAATTTCAGACATATAGAGCCAATGACATAATTGTAAGGAGATTCACATTGTATAAAAACTAAATTAAGCCCACCTGGCCTGGCTCAGTGGTTGAGCATTGACCTATGAACCAGGAGGTCATGGTTCGATTCCCAGTCGGGGCACATGCCTGGTTTGCTGGCTTGATCCCCAGTGTGGGACGTGGAGGAGAATCAATGATTCTCTCTTATCATTGATGTTTCTATCTCTGTCATCCCTCCCTCTTTGAAGTCAATTAAAATGTATTTTTAAAAATATTATGTTATAATGTTTCTTTAGGTAGCCAGCATTTCTGAGATAAAGTGTGACGCATTTTACTAGAAATTACTATTCACATAATTTTTCAGGAGAATAGTTTTAAGAAGTCCTTAAAGAAAGATTGTGATGTTATATTGCATACTGAACTCCAAGCTCCACTGGTTTTATTTATTTATTTTTTACCAGCCAAGAAAGGATCTTGGAAAGAACTGTTCATATGAGGGTAGTGGTGAGGGCCACATATACTTTTGCAATCTGTTTCATGTAAAGAAATGGAGTTTTGAACCTCATCAATTTTTAAGCACAAAGGAAGTACTTGACATACTCTAGTGAAAAAAAAGTTATAGCCTCTCATTATTAATTCACAGATCAGCTGTTGGAGGAGCGAAATTGTTTCTGAATTTATAGCAAACTGAAAGGAGCATCAAAATTAGTTCTTCCTTGTGGTCTCTATGAACAGCCTTCACAGGTACTAGGCAATAAATACAATATGGACGCTTTTCAAGAGAGACGAGTGCAGCTATGATCAGATAGTAATACGCTGTAATGTGTTTTCCATCCCTAAGTCCTTTCCTAGGGAACACTATGGCTTCTTTCATTTTCTTTCTGAGGAGGGAATGTGTTGCACTGTGGTATGTTCTATTTCCAAAAGATAAACTCCCCAGGTACTTTAAAAATTAGCATTTAGGCATCCCTGAAGGGAATGCTCATATCACTTTTTGGGGGAGGGAAATGGGGGCTGTGCGTGTGTGTGTGTGTGTGTGTGTGTGTGTGTGTGTGTGTTTTGTTACAGTCAGCTAGAGGAATTCAAGGGTGGCGAGGTAGGCAGCCCTAATGCGCAGTCTTTTTTTAAAATATATTTTATTGATTTTTTACAGAGAGGAAGGGAGAGAGAGAGAGTTAGAAACATCGATGAGAGAGAAACATCGATCAGCTGCCTCCTGCACATCTCCCACTGGGGATATGCCCGCAACCCAGGTACATGCCCTTGACCGGAACCGAACCTGGGACCTTTCAGTCCACAGGCCGACGCTCTATCCACTGAGCCAAACAGGTTTCGGCCCTAACGCGCAGTCTTGTTGCTTCTATTCCCTCAGCTATACTATTTATTCCACGCTTTAACTTAAGCCCTTTGGATTCCTAGTTTCACTTTCTCTTGGGTAATTCCAAACCTATCTGGGTTTTGGAATAATGTAGGCAATATAAGTCAGAAAATTGGCTCTGGACTCTTAATAAGAGTCTCATTAGTTGAGAAGGAAAAACTAGTGTCCCTGTTCAGAAATCTATGAATCTCATTAGAACAGCAATAATAGTAGTAGCAGACACTCTTTGCTCTTTTGCGCTGGGCAGTCGACTATGCATTTTATGTATAGCATGTATAGTGATCTCAGTAATCCTTCAAAGGAGGAATTCATGGACACTGATATAGAGAATGAAATATGAAAACTATACATCAAACAAAGAAAAGCCCACTGGAGGTGAGCAGAACCTTACCAAGTCGTTCTTGAATTAGATTGCAGAGTTCAGGATTAAGCCTCTAATTTCAAGATAAGCATTTTAGGTAGAGGCAACTGTGAGTGCAAAGTTACTGACTAGAAATTCTCTGGCGTGTTTGAGGAGCAGCATGGAGGCCGCTGCTGCTGTTGAGGTAGGAGATGAGTTTGGAGAATTCAGGCCGGTTGCTGTTATTCTGTGTGATAGAAGTGATTAAAGGTTTAGATCAGAGATGGGGCTGGATTTGATTTTCATTGGGAAAATGTCACTGTAGTGTTGTGGAAATTATATTCTAAGCGAACAGGGGTGGTGAACAGTTAGGAAGCTATTATAGAAGTCCAAGGACAGAACCTTCAGGACAGTGAGGTTTGTTTGTTTTTTCAGGGACATGATATTTAGAATGAGTATTTGCCCGGCTGTCTTGTCTCAGTAATTGAGCACTGACCCATGAACCAGGAAGTCATGGTTGGATTCCCAGTCAAGGCATATGCCCAGGTTGTGGGCTCAATCCCCAGTGGGGGTCATGCAGGGGGCAGCTGATCAATAATTCTCTCGCATCATTGTTGTTCTCTCTCCCTTTCCCTTTCTTAACCCAATAAAAATATATTTTTAAAAAGAATGGAATCGGTATTTGGTAACTTATCTTTCCTCGAGGAGGATTTTAGTTTTGTTTTGTGATTTGGTGCTTTCTGTACTGCATTTTTTTTTTTTTAATTTCCAGATTTAAATAATGCTAAACAAAAATACAGATGTTACAGTTAGAAAACATCAATTAGTTTCCTGTGTGTAAGCAAATATACATATGATTTAGATAAAAGACAGAGGAGGCTAACTATAGAGATCATAAAATGTGAAAAATATGACTAGCACTGCAACAGGAATGTGTCTTCAATGCCATTGGCAACAAACAACTGAGGCCCTTCAGTCTCCTCCACTCTTGAGGGATTATGTGTGCAGGTAGGTGTCCTGGAAGCTGTGCATGAAGTAGATTGAAATGTGACTGAGTGTTTGAGAGAAGTTTAGGATGCGATCGCAGAAGTAATGCATGAGCTGATGAGTGTGTGTAAAGGTCTCTGGTAGACACAAGTACTGCAGCTCTGCTAGCCCACGCCTTGCCTCTCAAGGAGCTGAGGGACAGAATGAGAGGCATTTCTCTGCTTCGCACACTGCACTTGTGTAATTGAGGCAGCTTGTACTCACTGTCACAGGCTGCGCTGTTCACTGGGTTCCCTATATTTGAAATGTGTTTTCCTGCTTCTTCATCTGACCGCCATTTCCTGACATTTTCTTTATTTCCTCCAGGAAGACTTTCATAGTCTGTGTAAATTGTCCATTTTTTAATGGAATTTCATGCCTAATTAGAAATAAACTCAGTAAACTGTATTAAAGTAACATGTATTCATTAATGTCACTTTTAAAATATTTGTTTAACAAACATACATGACAGTGAATATGTGCAATAAACTGTTATGTTTGTTACATGAATTAATTCGGTCCTCACAAAACCTTTTCGAGCAGTTGTATTGCTATTCCCATTTTACAGATGAGAAAACTAGATCACTGAGGGCTACACCATCAGTATGTGGTAGGATATGAAGCTAGTGCCCAGGCGCACATTATTAATCCTAGACTCTGAACTCTTTAAGAACAGTGACTGTTTCATATTCAGAGGCATATTTCTAGTATGTAGGCCACTTTTTGAATACCTTGACAGAGGGAATCAAAAAGCTGAAAGTGGGTGAAACATATTAGAGAAATTAGTAACCATATAAATGTAGCTGGAGTATAGGGTAGCATTATTGAAAAATAGTATGAAATAAGGCACACATTATTTTATGGATGACCTTGATTACAAGACAGAGAAGTTCACTCAATTTGCATGACCATTAAGAGTTATTGGTTTTTTTGAGCAAAATTCACGAGTCATTACAAATAAACCAATTAAATCAATATTTACTAGATATGCTGCTTCAGAATTAAGCTACTGTTGGAATTTAAGAGATACTGTCCATGTTTAGATTTTGGTATAATGTACTGACTATTAAAAGTAATTTTAATTTTTTTGAAACCAGATCTGGGAAATGGGCAATTTATGCAGACTAGAAAGGGCACCACTATTGGGTATAGTTTCATATAGATTATTTTTGAAACTCACAGAAATTAACTCAGACTAAAAGTGCTGATGAACCCACACTTTGTAAGGAACTAAAACTATGGCATGGTAAAAGAACAGGTAACAATTTCAATCCTATTTAAAATAAAATGACCAAATAATAGGACAGTAAAATATTCAGTAGAAACAAACAAAAAACAGAAAAAGCTTCTGAGAAATACATTATGACAGCTTAAGTTGTTAATGGCACAGGACAGTTTAGGGCGTTAAGTGAAAAGTCACTGACTGTCACTTCTCTAAATTGTTGTTTATTTTAATTAGCCGTAGCAACCGGACAATACACTTAATCTTTCATAGTCATCAGAAGAAAAAAGCAGCACTTAGTGACCTTACTATCAGTTGAACCTTTAAATTTTTTCTCTTGGAAGAATAATAATACAAGTATGTATTACACTAGGTCACTGGACTTGAGAGAAAATAATTTAGTATTCCATATTTTAATGTTGACAGATTGGCATCAAAACGCTCATCAATCATAAACTAGTAGAATTATGTTTAAACATAGACTCATATACTTGAATGTGCTAAGCAGAAATATTTCACCATTCAGCATTTCTAAATATCCGGGTGCTGAATTTTCTGAATAATGAAATGATGTTTGTTAGTTATCCATCACTCAACCACCCATTGTAGACATAAAGAATAATATCAAAACAAATTAACACCAGTATGCTGAAATGCTGAGTATTTAGCCCCCATAATGCCACATGTACCTTTTTGAGTAGGTAAAAGATGAGAAGTTATTTTAAAGCCAAAACAGCTATGTGAGCCTGAGAACGAAGTGAACAGTCAAGAAACCTGTTGAAGGGGGAAATCATAGCTCTTAAATGTGTTCATGTTTCTTTTTCAAGGAGATGATCTCATTTCTTTAAAAAAGAAAATAATCAGTGACTGATATTGGCATTATTTGTAATTTTAATATGTTTTCTTGCCATCTTGTAATTATCATTAATGATAATAGCTATAATTTACTAAGCACCTACAATATATCAGAGTTTCACACATGTATTTCCCTAATCTTCACTGGTAATGAATTATTAGAATATATAACAAAGAAGAGAACAAAGGCTCAGGTAAAGTAATTTATTGAAAATGTCACAAACTAGTACATAGGAGACCAGTACTCAAATCCCCTGATTGCAAAACACACCTTTTCATTTTCCAATCATTAGGAACCTGCATTGGAATATTCTTGCTTGACATTAGAATTCATATCAGTACTTAAAAGAAGGAAATAATAGGACTGTTAATTTTTTCCAGATGCAGAAAAAAAAATAATTTTCAGTTAATGTTTTTCTGGAAATGCTAGTGTGTTGTTATTCTCCTTTTTTATTTGTTTTCTGAATTCATTCTTGCTTTTATTGCTTCCTCACCTGAAACACTTTTCTCTTTCCTTTTTAATGAGCTTAACTAATGAATTCTAGATATATTAGACAATTATCTAGGTTGTCTTCATGTATAAATGTGGGGTGAAAAGATTAAAAACACCTGACTTATAGTACCATGATACATAAATTACCCCGTTGAACTAAACACTGAAATTATACCAAGGAGTCTAGAAGTATAGCTCTTAGCTTATAGTAGACTCAGAGAATTTGTAAATGCATACATTGAATATGTATTTCTATTTTTAATTCTTTCAGGTAAATAACCTAAATTAGATAGTTTTGTTTTGTTATGTTTCTACATCAAATGACTATTATGGTCTTCTATGAGATGTTTATGTTTTATTTTATTTTTAACCGTTAACCAAAATTAAAGATGGACTGAGGATGTTGTAAAACTCCTATTCAAATATGCCACAAGGCAGGGAAAAATTTATATCATCAGTGCTATATTGAGTTAGATTTTGTCAGCAAGTTTTACCCTTTTTTGCTGCTAATTAGTTTTAGCTTAGTCAATGTTTTGATATTTAGGCAGCTGATCAATGATTCTCTGTCATCATTTCTCTCTCTCTCTTTCTCCTTCTCCCTCACCGAAAGCAATAAAAATATATTTAAAAAATTAAATTAAAATGAACAGTTTGGGAGATATCTCTGTATCACTACTAACACATTGTCATTTTTATAACTGCACTATGAAATTTCACTTGGTGGATGTTTCATAGTCAGTGCTGAATGAATATCCTTGTGCATGCTACTTTGTATTTATTTTATGAGCATTGATTAAGGGCAGATACTGCAAGATATAATTGCTTCATTAAATCAGAATCATATTTTGATTTCAGAGATAATAACAAATTATTCTAACAAAAAGCCTAAAACAATTATGCTTTCATCAGTAGTGTGTAAGAGAACATATTTAATCACATCCTTACTAGTATTTAATCTAAATACACTTTATTATTGTTACCAATAGATTGGTAAAAATAAATAACTCATTTTTAAGCTTTAATTTATTTTCACCTACTCATTTGTGAAGTTTTGAATCTTTTGATGTTCATAGGCCATTAATGCTCCCCTCATGTAAGGAATAGCCATGGGTTTGCTTGCTAATTTTTTTTTTTCAGTTCCTCTGTTTTTCTTATTTTAGTAATTTATTTTACAGTAAGACTATTGATCTCTTTGTATTCTATTTCTGTTCATTCTGTAGATTGCATTAATCATTCTTTATTTTTAAAGTGTACTCACCTTTAATCAAGCTTTACCTTTAACTTACACAACACGGTATCTTGCTTAAAAGGTCTCACCTTTCCCAATATTTAAATACTAATGTTATAATATTGTTATAATACATTTATTTCATGCTGACTTTTAATATTATTATAATTTGAATACTTTCATCTATCTAGATATTATTTTGTGTAACAAATGAGTTATACAAATATTTTTTTTCTTATTAGATAGCTGATTACCTCAATATAATATATTATGTAGTCTATACTTTTTCTACTGATGTAGAATACTTTTTTTAATTTTACATTTTTTATTGTCATGTATGACATGAGTCTGCTAATGAAATCTTTATTCTGTTCTACCAATACTGTAGTATCTCCCAGCATCAATGCCTCTGTGTAGTCTCCTTCCAGGTTGACGTTAGGATTGGCCTCCTGAGTCCTTTATGTCAATGAGATGTAAGCAAACGTGGGACAAGCAGAGGCTAGCTTTGGCATTTAGAATGCTGCAGTCCACCTTGTAGGAAAGTTTTGTATAGCAACCTTAGACATTTTTTCAAATATTTCTATTCTGTGTCTTTTTTGCTTAACAGTCTCTTCTTCGATTCATTTCTCTTTTCTTGCATTACATGATAAGCAGCCCGGAGGAACCAAACCACTCCTTCAACTCTTTGCTTGCAAATCTCCTCAGCTGAATATCCAGTTTCATTCTTCCCAAGTCCTATTTTCCATAAAACTCTAGAAAACTCATACAATTCAACCAAGTTCTTTGCCACTTTATAACAAGGAATGGCCTTTCCTCGAGTTTACAATAACAGATTCCTCATAATCATCTGAGATCTCATCACATTGGACGTTACCATCCCTATTTCAACATTCTGGCCATGATTACTTGTGTGTTCTCTAAGAAGATGGAGGCTTTCTTTCCAGCTCTCCCCTTTTATTTCCGAGCCCTCACCAGGATTGCCTTGAGTGGCTCCTGCATGGAAAAATTGGCTTTTTCTAGCATGCACCTCCAAACCCTTTCAGCCTCTACCTCTTACCCAGCTCTAAACTGCTTCCGCACTTTGAGATGGTTCTTACAGCAGCCCCCCACTTCTGGTACCAGTTTCTGTTTTAATCAGTTCAGCCTGTTTTAACAAAAGACCTTAGACTGTGTGCCTAAAACAACAGAAATTTGTTTTAAGTGGAGGCTAGATGTCAGAGATCAGTGGCCAGCACGTGGGGTACTATGAGGACCCTCATCCTTGCTTGCACACTGCCGTTTTCTTGCTGTCTCCTGACATTGCAGAGGGAGTGTGATAACCTCTCTCACTTCTCTTTTTATAAAGGCACTAATCTCATTCATGAGGGCTTTACCCTTATGGTCTAATTTCCTCCCAAAGGGCCCACCTCAAATACCATCACATTGCGCTTTAGGACTTCAATATATACATTTGGCATGAGGAGGAGAGAGGGTATAAATATTCACTACATAGCAGTTATTTAAAATATTTTACCAGAAGTAAGAAAATGCTATTTAAAGAAAAATTTATCTCAGGTAAAAATCCTATGTAATAAAAGCCTAATATACTAAGTGTCTGGTCGCCCAGTTGTCCATTCAACCAATCAAAGAGTAATATGCTAATGACATGCTAAGGCCGCTCAACTGCTTGCTATGATATGCACTGGCCACCAGGGGGCAGAGACTCTGACCAGTAGGTTAGCTTGCTGCTGGGGTCTGGCTGATCAGGATTAAACAAGATGGGCCTGACAAGCCCTGGAGCCCTCCTGCAGTCCCTCCCCAGCTGGCCAACCTCCTGCATCCCTCCCTGGCCCTGATCATGCACCAGTGGGGTCCCTCGGCCTGGCCTGCACCCTCTTGCACTCTGGGACCCCCCAGGGGATGTCAGAGAACCAGTTTCAGCCCAATCCTGCAGACTAGGCTGAGGGACCCCACTGGTGCACGAATTTGTGCACCAGGCCTCTAGTAAATAAATAAATAAATAAATAAATAAATAATCAAGAATTTTCCTTTTTCCAGCATGTAAGTACACAATTTTTCTTTATGAAGTGTCAAATGATCCCAATTAGAAACTAAATGTGTATTTTATAACCCTCACTCCACATATCTTTGTATATTCAGTAGACTTGAGATATTCAGACTTTTTGGCCAGGGAAATCTGTTCTTGATGTTTTGAATTTTATCCCCAGATTCACACTACACCCTTCTCTACCATGCTTGCTGTCCCAGAGAGCTGAGTAATATGGCTTCTGGTTGGTTTGGCAATGAGAAGCCTGACTAGAGATTTGTATGATGAAGGAAAATGGGACTGGCATCTATAAACCCCATCCCCCAACTTGCCTGCTGATTTATGGGAGACTAACTGTTTCTTGAGATCAAACATCATAGCTCCTCCTAAGAGACACCTCCCGGCGTAGCTCCTTCCTCCCAGGGCACAGCAGGGACAACAGCCTTATTATTACTTTCCTCATATTACAGCACTATCCCTTGCGAACAATTCCTATTTCTCTGTAAACAGTCTTTTTATTGTATCCTCTTTGACTCATTCTAATTGGAATTTATTTTCTTTCTGGATCCAGACTAATATAAGCTCTGTCTTCAAGTGAAAGCTTAGCATAACAAAATGTGAACTAGTAGCTAAAATAGGGATGTAGCTATAACCATCACTTCTCTAATCTTTGAAGATGTTCTCTAAACATTCTTTAAAAGTCAGGGTATCCAATTATAGGTACCCACTACTTGATTGTAATTACCTTAAGAGTAGGGATTTTTTATTCCCTTTCCACTTCCTTTATAAGGTTTTACAAAGTACACTGAACATACTAGGTTGTGAATAATTACTGAATTTTGTCACATAGAATCCAATTCATGCCAAACCTGGTTCCTTATAGAAATTTTTCTTCATCCATTATTTCTGTTTTGCAGGTATACAATGGACACTTAGATAATATTTCTGAGCAATTAATAGATTCAAATTTGTCCTTGCCTATGTTTTACCTTCATTTCCTCTGTCCACCTCAGTACTCAAATTATTTTCCATTCTTCTACTGACTAACTCTGTTTCTGCTACATGACCTCTGATTCACTTATCTACTTCTTGATAAAACACAGCCTAATCAGAAAAATGGGTGAGATCAGGGAGGCTGATATTTTCAGATTTTCATGAATCTGAAAACTAAGTTAAAAAGAGCAACCAGTTTTTTAAATGGCATTTTAAGGCATAGTTGTCAGTCTTTTCCCTAAGCTCTTACACTCTTTGAAAAGAGATAAAGAACTTTGGTATTTGAAATATGGTTGGTTGTAAACAGATGCTCCTCGACTTACAATGGGATTATACCTGGATAAATCCATTAAAAGTTCAAAATGTCATCAGTCAAAAATGCATTTAACACTGCACAATAGAGCACTGGTTGTTTACCCTTGTAACTGCACAGCCGATTGGAATCTGCGTTTCACTGTAGCTGCCCAGCACCGAGGAGTGTCATACCACATGTTGTTAGCCCGGAAAAGATCCAAATTCAAAATCAAAGTATGGTTTCTACCGAGTGCATGTGGTTTGTACCATTGTAAAGTGGAAAAAATCTTATGTGGAACCATTGACAGTCAGGGTATATGTATATGGTGTGTACAGAATTCTTAATCTGCTTTTCTGTATGTGCAGTTAATCACTAGAAGGGACAGAGCTTTGGACACTATATTAATTCTGTAAAGCAATTAGACATTCTGAATATACTATAATTAAACTATGCCTTCATGCCTCAATTTTCTCTATAAGAAACAAAGTCCCCACATATCAAAGGGATAGGATACCAAAATGGGAGAACTTAGGGAATTTAGTGTTCACAAACACATTCTCCTTCTTTTTTATTTTTATTTAGAAAAAATAAATCTAAAAATGAAAGTAAGAAAGAAGTAATGTAGCTAAAATCTTTAATATAGAATTTCTATAATATAAAAGTCAGGTAAGAGGGTGTCCTCTGACATCGTAGCTTTTTCAACCTATGTTTGAAAAGAGAAAACATCCAAGTACTATCATTTCTCAAACACATCTAAGCATTAAGACTATTCAGAAAGTGTCCTTGCTCTAAGTTTAAATCTTTACTAAATGTGTCAATTCTGTTTCTCTGGGCTGCCCCTCTCCTGTGTATGGATGTGACCACTCTTTATGAACAGGTATGTTTTACTGAGCTATTTATGTGAAGTTCAGATAAAACTAAATCCTCTGGTACTTGAGTAGGAACAGCATTCAATCTTACAAGGGTCAGTCCAGGATAATAGAAAACAACTAAATATAAAGGGATTCATAAACTAGTGAATGATGGCTCATGTCAGATTTATGGTTTGTGTCTATGAAAACTCTGTCAGCTATAACACAGTGGAAGATGCCATTTCAAGAGCCCATTGTATGTGTGGGTTTATATAGTACTAATGTGTGTGGGGGTTATAATTTTAATTTGTTACCCAATTAGCATGTATCTTCCAATTGGAAAAACAAGATACTTATAATGCAATTAGTAAAACAAGATATTAATAATCCTTCCCACTGTTATTTATGAAACACTAACTACTTGACCCTAGATTTGAATATAGATTTTCACAAGTGATATTTCAATACAACTAATTCCTTAGGTTGTTCATATTCTTTTTTCTGGAATTTTATTTCAAAGAATATGGTTTCTACAAGTGAGACATAAGAAATGCTTGGGGAAATGTTTTTTAGATGTAGATTGCAGCAATGTTGTTTTTATAACAGGATAGAGTGTCGGCTAATCCTATGCTCAAATACACCCAATCTCCACTCACTACTTCCCATTTGCATCCATTAATATACGTGGAAAGACTTGTTTTAAAATCTGGGGAAGTGCAGATGATAGGATTTGAATTAAGAAATAATGTAGGAATGGAGAAGTAGCACATGGCACCTGCCCCAGCTTCTAATATGGGGATTGACCCTCAGTGGTTAAATATTAAAAGTCAGTGGTAATGAAAACTCACCGGTAAGAATCTATGGGGGACCCTGGGGGCAGGCAGTATTACATTAAGACTCAAGAGATAAAATAGTTG
Organism: Myotis daubentonii; assembly: GCF_963259705.1. Taxonomy (NCBI): domain Eukaryota; kingdom Metazoa; phylum Chordata; class Mammalia; order Chiroptera; family Vespertilionidae; genus Myotis; species Myotis daubentonii. Next base: position 48,960,466 of record NC_081844.1, on the reverse strand, counting down.
TTATTCTGCAAATCTTACAGGGTTCTTTCACTCCAACCTTTGGGGTATCATAAAGGTCATTGAATGCAATTATGAGATTCCTTCATTAGCATATCAGGTGATATATTTGAAAGCAGAACAGGGGTGGAACAATATGGCAGATGCCTTGGGGTGACAGTGACTGGAAAACTGGGGACTCTGTGTGACCAGACCCATCTGGGGACTAAGTGAGAGTGTTATGGGCGAGACATGAGACCTCGGTTCTTGTCTTCTTGAAGGAAAGATTTCAATCAAAAGAGAAAGTGTTTAGAAAAGCAAGCAAGAATTTATTGACCACAGCAAAAATATACTTAGGACAGTGAAATAAGGAAGAGCATAGAATAAGTAATAGGACGTGCAGGAGGCAGCTGATCCGTGATTCTCTCTCATTGTTGATGTTTCTATCTCTTCCTCTCCCTTCCTATCTGAAATCAATGAAAATATATTTTTTTTAAAAAGAATAAGCAACAGGAGAGCCTAAGTCAGGAAAAAAAAGGGGCTTTGGGCACAGGTTCAGGGTGTTAGCCTGGAATGAGCTACTACTGCCCATTGCTCTTCTGGTTGCAAGTCGCATGAGGTCCTGTAGCAGTTCGGGGTTATATGCTGTAGGAGGAAGGAGCAGGGGAAGGGAATGGCATGGGTATGCTCCCTGCGGGGCGGGAGAACACACAGGGACCTTAATTTTCAGTAGTTTTAAAGGCTGGGCATTTACTAGTAGGGGAGGTCTTGGGGGCAGAGCAATAGAATATTCACCAGCTTTATGCTGATATACCAAAATGAGATTTATTCTCTTAATTTATCTGCCCTTGGGTGTGGCTGTCAAATGGCTCTCGATTAGATTCCTGTTTTCTATCCCTGGGTAGGGTGATTTAAGCTATTGATCCTCTGGTTGGGGAGAAGAAGTATAAACCATTTACTCTTAAGTATCCTTGGTTTAGGGAAGATAGGATTTACTAGGTGGCTGCAACCTGCTGTTTAACTATCAGTCTCAATTTCCCTGTTCAGCTTGTTTTGGAATTTTCCTAGTTGTTACTATTCTATAACACTAACACTGTGGGAGATTTGATCATTGGCTAAGATGTGGACAGAGCATAGATCCTGTTGTCACAAGTGAGAGCAAAATTTTAAAATAAGTGAATTCTATTGACTAATGTTGCATTTAGGAATGGGAAAAGGCAGCCACATTTGAGTAACACTATATGTTTATTTTTAACATTGCGGGAATACTAGCTAATAAGAAAAAATGGTAATTTTTTCCCATCCATGGATTATAATAATAATATGCCCATGGTTGTAACATAGGGAATATTTTATTTGGTTCATAATGGGGAAATGGTACTGTTGTGGGCAGTGGGGACAGCATCAGGTGTCTGACTGGTGGGGTCAGACCAGACCTGAGTTCAGCAACCTCGGTACTAAGTGAATATTGATTTGGAAAATCACATAGAAGAGGTAATTCATAGAAGAAATGGGCTTGGGAAACAAGTTCTAGAGGTAAAGGAGGGACCCTGGAAGCTGAGGAGTGAGGAAGGGAGAGGTGATGTAGCCGGGAAGGGAAAGGCTTGGGCACGCTTCCAGGAGAGGGAGCGTGTGAGGGGTCCCCATGCTAAGGGTTCTAAGGGTGGAGATGTTCGGGGAGGACCCTGGAGAAGATCTCAGTAGAATATTCAGCAGCTTTCCAGGTGTGCCCTTTCAGGGTCTAGGTCTCCACTGATTGACTGGTCAGCACCAGGACAGGGGTCATTATTCAATGCACCTGGTTCTGAGGTCAGCCGAGGGGGTCAGTTGTCTGGTTTTGCTGCTTTCTCTGGACCAGGAGCTGAAATACATCCGAGGCCTCCATGTTATTTCTAGGGAGGAACAGTCCGGGGGGTCTAAACCACATGACCAGAGATATGCTAAGGGAGGAAAGGTCAGCCTAGGGCAGTGATGGCGAACCTTTTGAGCTCGGTGTGTCAGCATTTTGAAAAACCCTAACTTAACTCTGGTGCCGTGTCACATATAGAAATTTTTTGATCTTTGCAACCATAGTAAAACAAAGACATATTTTTAATATTCATTTTATATATTTAAATGCCATTTAACAAAGAAAAATCAACCAAAAAAATGAGTTCGCGTGTCACCTCTGACATGCGTGTCATAGGTTCGCCATCACTGGCCTAGGGGGTGAGGTGCTTCCCCTACAGTGATCCCCTGCTAGGCATCTAGGGCTTTTCACCCTGGTGACCTTCAGTACCTGGCCCATCACCCTTGCTCTGTTCATTCTGTCTAACTGCTTACCACACTACTACTTAAGGTATAAAGCAGTGACAAGTTTTATTTATTGAGGATCTACTATTTGGCTGATAGTCAACATACATTTACTCTCATCCTCGAAGCAAGCTTGTCTTGTTATCCTCCTCCTGCTGATGAGAAAATAGAAACTCATGGAAGTCAAGGACATTATGTAAGGTCACATATATTTAAAAAATGCCTGGCCGACGTGGCTCAGTGGTCAAGCATTGACCTAAGAACCAGGAGGCCACAGTCCCATTCCCAGTCAGGGCACATGCCTGTGTTGGGGGCTGGGTCCCTAGTGTGGGGTGTGAGGAGGCACACAATCAAAGATTCTCTCTCATCATTGATGTTCCTATCTCTTTATCCCTCCTCCTTCCCCTCTCTCTCTCTCTCTCTCTCTCTCTCAAAAACAAACAAACAAAAAAACCAATTAAAAACAAACTAAAAAAACTGGATCATGAAACTAAATCAACCTAGATTGAAAGCCTTTACTTCATCAAAAACAAGTTCTCTGTGTATGAATCATTTCAGATTCTCATGAGAGTAAATGTATGTTGACTATGAAAAGAGTAATTAAATTTGAGCCTTTTTATAAACTTTATAATAAACTATTTTTGCTGTAGGTGGTGGGAGAGACACTAGGGGTCTGACTGGTGGGAGGGGTCAGACCAAACCTGGGTTCAGCAACCTCTCGGCACTTGTGTTCTGTCCAGGAAAGAATTCAGATCCAAGACCCAACCCAACAAAAAGAGAACATTTATTTGGTAAATTAGGGGTAGAAGAAATGGGCTTAGGAAACAAGATATAGAGGTAAAGGAGGCCCCTTAGAGCGTGGGAGTAAGGAAGCTAATGGAAGCGTGCCTGGGGCAGGGAGGCAGAGGGGTCAGGGGAAAACACAGTTGTGCCTCCTGGAGGGAGAGCCACTGGATCTTCAATCCTAAGAGTTTTTAGGGTGGAGATTTTAGGGGAAGTCCCAGGGGAAGGTCTTAATAGATTATTCAGCAGCTTTCCTCATGTGTCCTTTCAGGTTGTGGTCTCCACTGAGTGATTGATCAGCCCCCGGGCAGGGAGTCATTATTTATTACAGCTGGTCCTGACCTCAGCCTTGGCTGGTTGTGTTGCCGTCTGGGCCTGGAGCTGAAATGGAACTGAGGCCTGGATGTTTTCTCTAGGGAGGAAAAGTCAGGGGGTCCAAACCTAATGACCAGTGATATGCTAGGTGCTAGGGGAGGAAAGGTCACCCTGAGGCGAGGCCTCACCCAACCATTGATTGTCCCTTGCTAGGTACCTCGGCTTTCCATACTGAAGACCTTCTGTACCTGGCCCATCATCCTTGCTCTGCTTATGTCTGTTTAATTGTCTACAACATTTTTTTTCCCTAAGCATTCAGAAAAAGAAAATAATTGGAGGAAAAAATGCTATCACCCTGCTCACCAAATCTAGCAACAAATCCAAGCAATGCCACCCGAGTGACAGTCACACTTCATTACTTGAGATTTTTTTTCTAGTAAAATGATTTCAAGAATAACTTTTAACTCACATCTCTTAATCTGCAACCTCTTATACACATTCTGATAAATATTAGACAAACTATGTTAAACTTTGTACTATGCAGAATTTTATTATACTAAGCAGGCATGAAAGTTGAGAGCCCTGTAAATATTAATCACAGACTAATGAACAGTGGGAGATTTCCGAATATCAATCTGTACTAGAGGGAAATTTTGAATTAGAGACACCACTTCCTACCCAATAAATCAGTGGTGAAAAATTGAAGGCATTCTCGTGCATCAGGCTATTAGCTAGATCTCCAGTCCTAAAGTAGCAGGCAGTGCCTGTACCAAAGTAGATGTGATTTTATCACCCCACGTGTAGCTTTTGCATTTTTAACGGGACCATTTTTAAAATTTTAATTACCTCCAAAAGAAGCTGGATTGTATCACCACTTGAGTGCATTCTTTAGTATCAGAGTTAAAATAGTTCAAGAGTAGTTAGAGCTTGTCTCCTTTATTCTTCCTCATTAGCATTCAAAAACCATTGCCCAAAGGGACTGGAAAACTCAAGGTTAAGAGGAGAACTGAAATGCCAAAACTTGATTGGCTTATTGCTTTTATTAAATGTGCATATTACTGCTTGTGCCTCTGAGCACATTTACAATGTATAACAGAAAAAAGACAATATATTTGATCATAATTCATAATTTCATAAATGATAGACACAATCATATATCTACACACCTACAAATTTGTAATGACTGTCCATTCATTGATGGGATAGCATTCATTTTCCATAGCCAGAGTTAATTATTTATTAATACAAGTATGAGAGGAGATAATGATATTTAGGATTTTATGTTTCTTGATGCTGACAGAAAGAATGGGATTCAGTTTTCAGTTTGAATTTTTTCTTAAATTCTTTAATATTTAGGTAGCATTTATAACCTTCAGTGTGCATTAATACTTCAATGGGAACATTTAGAAGTAATTGTTAATATGTTTCTTCATTCCGTTGTCATCAGGACAAAATTTTATCTTTAATACTTATGGTATGAGCTATGCTCACTGAAGACACACAGTTATTAAGGACACAGGAAAAGAGTAAGTTCCAGATATAAGCCAGAAATAGTAAATGGCATTTTAAAATACTGCAAGTAAATATGGAAAAAATAATAGTTACTAAATTAAGTAGTAGTATAGCATAATGCTATAATTAAGCATTAGTCACTAACAGTTTTCAATTTTTATCACTCAAAATTTCTACTCATTATAAGCAGGGGAATTATGTTGTTCTTCAATATATTCCCAGTGCTATGTGTTGAGCAGTTGCTCAGTACATATATGACATCTTAATAAAGGATAATTTTTTTTAAAAAATTAAATATATTTTATATATTTTGAATATGATTAGAAAGTGCTTTACTCAATATTACTAATAAAAATAAAAGCCCTTCACATTTCTAGTGGCCAATATGTAATTTGTATATAATATTGCATAGTAGTTTCTATCTTATTTTATCTTATTTAACTTACTTATTTTTGGTAGGAAGCCACCAATGGTATAGGTAAGGGTTTCAAAATATGTTTACCCTTGCCATAGGGATTTTGATCATTTCAGCCAGTATTCAGAAGAAACACTTGTAAAAGCATTAATGCAATTAAAGATGTCCTCAAAAACATTTTTAATTATTTAATTTTTAATTGAATTTGATAGAAAAATGCCCCAAATCTCCAAAGTTCATTATTGTTCAATATAAGACAACCAATTCAATGCAGGTATATCATTAAAAACAATAACAATATAAACATGGCAAGGGTGAAAAATGTAACTAGTATTTAAAGTGTATAATAAAACAAGTGTTAAGATCATAGAGGTGATCAAGGTGATTCTAAAATGTAATATACAGATCTAATAGTTCTGTATCAAAAAATAATAAATCCACATCTATTAACATAGTCCTTTGAGGTTAATTAAAATGCAAAAGATACAGATAATTATTTAAATAGTTATGTGTCAGAGTTACTAGGAGATCATAAGGAGTAAATGGAGTGAAATAGATATATAGTCAAGCCTTTTATCGCAGTTAACCAAGCTTGTTCAATATCAAAGGTCTAGAGACATACAAAATAACATTTACTTTTTTTAGCCTCTTTTGTTGCAATTAACTAGATATACTACTTTTCATTATTTTGGTTTCTACAGCATGGATTATAATTGTTTGGCTGTAATGGCCTAGAGTAAGGAGGATGGAAGCACAATTTAAAGGTGAACTCGGAGACAATTAAGAAACAAATTGCTGCACAGCCTGGCAGTGAACACCTGGACTTGTGATGGCCCTTCCCACTGTCCACGATGCTTCTTTTCATGGTAGCCAGTCTTCATTTTCCTGACTAACTTCAGTTTTTCTTTTTTCAGGTTTGGATTTATTCTTCATAAAGATGAAGCTGCGCTACAAAAAATTGACCTTGAGACCATGTCATACATCAAGACAATTAACTTGAAGATTTATAAGTGTGTTCCTCAATCGCTGGCATATACACACCTGGGAGGATACTACTTCGTTGGCTGCAAGCCAGACAGCACCGGAGCAATTCCGCCACAGCTCATAGTGGACAGTGTAACCGACTCAGTCATTGGATTCAATAGTGATGTGACGGGCACTCCCTATGTGTCTCCAGATGGACACTATCTTGTCAGCATTAATGACGTGAAAGGTCTTGTGAGGGTCCAGTACATTACCATCAGAGGCGAAATCCAGGAGGCTTTTGATATTCACACGAATCTGCACATATCTGACCTGGCCTTTCAGCCGTCCTTTACAGAAGCCCATCAGTACAACATCTACGGGAGCTCCGGCACTCAGACAGACGTCCTCTTTGTGGAGCTCTCCTCTGGAAAGGTCAAGATGATAAAGAGCCTGAAGGAGCCACTCAAGGCCGAAGAGTGGCCCTGGAACCGGAAGAACAGGCAAATCCAGGACAGTGGCTTGTTTGGGCAATACCTGATGACACCTTCCAAGGACTCTCTCTTTATACTAGATGGACGACTCAATAAGCTAAACTGTGAGATCACTGAAGTTGGAAAAGGAAATACAGTTATTTGGGTTGGAGATGCCTAGGAGCCCTATTAGATAATTATTGAATGAAGAGTTTTCCAGTACATTGCACTTAAGTCATTGTTTAAATTTACAGTTTAATTTTTTCAAGTTTATCTCCTACTCATACTCAAGTTAACTCGATTGTCCCAAACAAAATGGATTTTTTTTTTGGGGGGGGGGAATACACAATTAGTCATATCAGTTGATTAGAAATTTTTAACACATTATTTAATAAGAAAATATATTAATCACAAGACTCAAATCTATGATTATGTTTTAAGCCAACAAAATAGGAATTTAACTACTTAAAAAAATAACTCAACTGCAGGGAATTTCAAATGACTTTCAGCCCCATTTTATGTTAAGGGTGGTTTATCTGTTTTTCTTCTGTCCTTTTTTGGTATGCTTATACCAGAAATAAAAGGTATTGGGGAAACTTAAAATTCTTAAAATACTCTGTCCCATTCACTGTTTAAAATCTTTTGTGCCTTGAGGGAATGTCACAAGAGGGAAAGGAAGGGTAAAAGCTGCATACGGAACACTCATCACTATAAATCTCTTGTCATTAAAAGAGAAATGTTTAACATCTCTTGCACTAAATCCTGCCTTCAGTTATTTGTTTAATGGAATTTCATTTGGAGGCAAAAGTCAGCCTTAGGTTCTATACAGGTGACAAAACTCTATTTGACACTCACTGTATAATCTGCAGCTTGCTATGGAAAATGGGGAAGGAAGGAGGAAAAAAAAATCATTATGGTAAAATGTTTGCAATGTATTCTCTACTCATCTTGCTTTCAATTACTAGAGTGCATTATGTTCATAGTGCAAGTTTGTCTGGGATGTCAACTGCTTACAAACGTTTATTAATAGTAAAATAGATTTTTTTTCATGTAGTCCAGTGTTGCATCAGCAGGAACTCTCATTTCTTAAAGAAGAAGCATTATTTTTGTCTGCTTAGAGTAAAACATGTAGGAAAATTAACACCAGAGAGTAAAAAGCTGGCTAGAGAACTGATGAATATTAGTATTTTAGGAGAATTAGTTTAAAAATTGGAAATGAGGGGATAACTCCACAGTGGTGAGTAAAAATGTATGTCACCATTGCCTTTACTATTTACATATAACCCATCAAAAACTTCATTCTTTAACAACTTTCCTAAGTGACTTCTGTTAAACTCCTACGTCACCCTTAAATGACCCACTCACTAATTCTGTGCTGTAGTTCAGAACCTAACTAATCTTATTTGAGGCACTGCATAGAAGTAAAAAAATAAAAATAAAAAATCCATTTTTAAAGGTAAAAATAAGGCCAGTAGAAGTGGATTAAAACTAGAGAGTTGGTTTATTGAAATAAGCAGATCATTATCTAGGCTTAAAGTAATAGCTTACATGTTTTGAGAACCTTTTACTTACTTTTGCTTTGTTGCTGCTAAAAATGCTAATGGGCTGTTGAAATGACCTCCATATACTGAAGGTAATCCAATAAGGTCTTTTTTAAATACAAATTTTACTCAAGTTTAAATTGTGTAAAACTGCTTAGAAACCTGAAATTTTATAGTGTGTAATATCTTATGTGTATATAGCATCCTGAACTGTGTGATACAGTAGATTTCTTCTTAGCTTAAGGAAACATTATGGGAGGTAGATTTAATAAACAACAAAATCAGCTTATGTTTCTACTTATCTGCTTTCCTTTCTAGCAATTTCCTCCCTTGTGAACCTGAACCATATTAAGTGTCTGTTCCTAATGATTTAATGTAAGTCTGTCTCACCCATCCTTCTTTGGTAGCTTACACCATGTGGATGCTCCATCTATAGACATTGCTTGATAAAAGGAGAATAAACTTCTTACCTTTTAAACTTTGAGAGTTCAGTCAATGCTTTCATGTGCATACCAATGTTTTGTGTGTTCTCCCATTGATTCAAACACATGCTGGTGCTCCCCATTATTTTGAAAGTGATGGGATGGAGTAGAAAGCATGTGAAGTGAGATCAAATAAGAAAAGACAATTTAGTTTGCCTTTTTATAAACAATTCTAAGTTGCAATTTCTCTTCGTATTCAATGTTTAAAGCAAGGAACTTATCATTTTTCAAGTCTCTATTTCTTTAGAATCCCTTCGTGTGTATTAAAGTAATGAGTATCAGAATGGAATATCAAAAGGAAACTCAAAGGAAAATCTTTTCCTTTCCATATCCTTATACCATTAACCAAACAGATATTGAGTCATTTTTTTAAAAACATTGTAATAAAACACTGACATTTGTGATTCTTTGAAAAAAGCAGATGCAGTGTTATATTTTCTGAGGTAGACATTTCCTTTTTTGAGAATGAAGGGAAAGAGAGTAAAAGTTACCATGCAGGGCAACAGCACTATTTTATGCACACCCTGGTAAATGTGTATTGCAAATAATGCTTTCAGCAATAATGTGTAAAAGCTTAGAAAAACTATAACAAAATAATGACATAACTTCTCTATAAAGAAGGTCTAATATCAAAGAGTACATTTTTAATGACCACTCTTTTTAAGAGTAAGGTGTAGCAAAAAGTGATATTTTTCCCTATAAAGTTATCTGGTGATAATTTTGTGATAGAAATGAAGGTCATTAAATGAGAAAAAAGTGTAAAACCAAGAATAGGGATAATATGTGGTATAGTCCTAGAACAAAGTGACAGGAGGAAGTAAATATTTATGTAAAGAAGACAATATAAATAAAGCAAGAAAAGTAGGTTCTGAACAGCTTTTGGAGGGAGTGAAGGAGGGAAGTAAAGAGTGAAACCAATTTAAACAATTTGGACATAATCCAGACAATAGGGACTCAACAATAACTTTAAAGAAAAGGAAATGGCAATGAAAACACTTTTAAAATTCATTATTTTAAAATATGTTTTTATTGTTTATTTTTTTAAGATAGAGAGGAAGGAAGAGGGATAGAGAGATGGAGACATTGATGAGAGAGGAACATCATGGATCGACTGGCTCTTGCACACCCCTCTACTGGGGATTGAGCCAGTAACCTAGTCATGTGCCCCTACCAGGAAATGACCAGGAACCTCTTGGTTCCTGTGTCTACAGCACTAAGCCACACAGGCCGAACAAGTTTATTATCTTTTAATGGAATGAAAATTTGACAGGAGAAATGGGGGATTAGAGGACAAGGTATCAATCGGGAAGCTATTGCAGCAATGTAATGGAGGTCTTTAAGGCAATTACATTGAAAGTATATATTATAAAATGGGGCATGTTAAAGAATCATACTTGAAATGAAAAATAAATATGGATCATAAAAAAAGACAGGCAGGAAAGGTCTCAAACATAACATTATTAATAGAAATAAGAAACCCAGAAAGGAGAAACAGATTTAGGTGAGAGAAAGATTTAAGTAGCTCTGGCCAGTGTGGCTTAGTCGGTTGAGCATAGTTCCATGCACCCATACTGGTTGAATTTCCAACCAGGAGGCAGCCAATCAATGGTTCTCTCTCATCATTGATGTTTCTATCTCTCCTCCCTTCCTCTCTGAAGTCAATAAAAAATATATTTTTTTAAAAAGTTCTTCACAGGGTTTCAATTGGAGTATCGTCCCATAAACCAAAAGGTTGTGGCTTTGACTCCCTGTCAGGGCACATACCTAGGTAGAAGGTTCAATCCTTTTCCAGCACATGTGGAAGGTAACCAATCCAAATTTCTCTCCTCAGACTGATGTTTCTCTTATTCTCTTTCACCCTTTCTCTAAAATCAATAAAAACATATTCATGGGTGAAGATTAAAAAAAAGATTTTATAGATGAAACTGTACATTCAATCATATCTGACAACATATGTAAATTTTTAATGTGAGAAAAATATTAAGAACAATATTGTCATCACATAAATCAATACAACTCTATTTTAAGATGACAATGTACAACCCAACATTATAACATTAAGAACTCAAAAAGGTCTGCTTGTAATTTCCCTTGTCATACATGTATTTACCGTTTAGCTGTTTTTATATGACTGGGTAATGGGAACAAAAACAGCACCTATTGAAAGTCTATTTCTTCCAAACATTTACCTCTCCTGGGAACTTCATACACAGAGACATGTTCTGAAAGTTGTGCTAGATAAATTCTCTTGTGCAATCTTAAAGCATTGCAACTTTTCTCATCTTCCCAGAAGACCAAATCTTAACCTGATCATGTTAGCATATTTTTGTTTGCTTGCAAATAATACAACACATAATCCTATTAGTAAACGGAAAAGTGCTTTGCTTTCCAGTGATAGTCCTCAGAAATTGTACCTCTCTCTGTGATATTGAGTGGGAACTGCACAGCTGTTTTACAGTAATTTACAGCTACAGTTGGTGAATTAGAAAAGTTTTAACCTTTGTTATTTTATAGTAGAGGCCCAGTGAATCAACTTGTGCACTGGTAGGGTCAGCCAGCCCACCCCGATGGGGGCAGGGGCAATTGGGAATAGGGCTGGCTGGGGGAGCGGTCCTGGGCAGTTGGCGGGCCCCGCCCCCTGGTTGAACTCCGGTCAAACTCCCAGTTGAGGGGACAATTTTCATATTACTTTTATACATAGGATTAGAGTTCAGGAATGGTAAAATGTCAATACGTTTATCTACTTTTATTAATATTGATTTTCACAATTTTATTGCTATCTAATATGCTATGCAATTTATTGTGCATTTGTTTATTATCTGCATAACCCCATCTAACACGTGCACATTATGCAGCCCAAGGAGAACAGCGGTTTTTCTGTCTTGTTTATACATCTAGAGAGGGCTTGGTATGTACTAGGCACATACTAAGCAGTCAGTAAATGTGTGACATGATTAAAGTACTATTTCAATTGAACTCACACTATTATTTAGTCTCTAAAGAATATATGTTTAACTTTTTGAGAATCTCAAATAACTATGGCAAAAATATGTGCTTTGAATGTTATTAAACTGTGATAATTAAACGTAGCATCATTTGGGCAGGTGTTTTATATTTAATAATCTCCAATTCTCTATCGTATTAAAGCTAATAGACATATAATGAACAGTTGGATAGATGATGTCTTTTTAAACATTTGCCATCTCAAATTAAATGTAATTGCTTATGTAAACATGATGTTTGTTTTGTGGAAGATTAATCCCTTTCATATATTATTAAATTCTAAATTAATATATATCATCTTTTAGTTATTTATAGAAGCATATAATCCTTTATATATTAGCCTTGCCTCAAGAAGCATGCACATATGAAATAAAAATATAGTATCCTACAAAAATATCAGTAAATTTTGAAATAAAAATTTGTATTTCTGATTTGAGATTAATTCAAGTCAAAAGTTTACCATTAATTGTTAAAATTAACAAAAATTATATTTAAACTTCTATTAATTGTTTAATGAATTTATGTTTTCCTCAACATGCAACATCATATAACTTGCTTTTGATTTCTCTTACTCTTATGTATTGTGCATAAAACTTTTCATTGTTATCCAACTATAGTCAACCTCTTATTCCATTATTAGTGCAGTTTCTATTTTTTGCTATATATATCATTAGTTATTTGGACTTAATACCACCATCCAAAAAAATTATACTGTTTGCAAAAAATCAAATGATAATAAGAAAATGTACTTCTTATATTCAAAGTGCTGAGGTATGTTATTTAGGAACTGTATTTTTGAATTGTCCCTGGTTTTTATAAAAACCAAGCAAAAATATGTCCAAGTCTAAGAGGAACACACATAACACAGAGGGTTGTGAGAGAAGTGATATTAAGGGAGGTACAAGAATTTGTCTAAAGTATGAAAAGCAGAGGGGACTGGGTGCCGCCATCTTTGAGGGTGGGGACAGCGCTTAGCATATTCCCCCCTTATTGGCTGTGGGCTCTGCCATCTTTGAGGGCGGGGCAGTCAATTAGCATATTCCCTCTTTATTAGATAGGATATTGATGTCTGCCTGTACTCTCTGGCGCACAATTTATCCTCATCTCAGTTGGTTCTTATAGTAATACTTTCCAACACAAATCAAATCAGGTTGTAGCCAGAGGGACTAGAAAACAAGCCTCTCTCCTCAGGTGGCAGCTGTGCTCAACTAGAAGCAGTGCTTTTGCAAGCCGATTGATTGAATCATGGAGGTGTCAATGCACTTCCTCTCACTGAGCCACCATCTTCTGAGAGGCTGACAGGTACTGGGTGTCAACAAACTGACAAGACAGATTTTGGGTGCAGACTCTAAGTGATGCAATTATAGAAAGGACAACGCTGAAAAAAATCAAATTAGTGTCAATGCTATGGTTCCTTCACACTAGAGGAGCAATTGCTTAACCTGACCCGTTTTACAGGAGATTTAACCAAGTAACAACACTGGCATTCTCGGCTTGCGGAGATTAAGACGGGCTTTATTTGATATGGCAGGATGTCTGCTTACCTGAGAAACTTTCGTGGGATTTAGTTCAATAAGTTAATAAAGGCGTGCTGACTCTGAGTCAGATACTGCTACCAGGAACCAAAGGTGAATGAGATTCTATCACTGTCCATAAGCCGTTTCCAGCTCAGTGAGGAACAAAGAACCCCCTCCCCCCCACCTCCCCCCAAAAAATATTTTGAAGTTGTTGTTTGGCAACTTTTAAACTTTGTCAATTGACGACTTGCACTTGCGTTTTGCAGCACGGCTAGTTTGGGCACTGGCTAACAGCGTGTTATATGAGTGTGCTGTTATTGTGCTTTACATACTAACATAGCTTCTTCCCCCAAATGGGTATTTCCTTTAGGAAAAATGGGCATTGCCTATATGAGCAACCTGACTATCTTAGCAGAAGAGTTCTCTCTGTCCCTGGCTACATTCATCTACCAGTCTTCAACTTCTGCTTGTTCTATGCTACTTGTATTCTTTCATTCACTCATTTATGAAATATTTATGAAGTGCCAACTACTGCTAGACTCTGCTCCAGGTGTTGGTTATACGTGACCAAGACAGGTGAAGACTGAAGACTTCCAGACCGGGTTTGCTTTCCAGTGGGTCGGGGTGGGGAGTCGGGGGGGGGACACCATTTTCCTCTCTCTAAACTCCTTACCTCCTTTCTCTGTGCCACTGCTATTCTCGGTGGCTTCAAAATAGGCTTTGGCCAATTTCCCTTTTTATTCTCTGGGCTTTGTTATTTATTCCTTTCCACGGGATTCCATCACCTTCCATTTTTAATCACTGCAATTCTCAATCACAGAAATCTTCGGGGAAAGGGATGTAAGTCGAGAGACACACATGTACACAAACTTATCAATGTTAATTTAAAACATAGAGGAGGCATGGAGTTCCATAAGGCTAACCTGGGAACTGTTATCCACAGTTACTAATGCCCTTTTTACCAAGCATGGCACGCTGCCCTCAAAGCAACTTAAATCACTGAACATCTAAGTGCAATTGCCATATTTTATTCATTAGAATCATTAAACAGGAATATGACTTCTCACCCTATTCTTATTTTTATTATTATTATTATTTTTACAAATAATGGTACATATGAGCCACTGTAAATAATTTGATCATGTTGTCACCAGAGAAGATCTTCTTCTCTCCCTCAAGATACAAATCAAAAGAGAAGGGGGGAAAAAAGGAGGCAAAACAGATTCAAAAGAGGTTTCCTGAAAAGCAGGTGGAGGAAAGGTGACAGGTGCCTGGTGCACGGAGGGAGCCACACTAATGAAGCGTATGCGTCTCCAAACTGCCGCGGGCCGGGCGGGCTGTGATGTGGGGCTGGGTTCTCCACGCAGCCGCGGAGTAGATGCCTTTGCTTCCCAGGCTCTTGCCCTGGGCTGATTGGCATTCGTGCAAGGAAAAGACAGAGAGGCTCTTTGCTTTCCGCGCTCTCAGAGTAAAAGCCAAAGATGAAGAAAAAGTTAAAAATCTTTTCCATGAGCTCTGTTTCTGAGTCTCATAGTGATTCAGAATACAGTACTACGGTGGTGAGAATTACAACCGAAGGCTGGAGTGGCGTGGGAATTTTAACCAGTGCTGAAACCTTGCTGACGCCTTCCCGTTAGGCTTAGATTTTTAGTAGAAACTTCTGGTCTTATTAGAGCTGGAAGCAGTTGGACATTTGAAACAGTACTGACACACAAATAACCTCACAAAATATGACATAATTAAAGAAGTAATATATGCAAAGGATTGACATATAGCAATACCAAATGCTCATGCGGTGTTTGTATTTCTAGGTGCTTTATTACATGCTTTCAGTATTTTAAGCTGTTTTCATGTTCAGGCGAACTCTGTGAAGTAGGGACTATGAATACTCACTTTGCTGGTTAAGAAAAATGAAACACAGAGAGATTACGTAACTTGACTGAAGTCCCACAGCTGATAGGTGGTAGAAGTACAGTATGAATGCAGGAGGCCTGGCTTCAAAGTCCATGCTTCTAATCGCTGCAGACGGGGAGCTCAGCAAGCCAGAGGAGAATGGTAGGCGGTTATTGATCTTGTTCACGCCAGCTTTTCTCACTCCATTATAAAAGTTTGCATTTACTTGGGAAAAGATTGGTACACCTTTAATGCATTGTCCTAGCAAAAAGTGAATTCTACTTAAATGATATTAATGTAGCATGAAAAAGTATAATCTATCATTCTATGATGACAGATGCTGACGCTCACCACATGTAGTCTGATAAAATGTATTGATGATATAATGTATGAGTAGCAATATGATTTCTCATTTTTAGAAGGTAC
Source organism: Myotis daubentonii (assembly GCF_963259705.1). NCBI lineage: Eukaryota > Metazoa > Chordata > Mammalia > Chiroptera > Vespertilionidae > Myotis > Myotis daubentonii. Next base: position 48,944,875 of record NC_081844.1, on the reverse strand, counting down.
CTGGTGTACTAAGATGGGCTACTCAAAAAGAAAGAAAAGCCTGGCCATCGTGGCTTAGTGATTGAGTGTTGACCTATGAACCAGGAGGTCACAACTACATTCCAGGTCAGGGCACATTCCCCAGTTGCAGGCTCCGTTTCCAGTAGGGGGCATGCAGTAGGCAGCCAATCAATGATTCTCTCTCATCATTGATGTTTCAGTCTCTCCCTCTCCCTTCATCTCTGAAATCAATTTTTAATAAAAGAAAGAAAAAAAGTTTAAAAAATAATTACTTCTGAGTCTGTCTTAAAGTGAAATAACAAGGTGTGAAGTTATTTGAATTTTATTGAAATTATATCCCTTAACTGGATATAATTTGGGGATACGTCAATTCACATAAAAAGGTTGTTTCTGAAGAGGTTAATAAGCCTTCTTAATCACTCTGTGATATTTAAGACACATACAGAGATTGGAGCTTCTGGAAAAATCTATCAAAAGACAGTTACTAGCCTGATGCTTGACTTTGATTGAAACTGTCACTGGGTTATCATCTAAAAGACCCTAACATTTCTCAATACCTAAACTATATCATGAGTTATACTTGTTTACAGGAACTGGAAAGGATTCCTGCTGGCAAAAACCCTGGTGCCCTGTGCTAAACGGTAGATGGCGATGGGGCATCCTGTGCAGATAGGACTGGGCGGAAAAGGGCTGAGTGTGAGATAAGAATAACTTCGTGCGCCTAAAAGAATATAATCACTCCACGCTGCAGCCTATTATATTGAAGGCTCCTTCCCAGTTCGAGAGAAGGTGCTTTCGGAGCATGAGCTCACCCTTCTCCATTCGTTGATCAAAACATAAAGTTTCTGCTCTGCTTTACTGAACTCTGGTTTGATTGATGCAAATGGCCCCGGGAAAGAGAACCTTGGTTTTGGTCCCTGATCCAAAAGAGTTGGTGACAGGATGATGGCATTACTCTATCAAAGGACACAGCTTGAGTCAGAAAGCCTTCCCCATTCAGCTTTCTCTCAGGCCCTGGTCCGTGCTCCCCACATTGCCACGCCAAGCCCTGTGAGGGACTCCCTAGTGGTACTAGATTTCGAGTCCTGTACAGTCCCTCCCTGCCATTTCAAAACCCTTCCATGCCTTTTCCATAGTGCAACCTGTGCTCAGAATATATGGAAGATAACTGTTTCCTGTCAGGGCCCTGATTAGTGTTGAATGTGGAATCAGAAATGGCCTGAGGAAAGCAGAAACTCAAGGTGGGATTCCTCTGTTATATCCCATCATTTTGTCAGCTTCTGGATATTCCCACACTTCAAGATTCCTGTTAACTCCCCCCCCTCCTTTTATTTGTATTAAAGTAATAATGACTTAAGATGCTTCTCTCAGGTATGGTAAGAACATAGGAGTTTATCCAAATATTTTAAGTGGCACTGCATCTTCTTAGAGGATTTCTTTTAGCTACAGCAGACTCTGTCATTACTTTTGCAGAATTGTTTGCCTCTAAATGACCACTGATGCAAGCAATGTTTAAGGAAGACTTGCCTGGAGCCTTGAAACAATGGATTGAGATGGTTACAAAACAGGGTAACATTTCACAATTAAAGTAGTAGGCATCTCTGTCCTTTGTGAACCATAAAAGTCTCACAGAACTAAACAGCTAGAATATGATTGACCTGATACTTGAGCCTGCTATTCATCATTCTTTAGAGTAAAGTATACTGGACTCTGATACTATAAGTAGATATAATAACAAATGATAATATGGGCTTTTTTTGGAATGCATTATTCCTTTCCAATAGTTTTAAAGCTTGGACTCTTTAAAACTTATATTTGCCCAGCTGGTGTGGTTCAGTGGTTGAGTGTCAACCTATGAACTGAGAGGTGAGGCTTTGATTCCTGGTCAGGGCATATGCCCAGGTTGCAGGCTCGATCCCCAGTGGGGGGCATACAGGAGGCAGCCGATCAATGATTCTCTCTCATCATTGATGTTTCTATCTCTCTCTCCTCCCTCTCTGAAATCAATAAAAATACATTTTTGAAAAAAAACTTTTGTTTATTTTTGGTTTAGTTTTACATCACAGTTTTATACCATTGAAATCTGGAAATATAGAGCTTGAACTATTTTCATTATGCCTTTGATTTCTGATTCCAACTTAGCATAGTAACGTATATTAATATTGCAAATAATCAGTAAGGGAATCTACATATTTTATTCAATAATTTACTCCACACTTATTTATTGACTATTACATCTGTAGCGCTGTATTTGTTTCCACTCAGGGGACATAATAAAGTAAGGCCTCTGCTTTCTTGTAGCTGACAACCTTGGTGTTGGGAAACAAAAAGAGAGACGTTCAGTACTCTCCAACAAACATTCAGCAAGCAATTTCCTGAGTGTATAATAGTAGCTATGTAAACAAAATTCTGTCAGGGACAGAGAAGGGGAAATGATTAACGGCCTTATAATTGAATAGTACTCTGCAGATTGTGTGGCACTGACAGTTGCATTGGTTTATTTAATCCATACAACAATCCAATGAAGTACTAAATGTAAGTTTTACTTTGAACATTTAGCAAAGGAAGAAAGTGTCCAAAGTAGGAAGGCTCCAATGGCAAAACCAGATTAACTCTCTACTTGTTTCTACTTCGATGTTACCTATCTTAATTTATCTTTGATATAGAAATTTAAACCAGGAGAATACTAATCTTATTACAATTTAAAGAGTTAATGAAGTACATTAACTTTTGCAAGGTGGCTACGGAGCAAAGAAAAATATATAATCCAAGGCCAACCGTTCAGTCCGGGAACTGTTAGTGTTAGACAGTGTCAGGTGCATAGCGCTATAACTACTGCTTTGTGTAATTTCAAAGAGAAGGAAAAATGAACATGGGATCTGAAGAACACTAATTAGAAAATGATCTGTCCTGAATAGCCTCAGCATGTGCCTGCCTGGGAGCAAGAAGCTACATCAGATAATCTCCCAGGAACCTGTTTTCTCTTCCTTCCTGGCCCCTAAGTCAAACTGGCCAAGTATATTGGGCACCAGACACATCACTTTTTTGAGGCACTTGGGTGCTGCTTGAGCATTATACATGCACCGAAGGTGTTAATGGTGCTCTCTAGGGTCTAATTCACTCTCAGACAGAGACGTGAGTCCAATTTCATGGAAAGAGTTTAAACAGAGACTTTGAGAAAGTTTTAGTACACGTCTTTGTGAAATGAAATTAACTTTTAAATTGGAAGAGGGTCAAAGAGAGTGGTAGCTTTTGAAACTCAAACAGCTGGATTTGTACCCATAGGATATGCAAAATAAGATCGCTATAATATAAGACCAAGCATAGGTTTTGTTTGTTTTAATCTTGATCACAGATATATGACCAAGTGCCTTGAATTGTGATATATTACAAAGGGGCTGACAATGAGAACTCTAGTTATTTACAAGAACTATTTTGTTGTAAGCAAGGCACATTGCGAACATCAGATTCAGCTCCAAATAAAAATAAACTAATGAGATTATGTTTTATTCATTAACCAAAAAAAAGTTTAAAAAGAAGCTAATTACATACAAAAGTTTTAATGTTAGTAGTGAGGATTAAAAGTAGATAAAGTACTTATTATAATTATTTCAGAAGGAAAGTAGATTATGAAATCTGCACATAGTCTAGTTCTGAATTATGAGGGAAAAGTACCTTAGATAATATAAAACACATTAAAGTTTAATCTTTAAGGAACAAAATGTAAACCCTCATATATATTTGGGATTCATTTAGGGAAAAGAAGTGAAGAAAAAAAGCCTTTTCCTTATGAAGCTTGCAGTTGAGTCTGCAGATAATGGCATTTACTAATAAACATAATCAATAAATAATACCTTATGGTTAGAAGAGTATATGTTCTATTTAAAAAACAACAACAAGAAAATGTAGAGCAGAGTAAGAAGATTAGAGAATCCTAAGGACAGGTATAGATGTGATGTGCTGGGTAATTGTAGTATAAAATAGGGCAGGCAGGATTGATTTTGCTGAAAAAGTGATTTTAACAATGTCTTGAAAGAGATGACATTGTTTTACAAGTGAATACCTTCCAAAAGAATATTTTAGGGCAGAGGGTATAGGTAGGGCTATATTCTAACACAGGGTCATACCTGGTAGTTTTAGGGGAAAAAATGAGGCTCTGACCTGTGTAAAGGAGATAAAAGAAGAATAATTCAGAAAGTTAATGGAGATATGTATCAGTCAGTTTGAGCTCCCATAATAAAATGCCATAGACTAGATGGCTAAAACAACAGAAAGTTATTTTCTCATAGTTTTGGAGGCTGAAAGTCCAGGATTCAGATACCTGCAGTGTTGAGTTCTGGTGAGGGTTCTCTTCCTGGTTTATCTATGTTTTTCTTCTCTCTCTATCCTCACATGGCAGAGAGGAAAAGAATAAGCTCTCTGATGTCTCCTCTAATAAGGGCACTAATCCCATCATGAGGGCCTCACCCTCCTGACCTCATCTAAACCTAATTATCTCCCAAAGGCCATATTTCCAAATATTATCACAATGAGGGTTAGGGATTCAATACATGAATTTTGGGGGAAGTGGTGGAGGGATACAATCCAATTCATGGCAGGGTCAGATCTTGCAAGGAGCTCCAGGGTCATGGTAAGGAATCAGCTTTTACTCTGAGTGAAGGGAAGAATCATAGCTTGGTTTTGTCCAGAGAAGTGGCAAAGATTATCTTATATTTTACAGGATCACTGCAGCATTCATCTTAGGAACAGATTTTTGAGGCTGTCAGTCCTGAGAAATCACAAGGGTCCATACTCTCACAAATCTCTATCATAATTACTTTAAAGCAGTGGTTCTCAACCTTCTGGCCCTTTAAATACAGTTCCTCATGTTGTGACCCAACCATAAAATTATTTTCGTTGCTACTTCATAACTGTAATGTTGCTACTGTTATGAATCATAATGTAAATATCTGATATGCAGGATGGTCTTAGGCGACCCCTGTGAAAGGGTCGTTCGACCGCCAAAGGGGTCGCGACCCACAGGTTGAGAACCACTGCTTTAAAGGATAGTTCCTAAACCCCTATTTCTGAAAATTAAAGCTTCTAAAATTAAAGTTAAAGCTTTTAACTTATTAGTCTTTCCTTAAAAATTCAACATGATATACTCAACAATAGTGGCGACATTTTATTGAGCACCCATTATTGCATTTCTAATATCATTACTGTTTTTCTTCAGGGCTCCACTGCCTTTGCTCTCTACACATTTGTTTGTGATATGACCAATTCTATGTTCTTAGCTCCCACACCTGTTTCATCAACCTCTTCCTTTTTACTCTCCTCTTGTACAGTTGGAGTCTGTGTATTTTCTAGAATGTTTAATACAGCTTCACCTTGAACTTTAATTTCCTCAGCAGCTGCCAATGTGCTTGCTGAGATCAGTCCTCTATCTTGGCTTCAGCCAAAACTATGCCGGTACAGTAAACCCTCAATTTTTCAGACCTCAATTTAACAGACTTTGGATTTAAGGAACAAAATTTCTGGCTGGTAAGTTATATGTGGAAATTAACACCCTGTTAATTTTTAAATGCTTTTAATCAAGACAGGCTATTCGTTGTTATTAATTCACTGTTATTTTTAACACATTTTAGCAAATAGGCCATATGTTAATAAAAACACGATGATAATTTCACTGACATAAATAACCATTACATATCTACAAGTATAGGCTGCATATTTAAATCCAAGAGTCACCACCCGTAAACAATGATCAGAATGATTAGCACGTGATCACCTGGCATCAAGTGCGGTAATTGGTTCTGTTGCCACGTGGTGTGACTTTCTGCAACAGTTTTTTTAAAAATATATTTGTATTTATTTCAGAGAGGAAGGGAGAGGGAGAGATAGAAACATCAATGATGAGAGAGAATCATTGATTGGCTGCCTCCTGCACTCCCCCTACAGGGGGTCGAGTACACAACCTGGGCATGTGGCCTTGACTGGAATGGAACCTGGGACCCTTCAGTCCCCAGGCCAACGCTCTATCCACTGAACAAACCAGCTAGGGCTCTGCAACAGTTTTAATGCTTGCTGGCTGATGTTCCCAGGTGTGCTAAGCCATGCCCCAGCTGTGTGCATTTGTTTACTGGTGGTAGCTGGTGAACGCATGCATTTACTAGATCTATTCAGTATAAATTTAAAATTATAGTAATACACATAGAAAACTTTTCTTTGAAATTAAACTTTTCATACATACTTAATTGTAATTACACAAACATATCTACGTAAGTAAAAACAGATAAACTAATTTATCAAATTTTAACATATGCATTCAGAAAATCGATTAGGTAACAGATTTTCAGCTTTAATGGACACCCGCTTGCCCAAATCAGTCCCTTATATCGAGGTTTTACTGTATCTGAAGCTGGGCACTTATAGACATCTGCTTTGGTGATGACCAAGGATATTCTTAGATTTCTGGATAGTGCCCCTAGTAACCCCTGTAACCCATAGAAATCCCAATTTGGACAAAGCCTTCTGTGACTTTTTTTCACTCCAGCTCTGTTTTGCTTTACTGACTGGTTCTTCATGAATTTCAGCTGCAGCTGCCAGCTGGGCCTGTGTGGTTGCCTGTGCGGAATCTTGGTCCTAGAGCTCTGGTACTGATTCATCACTGTCAGAGTCTGTCCCAGGCCCCGTCTCAGCCTGGGGCTGGGGCACCTCCCACTCTGTAGCTGGGATGATTTCTGTGGCTCACCCTTCACTTTGTGAGGGAAACACAGAACCAAGAGGGCCGCAGAAAGAAATCAAGTGAGACTGTGACCCACATCTGTTGCAGAGGACAAAACGACTCTTGAAAAGAGCTTCAAATTTAGCAATTAGGAGGAAAATGGAAAGCATCCAGGCAGAGAGAAGACAGATGATAAGACTGGTGAAAAAAATCAGGTCACATTTTTAAACCAGCTAAAAATCCGAGTTAGGTATAGAGCAGGGTGCCTATGAAGATGGCAATGGAAAAGTTGAATAAAAGACAGCTAATGAGTCTGAATTTTATTTTAAGTGAAATGTGGGAATTACTGTAGAAATATATTTTAGTTAGGAAAGACTCTAATGTCTCTCTTTATTTTTTTCTATGAACTGCAGACAAATAATGTTATTCATTAACATAAATTCACTATGAAAAACTAACCTAACAAATGCTTATGAGTAATTATATATGTAAGAACTTAATATCAATGAGATATTTCTTATTATTGCTTCAAACACAAAAATGGAAAGGTAGATTGCAAAGTGGAAAAAGATGGGAGTTAAACCAGAGAGATCTTAACCCCATTTTATAGTATCATCTGCTCTAAATATACCAAAAAAAAAAATTGTCACTATTCCCTTTGATATTGTAAAATAGTATTGATTTCTGAAACAATATTAACTGAAGTAGTATAAGTACTTCAGGAACATTTTCATGAGCTTATATTGTATTGTTTGCCAAATAATATTACTGAGTTTAAGTCAAAAGCAAGTTAAATATCACCTGAAATAATTTAAGTTCATAAAAAATGCAGTTATTTGCCTGCATATGAGAATCACTTATGAAGAAAAAATTTTGGTGAGTTTGAAAATTATAATATAAAGCCTGTTATCATTAAATATTTTAGCCAAATTAAATACTTATGTATGTATATGTGCGTGTATTCAAGAGAATACACATTATCTTGACCTGCATTATTTTCAACTAGAAATTATAAGAGAAGAACCCCATCACAATCTTCACATAAATTAGAGGAGTTGATTGGAGGAAAATTAGGAAAAATGTTACAGCAGAAATCTAACTTAAACACAAATGTTATATCCCAGAGACATTTTTAAACGATACAAACTGAAGGTTTAAAGTAGATAAAATCACACATAGTTTTATTAATCCATCACTTATATTTACTATACTTACTATAATAAACAACTATACTAATAAAAGGGTAATACGCTAATCAGACCAGATTGACAGGACATCATGGCCCTCCAACTTCCTTCCGGACAAAGCCACGGTGGCAGGGGCCAAGGCAGAGGTGGTTAGGAGTGATCAGGCCAGCAGGGGAGAGCAGTTAGGTGCGAGATCAGGCTGGGGCGGGGGAGCAAGCAGTTAGGGGTGCCATCAGGCTGGGGCAGGGGAATAAGCAGTTAAGGGCAAGATCAGGCCAGTGTGGGGGAGCAAGCAGTTAGGGGTGTGATCAGGCCTGCAGGGGGGCAAGCAGTTAGGGGCATGATAATGCAGGCAGGCAGAGGCCATTAAGGGCCATCAGGCAGGCAGGCAGGCAGGCAGGCGGCAGGCAAGCAATTAGGAGCCAGCAGTCCCAGCAGTCAGACATCCCCCGAGGGGTCCCGGATTGGAGAGGGTGCAGGCCCAGCTAAGGGGACCCTCCTGTGCATAAATTTCATGCACTAGGCCTCTAGTATTAATATATTTATTAAGGGAAGACCTTGTCTAAGAAACAATGTGTTCAATGGTCATTTAGTCACATAGAATTGGTTTTGAGTTTATAGTAAAAATGGCATTTTAAGAGATGTGGGTATGTGATACCTCATAGATTTCCTCAGGCAGCTCATTTTCAAATTGAGGGTGCAGTAGAAACAGGTGCTGACAATCAACATGCAAACCTTTGCATAACTTTGTAACCGAGATCTGGAAGAGCGTGGTGTCCGATGGTGGGAGAGGTGCGTGTTCAGCTGGGCTTCAATGACTTTGGGGTATGAAAAGGCAGAGCAAAGAAAGCTGAGCACTTCCGGTCGAGAAAGTGGGTCACAGGGAATCCTGGCTGATTATGGACCAAGAAAGGCGGACCCTAATGGAGACATTTAAAAGACTGGCTGACAAGTTTCAATTAGATGTGACAGAAAAGAAGGGGGTCAGGTTACAGTGTGTGAAGGAGTGCCTTCAAAAATTCGGTGTGTTTTCTTGGCGATTCACTGCAGGATGGGTGGAGGCAGGATTCAGAGGGTCCGAATAAAACGCTGTCTCTATAAATCCAGGAGAAGGACATCTAAGTCCCCCCATCAGAGGGCTCATCTGGCAGGAGGCAGTTTGAGAGATTGGCAGTTCTTAAATAAACACAGTTTTTTTGTCTCTACTTCCAAGTTCACAGTATATTGGTTTCCCCCTCTTATTGCCTTACCTCTAACAACGTTTACTTCACTTTGCTACAGCTTTTATTCTCAGATTGTAAACTTCAGGGCAAAGACCATCAACTTTTCATTTCTCACAATGTTCGATGTCCTGCTTCCAGTGCCAAACAGAAAATAGCAACTGAAGAAGTACATTACATGGAAACTGAATTGCTGAATTCCACCTTCTGGGCATCTTGAATCATTGCGTTCTACACATAAGAAAAAACTTTTTTTAAAATTCAATAATTGAAAAATAATTACATTTTATTTGATGCTGTCAATAACATACAAATTTTATTTTTATTGGAAAATCTGATGCTTACCCTCTAAAAAAAATGTAGAAACAGTGTGAGAATGCTTTCGGGGGGTAGAGTTCCTAACTGAATTTGGAGAGTGTGTATAACAAAAACAGATGGATGGAAAAGGAAATAAGCACTCTCTTGCAAAATGACGAGATCGTGTAGGTTTATAATTTATCATCCTTCATGTTCTTAATACATTGTGCATAACCACGGGCAGCAAGTTTCAGCAGGGCAGATTCAAACGCAGTATGTTTTGCCTCACAGAATGTGTTGCTGCTTTTATGGTTCCAAAATGTACGGTGCCCCTGGAACTGCAAATGTTGTCAGATTAAAGCACTTGTCATTCGGATTTGCTCAAACAATAGCTTTTGCCAGAATTCTTTCTTCCTGAAAATGATTGCCTTTTAGGAGTTTTCACAAATAGATTTATTAGCTTTCACACTGAATAAAAAAGTGAGAGCCTGCTATGCAGATCGGCCCCAGAAGCTGTTGTCGAGGATATATTTCCAACTTATATGGCAACATCCTTTACTTTTATGTTCTATCCTCTCTAAAAGTGATAAATTGAGTTTTGTTTAAAAAATACCAGAAAGTGCAACAGAATGAAGCAGGACAATTTTTTCTCTGTTTTTTTTTTTATATATATATATACATATATATAAGCCCAACGCTTGGGGTTTCCTTGGTTTTAATGTATACACACTTTTACTGGAGCAGAAGTTTTCATGGTAAAGTTGCTAGAAATTAGAACTTGATGGAACATAAGTATTATTTAAGAAATGTAGTGTCCATGTAACTTCCTCCTTCCACTGGGGTTTTTGTTTCTTTTTCTTTGAGGGTGTTGGTTGCTGTTCTGAAAGGTTCAGTAAACCTGTAAATTTCTTATGTCTTGAGAGAGCATGCTATTCCGTCAGTTAAAATATCATTAAATTTCACGAAACAAAAAGGCTTTCAATTACAGTGAAAACATTTGACATATAAAGAGGGTGGGACGAGGGAGTAAGTGAAACAGAGGAAATGAAGGAGAAAGAGGAAAAGAAAGAGATTTCTAGCACCACACTGATGTTCAGTGTCAAAAAAGAAAGGAATGTTCACTCCAGAGATATTTACATGTCTCACTAGATAAAAAGTGCAGGTATTACAGTTACGAATGCATCACATGGCGAGACTCCTCATGTAAGTAGATTCCACCCTCTTTACACTTCTACTTGCTGTAGGGTGAACAAGGACTCAGAGATCTTAGTGTGGCATCTTTCCTCTTGTGGCATATCTCTCCTGCCCCATTGTGTCTCTGTGGCCGGTTCCAGGGAGTTCTCTTCCAAAAGAGAAATAGAGTCCGAGACTGAGGCTACATAGGAATGGCCCTGGGGCTGCGTCTTGTTTATTTCTCAGCAGCACATTTTACTTCAGGAAAAATGTAGCTCCTTCGGATAACTATTTGCTATTTCTTAGTAGAAAATATGATTTAATGTTGTCGTGTTTTTTTTTTAAAAAAGTAGTGTCCTATGATGAGAATCCCGTTGTCAAAGCTGAGCTTTTGTGATGCATTTTGTCAAATCTCTGTCTCTCTGCCACACTGGATGTTTATAAGAACATTCATTCTGAACTAAATGTTTAGTCCTTTGATCCTCAGAGAACTCTCAGTGAGGCAGGATCAGCACAGGAGATGAGAAGTAAAAAGCCATCTTTAGCCGGAATTACTTGGGTCCTTCCCACCTACAGGTAATGGAGTTAGTGCAATAGGCCAGAAATGTGCCCACCACATCTACTGCTAATGGACCCCAAGCTTTTCACTGTCCCAAACTCAGCTTCTGGTAATATGTACTGAAAAATCCTGGTTATTGCCTCTTTTTAAAACCATGTATCTCCATGTGAATCTAATAGAAGCTGGGGACCCTTGCTCCAAGAAAGGACAAACATATACAGGGACCTCCTGCTTTCTGAAAGTTCACTTTTACAGAAAGCCTATATTAGCACCTGCTTTTGCTAACAGAAAGAAATCCAAAGAAGATTTGCAGTGTCAAAGAAAAAAGTAAAAATAGGTCCTTTGTTTTATGCCATTTCGGCTTATGAATGATTTCATAGGAACACTTTCCTTTCAGGTAGCTAGGGAACACTTTCCCTCTAACCTACACATTAGTGGCCAAGGATTCAGAGAGCTACTTCAGCCTTGGTTCAACCACTACACTAAGGCATTTAGCTTCTGGAATTTAACTTTATCAGCAATAAGCAAGAAAGATAAGCAAGATAAATTTGGAGTCTATAAAATACTTTTAAAAAGTAAAAAGCGGTTTACACGTATAAAACCCGAGGGTCAGAACAATCTAATACAGAAGAGAGCTGGCCACTAGTATATATGCTGGGGGTGGGCAGTGCTCCAGTTCCTACTGAAGAGCTCAAAAAACACTCTTTCCAAGATTGAGAATTTTTTTGCTAAATGAAACAAACCAGAGAGCAACCTTACTTTATCTGCAGCTGTTTCCTGCCAGGAGTATAAAAAATGTCCATGCCATTGGCCTCTGCCTTCACATCTCTTCTCTGAACATGTGGTAAGGGAGCAGGGAGGGGGAGGGAGGTGAAACAAGTGCTTTCTCACTTTCACCTGAGCAGCTCTCTTCTTCAGAGGCATAAGTAGTAATGCACAGGCTAATTCCACCCAAATAATAGGCCAAGTATCAGGGAGACATTGTCTGATAAGTTTGTACTTTCCACGGTTTTGAGCAAACAATTTCTAGTTTGTGGAAATTTTCTACGTATATGTTTTAGAGTAAGTTATTTTCTTCCAGTGCCTATCTCTCCAGGCTATGTCAGTCTAGGATACGGTAGGAATAACAGCGATAAAACTAGCCGACTTTCATTTAACAGTTGCCATGTGACGATGACAACCTAATCATTTCATATGTATTTACTCACTGAACATAATCCTTGAGTTGGATACTTTTAAAATGCCCATTTTAGAGAAAAGGGCATGCTGTTTAAGTAGTTTACTGAAAATCCCAGAACTAGCAAATGGAGAAGCCAATTATGTGCAGCAGGAAGTCAGGTGGTTCAGTGGAAGTGATGAATATTAAAAGGTTGCTAGGCATTTGGGATCGCCATTCCTTCCCCAACACACACACACACACACACACACACACACACACACACACAAACACAGATATGGAAACACGTATACTTATTGATAGAAAGTTGAAAAATACTGGCACGTTCTGGGCACACATAGTTGAAAGGGTTAAAGAGAATAAAACGGGGCAGAGAAAACTTATTGTGCTTCAGCAGATATCTTGCAGAAAGCTTGCAACCTTGAGCCTGGCATAGCCCAGAGAGCCACTGGACATCTGGTGCCAGGAAGAGCCAAGGACAGGACACGTCAGTCAAGCTCCGTACGTCAGCAGAACTGTTTGCAGCCAGTAGCAGTTAATGAAACCCCGCCTTCCCCTTCAGTCTCTGCTGATTGCTTTGTTGGAATCAGCCCACTTGCACACAGGTGCCTGAAATAAAAATCTCTTTTGATACATTATGGCAGTGGTTCTCAACCTTGGCTGCACATTAGAATCACCTGGTAATCTTTTTAAAATCCTGATTTCTGGGCCTCATCCTCTGGAAATCCTGTTTCTTTGTTACTAACAGTGGTTCTCAACCTTCCTAATGCGGCGACCCTTTAATACAGTTCCTCATGTTGTGGTGACCCCCAATTTCATTGTTACAAATTGAACATAATTAAAGCATAGTGATTAATCACAAAAACAATATGTAATTATATATGTGTTTTCCGATGGTCCTAGGCGACCCCTGTGAAAGGGTTGTTCGACCCCCAAAGGGGTCGCTACCCACAGGTTGAGAACCGCTGGTTACTAATGTTGTGGCCCCACCCCATAACAAAGAAACAGAATTTCTGGAGGATGAGGCCCAGAAATCAGGATTTTAAAAAGATTCCCAGGTGATTATAATGTGCAGCCAATGTTGAGAACCACTGCATTATGGCCTCATGTCATTGGTGCATGACCCTAACCTTTCAATAGTGTTGGTTCAGAATCTGGGAGACCAAAAAACACAAGATCTGAGCACAAGAGTATACTACCTGCTCAGTTCTAGCTGGCATGGTTTCAGCACTGTCAGCTCTCAGTGTAGTCCTGAGCAAAGAGTAGCTTCACTGAGTATTACTCTCATCCAGGATGTGAGAAGCAGACGCATGTGTTTACTTATACCCATAATTATTCAAAAATACTATAAAGTGTACAATTTCCTTTTTACCCCACAAGGGACCTAAATTAAGAGATCCAGCATTGCAAAGAAATGAGCCAGGAGAACTTGTTAATAAGGGACTTGGCAGGAAAAACAGAAACCAAACTAGGTGTTTGAAATGAGGGAATTGCACAGAGAGTTCATTATACAGGTGCTGAATAAGCTGAAGGAGTAAAAATTGTTAAAAAATAAAATAAACAAAAAACACTGAGATAAGCCAGAAAAATAACTGCAAGAAGAATCTACCACCTTACATCTGGAGAAATAACGGGAAAAGGTTGGGATTATCATAATAGAGACTGTCCAAGAGTGGTCCTGCAGCACAGACCTCAGACCTCTAAGGAGGGTGTAAGCCTGTTGCTGCCAGGAGGGGTTTCAATGATGTTGGTGCTGGTGGAGAAAGGGAATCAGAGGCTAGAACAGCCGTAGGCAAACTACGGCCCGCGGGCCGGATCCGGCAGTTTGAAATGAATAAAACTAAAAAAAAAAAAAAGACCGTACCCTTTTATGTAATGATGTTTACTTTGAATTTATATTAGTTCACACAAACACTCCATCCATGCTTTTGTTCCGGCCCTCCAGTCCAGTTTAAGAACCCATTGTGGCCCTCAAGTCAAAAAGTTTGCCCACCCCTGGGCTAGAACCAACTGCTGCTACTGTGGGGAAGTGCTGTTGTGAAAAGAAAAGCACTTCTTCTTTGTGTTTACCCTGAAATTTCCTACTTGTGCTGCCCCCCTACTGTCAGAATGTCACAAGAAGGCAGCTGTAATGAGACATGTAGTTTGTAGATTTTCAAACTCAGCATCATAAAGGAGCAATTAAACCTGATACAATGAGACAATAGTTCAATAACCAGGAAAATGGGCTGGTAGATATTTAACTTCTTTGTGATTCAGTGTTCTCATTTATGAATTTTGGACTGTAGTAGTATCCACCTCGAAGGGATGTTATAAATATTAAGTAATCACATAATGGCATGTAATCTATGCTCAATAAATGTTAGCCCTTAAAATTATTTTTATTCATAGGTTTCTCTAAAATATGTGAAAGTATGTGAAGTAAACAAGAGAGGAAAACCTTTAGAAAAAAACTAGTACTCTATAGAGAATGAATAGGCCAATATTAAAAGTCCAAGCAAACTTACAAAGTAGCTTTGAACTGACAATGCCTATAGTGTGGTAATCAGCCATCTTCCTCCTGTGTGAGTAGTAAGCCAAGCCAGCAGACAAATCAATACATGAAATCTGTTGAGCAGACACTTCTAAGACATTACTCATTTCTGAAGATTCTGTTAAATGCAAGGGAGAACACTTACATAACATTCCTATCCAAGCAGCAAGGCACTGATCTGAGCCTCTGATTATTCCTGTTTACAGAAGTTTCGACGTGGGAACTGACACTATGATAAGAAAAACAGCATGGATAACAATCTTATAGTGAATATCAACATTGTTTCCATGTGTCGCCAAGGTTCTTATTAGAAAACTAATATTTCTTAACATTTATCATTGCTGGTTATACTCTAGATCATGTTGAAAAACAAAACAAAACAGGAAGCGTGGTCAACTATCACATATATTTGGAATGAACATGCAGGCTGTAAGTCAACCTGTATGAGATTGATCAAATGGTTTTATTAAACACTTTAGGCCATATTTATTTTAAAGCACTTATTTAGTGTCCCTAGAATAAACGGGGACAGACTGATATTCATTATGCCTTATACTTTATATCAATTACTGCATTTAATTAGCACAAGAACTTCATAAAGTGTTATATTTTATTTCATATTTGAGAAACTGTCCCAAGGTAATTATTTTTAACTGAGAAAACCATTTATAACCACATTTAGTAATCTTTCTAGTTTACCATGTTTGTTAGATCATATTTTAAATATTCCTAACCCTATATAATAAAGAGGTAATATGCAAATTGACTGTCATACCCTCACACAAGATGGCCACCCCCAAGATGGCTGGCAGGGGAGGGCAGTTGTGGGCGATCATTATGAAGCAGTTAGGCATCAATCAGGCTGGCAGGCAGAAGCGGTTAGGGGCAATCAGGCAGGCAGGCGGTTGGGAGCCAGCCGTCCTGGATTGTGAGAGGGTTGTCCAACTGCCAGTTTCAGACATCGCCCGAGGGGCCCCAGATTGGAGAAGGTGCAGGCTGGGCTGAAGGACAGCCCCCTGTGCATGAATTTTGTGCACTGGGCCTCTAGTTAATATATATTAATTGAATGTTTATTCATTTTCTATGAACTGGTATGGTAAGACACTAAAATTTTTTAAATTCCATTCTGTCTCTGAAACACACATCTCTTTTTGAAAGATACAATGCATGGCATAATTAGAGATAAGAAACCTACCGAATGGCCTGGCCGGTGTGGCTCAGTGGTTGAGCATCAATTTATGAACGAGGAGGTCTCAGTTCGATTCCAGTTGTGGGCTCAATCCAAGTGTGGAGCATGCAGGAGGCAGCCAATCAATGATTATATCTCATCATTGATGTTTCTCTCTCTTTCTCCCTCCCTCTCTCTCTCTCTCTCCCTCCCCCCCCCTCTCTCCTTTTCTCTCTGAAATTAATACAAATATATTAGCAAAACAAAACAAAACAAAACAAACCTACTGAATGGAGAAACACGGAGGCTCCTATGTTAACTGGGAGGCTGTACTCCCTTCTATTCTACAGAGCCTCCACCTTACCCTCACCATCACCTTGGGTGCTCTGTTCTTCCAATTTGCTTTTGATCAAGGCAGGGACGTGATCTACAAACACATCAACCAGAGGAATCTGTGGAAACACGTCAAGAACAAGTATGAGAACTAGGTCCCCCGAAGTCCCCATCAGAGCCAGAAGGACCAGGTCCACCCACCAGATGTTTGCCCAGAGCCAGCGCCTCAGTTTGTGATGATGCTCAGGTCACTCTCCACAGACCACCTTTCGCTGTTGGCAAGAAATGGCTTCCAACTTCTGCTATGTTTAAAGTATGTTTAATCAGAGTCATTAGCATAAATAGTCCTGGAAAAAACAGAAACATATCTATGAAACTGCTGAATTGTTAATATAGATGAAGGTATATATTTTCATATTGTTAGGCAATCTTAGGTATTAGTTTGCACCCACATCTCTTAGTAAGTAATCTGTGTATGAAGAAGAAATTGACTTAAAGCATGGATAGCATTTGGCATAACACTAAGGAGAGGAGTTCTCACTGAGTTCTTGCTAATTTGTTTGTAGCAAAATCTATTAAAGTGTGACGCAGGCCCTTGCCTTTAGTCTGATACCATTTCATAGTGTTTGTCATACATATAGCTGAGGCATGAGTGGGCTGGTAAATGACACCATGTGCCTTGCTAAAGTTCTGGAGAAGTTAAGAGATAGATGCAGCCCTAGCTGGTTTGGCTCAGTGGATAGAGCATTGGACTGCAGACTGGAAGGTCCTGGGTTTGATTCCAGTCAAGGGCACATGCCTAGGTTATGGGTTTGATCCCCAGTAGGGGGTGTGCAGGAGGCAGCCAATCAATGATTCTCTCATCATTGATATTTCTATCTCTCTCTCCCTCTTCCTTCCCCTCTGAATTCAATAAAAATATAAAAAAATGAGATAGATGCAAAGACATGTGCATATGGGAATAATAGCAGTTTAATTACCAATAGAGATATTTTTTTAAAAAATGACTTTATCATATGACTTCCAGAGTAGACATATTCATTCCCTCAGTTAAATTATTGCTGGCTGGATGCCGAACCGGTTTGGCTCAGTGGATAGAGCGTCGGCCTGCGGACTGAAAGGTCCCAGGTTCGATTCCGGTCAAGGGCATGTACCTGGGTTGCGGGCACATCCCCAGTGGGGGGTGTGCAGGAGGCGGCTGATCGATGTTTCTCTCTCATCGATGTTTCTGACTCTCTATCTCTCTCCCTTCCTCTCTGTAAAAAATCAATAAAAATATATATATAAAAAAATATTGCTGGCTACAAGGAGGGGTAGGGTCTTCCTTTTTAAAATCTAAGGCAGGGAAGTGATATCAGCAAAATAGCAATCAAGGACACACAAAAATGTTTTTTCTCCATAAAAGCAATGGGAATACTGTAAGGAACCAATGTCAGAGATTTCCACATCTTTCTCTCTCTCTCAATAATTAATAAAAATTAACAGTACATAATAAGGATCTAGAAGACTTGAACAAAACTATCAATAAAGTTGAACTAATTGATATTTAAAGATGACCAACTCCACTAAACAACAGCACATGAAACATTCAATTGAACATGAAACGTTAAAAGTAGACCATAATGAACAAAATAAACTGATGAACATAATAGATCCAGAGACAGAGAAGCATGGAACAGATTGTCAAATCTCAGAGGGAAGGGGTTGGTGGTGGGAAAAAATTAACCAAAGAACTTGTATGCATATGTGAACCCATGAACACAGACAGTGTGGCAAATGCCTGGGGTGGGAAGTGGGGGCAGGCTAGACAGGGTCAAATGGGGGGGAAAAAAAGGGACATCTGTAATACTTTGAACAATAAAGATAAAAATAAAACAAATATAAAAACAAAAATACCAACAAAAATAAAAGGTAGACCATATTCTAAGCCATCCTACACAATAAAGAGCTAATATGCAAATGGTCATCACACCCTCACCCCATCACGCCATAATGGCTCAGACACTCAACTCTGGGGAGAGAGGAATGGGGACCAGCCAGGCACAAATGAGCTTGCGACAGAGGAATGGGGACCAGACAGGCTGTGGCCCGGGAGAGGGACAAGCTTCCCACCCCACAGTCCTGGGCACCAGCGCCTGTGGCTGCGGCCTGGGTGAAGCTGCCCGCCCATGGTCGCCTGTGGCTGCAGTCAGCCTAGGTGAAGCCGGCTTGGGTAGTGGGTGCCTGCGGCCGGCCAGAGGGAGGGAATCCTGAGTCCCAGGTACGGGGCGAGGCAGAGGTGGTTAGTGGCAATCAGGCCAGCAGGGGAGCAGTTAGGGGTATTCAGGCTGGTAGGGGAGAGGTTAAGGGCGATCAGGCAGGCAGGCAGAGATGGTTAGGGGTAATCAGGCAGGCAGGCAGGCAGGGGGGTTAAGGGTGATCAGGCAGGCAGGCAAGTGAGCAGTTAGGAGCCAGCGGTCCCAGATTGTGAGAGGCAGTTGTACATCCCCCAAGGGGTCCTGGATTAGAGAAGGTGCAGGCTGGGCTGAGGGATCCCCCCTCCCATGCACAAATTTCATGCACCAGGCCTCTAGTAAAAATATAACTAAGAAAAAACCCCAAACAAACAACTCCATGTATTTTTATTTTTTTGTTAATTTTCAGTGTCATTAGCATAAATGAGGATATTTTTTTCCACTGATTTTTAGGAAGAGTGGAAAGGAATGAGGGAGAGAGAGAGAAAAAAAACACATCACATTGAATGTATCAGGGTCTGGGATCAAATCCGCAACCCAGGTACATTCCCTTGACTAGGAATCAAACCCAAGACCTTTTGGTGCATGGGCTGACTCTCTAACCATTTAGCTACCCCAGCCAGGGCAATAACTCCATGTATTTAAAAGTAGGAGAATTTCCAGGTTGGTGAGCACTAGAGGTGCTAAGTTGGTGATACAACCAGACGTAGGGAAGCTCCCCATCTCTTCCCACATACCTTGCTCTGTGCAGCTCTTCCATCTGTCTGTTCCTTAGTTAGATCCTTATATGATGAACTGGTTATCTAGTAAGTAAACTGTTTCCCGGAATTCTGGGAGCTGCTTTAGCAACTTCATGAACCAGAGTAGGGAGTCCTGGGGACCTCCAATTTATAGGTGGTGAGTCAGAAGCACAGGTGAAACCTGAACCTGTGATTGACATCTGAATTGAGGTCAAAATTGTGGGATAGAGCTTTTAACCCATGGGAGCTGATGCTAACTCTAGATAGATAGTGTCAGAATTGAGTCAAATCGTATGACACCCAGTTGGCAGCAGAGAATTGCTTAATGTGCGGGAAAATTCACACATTCTGTTTCAGAATGGAAGTATTGGAAGAAGTAAGAAACAATAGAGTTTTCCCTTGCACAGTATTCATGGATCAGAAGGCTAGGACAACGCTAGCAGCCTCTCCAGGTCTTACAATGTAACTGAATAAAGAGGTTCACTCAAAAGAGAGGCAGAATAAAGACTGTCCTTTGTAAAACACAGGTTTTGATTAAGAGAGGGTGTAAGGATAATAGTCCCAAAGCTAGGAAATGTGTGAATGTTAGTAAGAGACAGGAAGTTAAGCAGAGAGAGCACTTTGGGTTAGGTTGGGGGTTTGGGAGTTGGGTTGGATGATGACTGCTGAGCAAATGGAATGCATGCTGTGTACAGTGATACCCTAATGGGACAGGGCAACATAATCCAAGCCCATGGCAGTCCAGGGGAATAAATTAGTTCAAACGAGATTTAAATCTGTATATATCATCAAACTAAAATGAAGAAAAGCAGTATAAAGGACAACAGATAGATGAGATAATAAGTTTTCATATCAAAAGCATTTTCCTAAGTATAATTATAGCAATTCAAATCACATTAAATTGCCTATGACTATGATCATACCCAAGCTGAATAATTTCTATCTAATTGTGATTTTAAATAAATTAAAAATCCTGGCATGTAAATAAGGTTTTTTTGTTTATTTGTTTTTTGGGGGGAGCGATGTATTATTTTTAGTAAGCCAGTCAGAGAAGGATAAATACCACATGATCTCACTCATTTGTGGAATATAATGAACAGCATAAACAGATGAACAAGAACAGATCCAGAGACGAAGAGGCATCGATCGGACCGTAGGGCCTCAGAGGGAAGGTAGGGGAGGGTGGGGTAAGGAGAAGAGATCAACCAAAGGACTTATAAGTAAGCATAGGCCTAATCAATGGACACGGACAATAGGGGGGTGAGGGCATGAGTGGGGGGAATAGCGGGTAATGTGGGGATAAGGACACATATGTAATAACAATCAATAAAAAAATGAATTTAGAAAAAATTCTATTAAATAATGCAATTGAGCCACAGGTGAGCTTGTAAGATTTTAACAAAGAAGGTCTAGAGAAAAAAGTCCTTTAGGATGAGAATAATAATTAATATTTCTGGATTGAAAACATCCTAGACCAGTGATGGCGAACCTATGACACGCATGTCAAGGTGACACGCGAACTCATTTTTTGGTTGATTTTTCTTTGTTAAATGGCATTTAAATATATAAAATAAATATCAAAAACATAAGTCTTTGTTTTACTATGGTTGCAAATATCAAAAAATTTCTATATGTGACACGGCACCAGAGTTAAATTAGGGTTTTTCCAAATGCTGACACGCAGAGCTCAAAAGGTTCGCCATCACTGTCCTAGACAATAGTCATCATTTAGGTTTGAGGCAAATGCAGTGGCATAATCCTCCAAAAGAATATTTCTGACATAAAAAGGAGCAGAATGTGGAAAAAGGATGTTCCAACTATCTCCTCCATTCATGCCCAAGTTTGCACAGACTACTCTGCTATTCCTGCCTTTCCCATTTTAATTTCTTCTCAGTGGAACCATTGAGAAAACAGAAATGGTGCTACTGAACAGATATAAACAATTTCCAGTGAAGACTTTAAGAAATAGCTTTTCCCTAACCGGTTTGGCTCAGTGGATAGAGCATCGGCCTGAGGACTTACGGGTCCCAGGTTCGATTCTGGTCAAGGGCATGTACCTTGGTTGCGGGCACATCCCCAGTAGGAGGTGTGCAGGAGGCAGCTGATCAATGTTTCTCTCTCATCGATGTTTCTAACTTCTCTATCCCTCTCCCTTCCTCTCTGTAAAAAATCAATAATATATATTTTATAAAAAGAAATAGCTTCAAAACAAGCATTTTTAAGCTCTAGTCATTATTCATTGGTAAATATACATTTGTTGGCTTCTTTTTTCTTGGACAGTCAAGTCTTGAAAGCTTTAAATGTTGTCCTCCAGAATATCAGAGTATTTTATTTATTGAAGAATGGATTTCACTCACATGCTTCATATTCTGTTGGCTACTCTACCAATATAAATTTAGACTTCATAGATTTAAAAAAATACATTTAATGGTAAGTTTTAATTTGATCTTTAAGAGTATGTTGTTTCCTTTCCGCTAGTGAACATCTAAGGTAGGGTGAAATTGATCAGTGAAGAGAGTAATTGTGCTAGAAGATACAGGGAACCCTCACTCAACACAGCGGCAGTCTAAGGAACTAAGAAAAAGGACATGTTTTTATTAAGTCATGGGGTATAACCAACCAAACAAAGAGTTAACATTATCATTAAAATTTCATTAGTAAATGTGATATTTTTCTTGAACTAGAAAAACAGAAGTATTTTAAAAATTTTATGAAGATTTTTTGGTGACTTGTTTTTAAAGTGAAATGCATTTATCATATCTAAACCAAATGGCAACAATAATAAACACCAGATGAAATTTAGTCCGTGCTAATTAAAGAGGTGAAACACACATATCTGTATATATCACATTCACATACACACTCTAACATACCATGACTCACAAACACATACTTAATAGTAAAATACACAACACAAATGCCTGTGCCTTTTGATTACTGATTATTTTGTATCAAACTTATACGAAAAAGCAAACTGAAATATTACTTATGAAAAAGTAAATCATTATTGAAAATATGTTTATAAAATATTGATTTTCATTTTTGCACAACAAAGCTACCACATTTTGGATGGAATTTCATAAATAAAAAAAGTTCAAAGATTTATTGGATATTTCTTTTCAATATCCTATCTAATAATAGACAAACATGGTAATTAACCATACCTCCTGCTACGCTTCCCATTGGCTAATCAGCAGGATATGCAAATTAACTGCTAACAAAGATGGCGGCTGGCAGCCACACAGCTGAAGCGAACAGGAGGCTTGTTTGCTCCAGTGATGGAGGAAGCCAAGGTTCCCTGCCTGCCGCGGCCCAGCTCTGAGCTCCGAAAGCAACAAAGTTTCAATTATAGAAGCTAAACAAACCCCAGATACCTGCTTTCAGCAGGCTGTGGCCACAAAGCTGGAGTGAGCAGGAGCCCGGCTCTTAGCTCCAGTGACAGCAACAAAGTTTCAATTATAGAAGGTAAATAAATCCCAGAATAAAAGAAAAAAAGGAGAGGCTGGGAGCTTCAGTCACCAGCCAGCCTGAAAATGGCTCTCAGTCCCTCATCCAGGCTGGCCAGGCACCCCAGTGGAGACCCCCACCCTGAAGGAGGTGTGACCAGCTGCAAACAGCCATTAGCCCCTCACCCAAACTGGCCAGGCACCCCAGCCGGAGCCCCACCCTGATCTGGGACACCCTTCAGGGCAAACCAGCCGGCCCCCACCCGTGAACCAGGCCTCTATCCTATATAGTAAAAGGGTAATATGCAAACTGACCTTAACAGCAGAAAGACTGAGAATGACTGGTCACTATGACACACACTGACCACCAGGGGGCAGACACTCAATGCAGGAGCTGCCCTCTGGTGGTCAGTGCACTCCTACATGGGGGAGCTCTGCTCAGCCACAAGCCAGGCTGATGGCTGCCAGTACAGCGGTGATGGTGGAAGCCTCTCCTGCCTCCTCAGCAGTGCTAAGGATGTCTGACTGCAGCTTAGGTCTGCTCCCCGCTGGCAAGTGGATATCCCCCGAGGGCTGCTGGGCTGCCGGAGTGATGTCTGATTGCCAGCTTAGGCCCAATCCCCCGGGGAGCAGGCCTAAGCCAGCAGGTGGTCATCCCCTGAGGGGTCCCAGACTGCGAGAGGGCACAGGCCAGGCTGAGGGACCCCCCCTCTGAGTACACAAATTTTTATGCACCAGGCCTCTAGTATATATATAGTGGTTTAAATTTTTTATTAAGCAGCCTATTTAAACAGCAGGAGGTCAAACATACATTTAATAATTTAAAAATGAAACAGAAGAAAAAATATCTTGAGAGGGAATTATAATACTTTTAAGTACAGATATTTATTTTTTTCAGAGTCTTTCCAGCCAATTGTGCATCTGAACAAGGGGTATAATGATGTGCTTGATAATATAACCTTTTATATAAAGCAAACTTTACTGGTCAAATGTTACTACTAAAACACTTAAAGTCAATAAATATTGTATTAATCCTTCCAGGTACCTTTTTCAATCCCTTTCATAGCTACATATTTGCTTCTAAGAGGATTTTTATTCACATCACACTTTAAAAAACTATGTAAACGATGCATAAAATACAAAAATTAGAAAAAATATATAACCTGTTTAGATAATAAAAAATTATAAAATAACTCCACATTATAGCTACATCAGAAAATATTGATTGGGATGAAAAACCATTAACTCTGATTTAAAACAAGAACAGATGCAGCAGACATGATTCTTCTGAAACAAATGTTACTAAATACAAAACTCCTTGCTCTTACATTTTTTAATGTATTGGGCAAAAAGTATTGGATATAAATATGACTTCGGAATGCTTAAAACGCAAAGAAAAGTGATAATGAAGCGAAAACAAAGTAAGAAACTTTCAGACTTTTAATAAACATTTTGAAGTATAGTTCAATTTATACTAATAAAACATTTATTGAGTGTGTCCTAAGGGTTAGAAAAAAAGAATTTCTTACCATCACTATAATACTGCCTTCCTATAGCTTGCTTTTGGGAAATTTGTTCAGTGTGAATATACTAATCATAACAAGACAACAACAACAACAACAAAACAAATTAGAGAATAAAAACAGAAAACCCTGTAGGGCATAAAGATCACATCTGGAAGGATCCAGACAGCATCCCATGGGTAGGTGTTAAATAAAAAACAGTGAAGGGTCTGATATTTTGCCCTACTTGAAAGTTAACATGTGAGCCTACCATAATGTTATTACATACTAGAGGCCCGGTGCATGAAATTCTTGCATGGGTAGGGTCCCTAGACCTGGTCGGCAATCAGGGCTGATTGGGGCCTTCCTGCTGCTGGCAGGGCCTTCCTTCCCTGGCTACCGGCTGGGGCCTTCCTTTGTTCCATGCCACCCCTGGTGGTCAGTGCACATCATAGAGAGGGATCAAACTCCCAGTCTCTTGGTCAAACTCCCGAGGAGACACTTTGCATATTAGCCTTTTATATATATAGACTAGAGGCCCAGTGCATGAAAATTCACCAGCACAGGGAGTCCCTCAGCCCGGCCTGCTCCCTCTCACAGTCTGGGAGCCCTCAGGGTCAGGAGGCGAACCGGCAATCAGGGGAAGGCGATGTCCCCATCACACCTCTACTGCTGCCACTGCCCTGCTGCCACTGCCAGCAACACAAGCCTCAGCCGGCCCTGGTTACCTGAGCCTCAAGTGGCCCTGAGTGGCTGGGCAGCCACCATCCAAGGCTTTCCTGTGCCTCAGGCTGGCCCTGGGCAGCTGAGGGGATGGGGGGACTCCGGAGGCAGGCAGGCCCAGCCTTGCCGCACACCTGCTGTCCTGGCAGGGCTGAGGGGACTGGGCGCCACCATCTTGTGGCTAGGGGCGCTGCCATCTTTGAGGGTGGGGCAGTCAATTAGCATATTCCCTCCTTATTGGCTGTGGGTGCTGCCATCTTTGCAGCCTGCTGCTGTCATTTGGTTGTCTCTAAAAAAATCTCAACAACGAAACCTTTTCCTTCATCAGACAATAGAGGAGTCAGCACACTTCTGCCTGAAAGTATGAATGCAGTCACAAAAGTTACACTATCTAGGACTCATCGTATTTAAACTATTAAATGGCTTCACAATTACATTTAATATATTTGTGCATGATATAAAATTTACTAATACATCAAGCTTTTTAAAATGAATAATGACTACCTATGTTGTGCACGGAGAGTTTCTTTCATGACACATAATTCAAATATAGTGTATTGCACTGTTTCTACATTGTCTTATTACTGGATTTCAAATAAAGGAGACTTGTTAGCATTTGCTGCAATGGAAACTTTACAATTTTCTCCTTCCCCTTCATGTCATTTAATATGAGCATTTTGTAAACATACACATCGTGCCACTAACACATTTGCTAAGTGTATCCAATCAGTGACCTCTTAATGTTAGTAATTTTTTCCACAGGATAGAAACACTGTACTTCCACTGATTTGTCCTAGAGGCTATCATACATAGAAATAGACACATCTGCATTACATTTTTCATAGGTTATCTAGAACTGGTATTCAAGAGACCTCGGAATGAATGCCCAGCTGAGAGGAAACAGTGTGGACTGCAAAGTGAGCAAATTTCAGGACCTATAGAACTAAATCATGCTTTTGAGAGTACTTAATGTCTCAAGTGGTACACAGCCCCAAGCAGATAAAAATACATAATTTTGTTTTGTTGCTTTTTAAAAATGTTCTTCTGTTCAACTTTGACATTTCCATGGAATTAAGCTCAGAGGGTGAGGATTAAAGTATTAAATTTAAAAGCAAACCACTTTAGTTGCAACATTTATAACGTTGATTTTGAGGATGTCACAAATGTTACATTATAGGATAGCATACTGTGCACGTTTTTATGTTATGTTTTCTATGACCTTAGTGTACTCATTTCTGGTGCATAGTAATTTCCCATCAAGATCAATTTCTGAATTCCAGAGCAACTGTAAAATAATCCCAGTTAGCAGTTTCATGGTGCTAATACATACTTCCTTCCACATAGCATATCTAAAATTTAACTTGTTTTTACCCACAAATCAATTCCACCTCCTATTTTCTCTAACTCAATCAGTAATATCATGCCAGAAACTGGAAGATCTTAATTAACTACTTTCCATCTTGAGCACATTTATCCATCAGTTACGTTCTTAATAACCCTGTCCCATTGATATTTCTTCCTGACCACTCTTAAATATTGCTACTTGTCTTTTTACCCATTGTTCTTACCTTTAGTTTAGGTATACATTCTCCCACATGGAATTTTTAATATTCTTTTGTATCCTGAATTCAGAAAAAAAAATTAAAGAGATCTTTCTAAAGCACTAATTCAATATTGTTACTCTTCTGATTTTACCTATAAATCATGTCTTTATGTCTTTAGAAAACATCACAACTCTTTAAAATGCCATAAAATATGCTATGATCTAATTTTCTGTAATACCTACAGGTTTTTACATCCACTGTCTCCTTCCTACTCTAAACTAACCTTGTTTAGATTGACGCCAATCCATTCTTGATACTTAGGTTTAGTCATTTCTCTCTGAAGTTCTTCTACCATCTAGCTAGCCCTTGCTTAGCTGCCCTTCCTACTCTAGAATAGCATTTTCCACATTCTATTATTATTTTTTATTTATCTGAATTCCATTGGACTCTAATCTCTTCAAGACAATATTTCTGTCTTATTCACTGCTTTATCTCTAATACTAGCCTGGTATTACAGACAAATAGCAACTCACAACTATTTTTAATTGACTAGATTCTTTTTGAGATGATCTATGGAATAATAAACAAGAGTAAACCTATAAATATATCTTAAGAGGCAATTTTGACATAACCACAAATTATTTATTGCATTTTAACATCTGGCAGTGACCTATGTGAACTAGCTAAGCTAGTTTAACTACCTTAGCTAGTTAAAACTGTTAGATTGGAAATAAACACAAACATATATGAGAACACAAAACACATAGGTAAGAACACAGAACTATATTTTATTGTTTATTATTTATTTATTTTAATTATGTATTTTATTTATATGTTTTTTTATTATTTATTTTTACTTACATAAAGACTAATATTGGTGTTTCTAATTCAAGGAGCAAGGCAGTTTCAGTTTTTAGGCCCACCATCTCAACAAAGTTTTCAAGGTTGCTATGCTTCTCTGAATTAACAGGACAGAAGAGAAAAATTGTAGAGAATACACATGGGAGGTTTTTAGAGGCCAGTCCTAGAAGTGGTTTCCATCAATTCTGCTTATATTATATGGGTTACTAGAAGCCCAGTGCATGAAATTCATGCACTGGGGGTGGGGTGGGGAGGAGGGTGTCCCTCAGCCCAGCCTGCACCCTCTCCAATCTGGGATCCCTTGAGGGATCGGGCTTAAACTGACATTCAGACATCCCTCTCATAATCCAGGACTGCTGGCTCCCAACCACTCTCCTGCCTTCCTGCCTGATTGCCCCTAACTGCTTCTTCCTGCCAGCCTTATCACCCCTTAACCACCCCCTGCCAGCTTGATGGTCAATTTCATATTACCTCTTTATTATATAGGATAATTAAATTACATCCAAATGCAAAGAAGTCTAGAAAATATTGTGTAATTTATTTTTCAAGAAGAAGAAATGGGCCCAGCTGGTATGGCTCAATGGTTGAGCATTGACCCATGAACCAAGAGGTCACTGGCTTGATTCTCAGTTAACCTGGGTTGCTGTTTCATCCCCAGTAGGGGACATGCAGGAGGCAGCCAATCTGTGTTTCTCTCTCATCAATGTTTCTATCTTTCTCTCTCCCTCTCTCTCTAAATATCAATAAAAATGATTTAAAGAAAAAAGACAAAGAAGAAATAGGTTTAGTAAATACATATCTTGTCTGCCAGCAGAAAACCAATCTGGTCACAAAATACCAGATTCACCCTTGTTCCCCAAAAGAGAACAACATCAATCCTTTTTCAAAGAAGATAAACAAAAACATCCAATTATTTCACCCAAGTCAAAGTTCAAGATCTCAAGGCTATTTGGCCTTGTTGAGTTCCAAACTGTCTGGCAACCAATAAACTAAAGACACTTTATCTGATCTTCACATGCCTCCGTTTATATAACTAAGATTCAGGCCTTGAAAACTGTAGTAACAATTCTCACCTGCAAAAGCAGAGACTGAGAGACACACTGGAATCACTTTTCTGGAGCAATAATAAAATCCTACCGTCCGGGTATTAAAAGAACTTCTGCTCTCACTATTGCAGAATCACCTTAATGAGATCCTTCTGACTTCCCTGCCTGTACATCCTTCTTCATGATTACTGGGTCTCTTCCATCTGACAGATTCTTCCTTGTTTGTTACACTCCAAAGCTAAACCTGAAGTGGGTGTAATTTAGACAAAATTACCTATTTGGTACTGTATAGTTTTCACAGGGTTCTTTCTGTTAGAGTGGGCAGGAAACCAGTTCTATGTTAACAAACGAGGGAGGAGGGAGCGAATGGAACCAGGTATCTGATTCAGCCTGATGAAGTAGGAAAAAGCAGCTTTCCTGTCACCCTGAGAAGTAACCAGAAAAACAGACATCGTTCTGCCAAACAAACCGAGTAGACAGGGAAGACTCCTTTTCAGTCACGTTGGGGAATCTGCCAACTAATGGGGAGAGGAGGAAAATGCTTTTCACTAAGCACATGCACAGTAGGAGCCACAATGGCACCATACAAGGGGAAGGGCACAAGCCTGGGAATAGGATCAGGTAAGCAGTGGTTCTCAACCTTCTGGCCCTTTAAATAGAGTTCCTCATGTTGTGACCCAGCCATAACATTATTTTCGTTGCTACTTCATAACCATAATGTTGCTACTGTTATGAATCGTAATGTAAATATCTGATATGCAGGATGGTCTTAGGCGACCCCTATGAAAGGGCCATTAGACCGCCAAAGGGATCGCGACCCACAGGTTGAGAACCGCTGAGGTAGAGGAAGGGCTTAAATCCTGGAGAATCCAGGAAAGGGATTGGATAGGGGAGGGCACAAGCACAAACCAAGGAAAAACTAGGGAAGAGGGTGGATAGCTTGAGAAAACAAACAAACAAACAAACAAACAAAAAACCTGCCTTTTTCCAAACCTAAGGACATGTAAGGAAGTTTAACAAAGACCTCAGGGCCGCTGCTGCCCTCTAGGCTGCCGGCTCTCTGTCTCTGAGAGTGTACTGTGGCTTTTCGCTTTAAAATCGGTGCCACTATTGCTTAAAACCCCTCCTATGTGAGCGTCCCTGAAATTCTTTAACTGTGGCACCACAGAGGAAACTAATTGCTCTGGTAACATTCCTGCTTGTGCAACACTGAACATCAAGGACCGATTGGAAATAAAAAGGTGCAAGGGTTTTCTATTCTGCATTTGTTGTTCCTTTGTCAAAACAATTCCCTCAAAATATAGTATGTTTCTGATCTGTATGCTTGCAGGTATTTCCAATGTGCCAGTAAATTCACACAAAGTTCTCACAGTGCATAATTATCTGGTCTTCTTTATTAATTTGATGTTCCCCTTCGCATTTAATTTTGGCTAATCTGAGCTAAACTGCAGCAAAGGATTCAGGAGGACCAATATTAGCTTGAATTATCTTTATATCAGGACTAAGACACTTGTCCAACTAAGGGATCTATTGAACCTTTATTGTTGAGCCCTTTCCAAATCCATAACTTTCTTTATG
This sequence comes from Myotis daubentonii, assembly GCF_963259705.1. Taxonomy (NCBI): domain Eukaryota; kingdom Metazoa; phylum Chordata; class Mammalia; order Chiroptera; family Vespertilionidae; genus Myotis; species Myotis daubentonii. The sequence goes on along the minus strand of NC_081844.1, from coordinate 48,914,848 downwards.
TCTACATTTTCTCTATTCACAAGTACATGTGAAAGCCAGTCAATTCTTGCTTAAGCTCTTATTATAGAACATCTTGCTAAAAGCTGCCAATCATAGCTATTTGTTTTAACTGCATTTACCTGAAGTCAGGGGCAGTGGGCACACAATCTGTTTTCGAAATGTCCAACAGTTCTGTGGGCAATAGTTTTACTGAATATTTTGCCATTCTATAGCATGGATCTTCAGCTTTATAATTTGCAGTATCTATTTTCTTATCACTACCGTCCAACCACCAAGCCAATGTCACAAGCTGTAAGTGCCTGTAAAGGCAGCAAGAAATTTCCAGTTAACAATGTTAGTACAAACTCATGGAATGCTAGCTGCTCTAATAGATAAATGTACAGAGACTCAAATATGAGCAACATTTATTTTTCATTCAGGTAAATTCCAAAGCGAGCGCTTCTGAATGGCCTGCATCATTCCTTCTAGTAATGATTTACAAATCAGGGTTAGTTTATCCTGAGCTCCTGCATTTTTTGACCCTTAGGGCTTCATGCACATTGAATTATATTCAAAGAAAAGAAAAAGACATGGAAAATTTTGTACAGGAAGTTTCATGGGTCAAGCCTAGAAATGGTTCCCAATAGTTACTCAGTCGTAGTGCATGACCATGCCTCAATCAATTTAATCTAGCTGAGTAAATAGTTCTGTATCCATTTTCGCATCAGTGTATAATTTGATAATATAGTTTCCATTTCCTTCAGAGAGGGATTTCTACTTTCCTAACATACCACTTGGTTGGGGGTAGTCAGAAAGTTGAAAAGAATGCTTTTTAGGTCATGGAAGAATTGATGCCATTGCAGACAGCTGCATCTTGAAGAGGAAACTAGTAATTGGGAAAAGCTGAGCAAGTGCTGATGAATATACAAATTACATCCGTAGGCAAGAGAGTGTGTCAGGAGAGTCAACATACTTCCTTGAAAAATGAAAGTGAATGTTGAGGGAAAGTATACACAAGTATCCTTCCAGATATGATTTTACATTAAAATGTGTCAGTCTGGAGTTTTAATTGTTTAAAAATATTTAAAGCATTAACTGGGAAAATAAGAGGCATATTTTCAGATAAGGTGAGTGCAGTTCTGTTTAGATTCACCATTGCATTATGCATGCACATGTGTTTTTTTTATCATCAAAGATGCGATTAGTTTTGAACTAAAATATGTGAGTGGTGGAAAAAGCTTGTAGATATGGCATAAATCATACAAAACTAAACTTTTATTTATTATATATTTCCCCAAATTGCAATGGAATGGCGTGGGAAGTATGATTTTGAAGAATATTTTCCAGGCAAAGATACTTAATTAAATTCCTTTGATCAAAATACATCCTTTCTCCAACAATATATCTGGGTAATGTCATGACCATGCACATTTAAAATTTACATTAATATTTTCATGCTTCAGGGCTTTTCATTTACTGTTATTATTACTCATTATTTTTTCAAATCATATCATCTAACAAAGTGTTTTAAATTAAAAAAAATGTAGTGGCAAGCAATTTTGTTCTCTGATTCTAAAAATAATACACAAACAAGAGTTATTTTGGCTATAACTAACTTTAGGTTGCCCAAGGGAAGAAGAGAAAATTAGTTTGTGTTGTAAATATTCTTTTTCATATAGACTATGTTTTGACATCTGCTTTATCTAGGCACTTCTCATTAGAATAGATATGATTAGTATGCAGCCATTGTTTTTAAAGTTTAAATTTCCTTCAGATAAATTTGGAATTGAAATATATTTTGAATTTAATGAGGAGTAGAATGAATACCTTGCCATTACAACTGTTTCTCTTTCTTATTTTCATGGTAAATAACTTCTTTATTTTTATTTAGGATAGGCCAATTAAAGTTACATTCAACTGTGTCCTACTTTTGTGTTTTTAAAGCTAGTTTTTATTGGCATTTGAAAAGAACATGACACTGAAAACTAAAGCCATAAATGTAAGCCCTATAGAGAGTTAAGAACACTTGAAAATAGCATGATACATCAGAACTAGCTGAGAACAGACGAAGGAAACTCTCCCTTAGAGGATCTTAAAATCAAAGGGAAACAAATGCATAAATAAGGTAAAGATGCCATGTTCAAAGTCACCTATAGGATTATAGCATCTTGTTTTTTTAAAACAATTTGAGAAACTATGATGTTTTTAAGATGGATGTGTCATTTTGAAATCTGAAGACAAATGATTTTATAGTTGAATTTTGTCTGGTAGGTATTTTCCTTAAAATTTATTCTTTGTCTTTAAAAAGAATAAGTGCAATGACCTTAAGGTTAGAATAGGTTTCAATAATGGTCCCATTGCCAGCCTATGCACTAAAACCCTATTGACCTCAAAAGTGCTCTATTTATGCCCGTTAGTGGTTTTAGCATTCTTTTAAAACTGTGTATTTTTTTGCTATTTGCAGGCCTACAGGCTTTCAAAAGCTCAGAATAACTGTTGTTTCTTGTTATTCTTCAGAATCCACAGCAATATATCTTTGTCTCTCATATTGGAAGGTTACATGGCTGACACTGTTAATTTTCTTTAGCAAAGTCCCTCTGGCAGCAGGATTTATCCTTGAATTGTTTAGAATGGTCACGCCAATAAATAATTTTTAGTCAACTGTGTTCTCAGCATTTAAGAAATAAATGGAACTGTAGGTGCCATATTAAATCTAATAGTTTGTATGAAATATTACAAATTAAATGAGGGTAGAGAAGAAGGATTTTGAACTGTAAAATTTCAGTCAATAACTTTCTCTTCTTCATAATTCAGTCCCTAAAAGAGGATTAAGAGATTGAAAAAATAAATAAGATCTATATCCTAAATTATGATTTTTCCTTAATTCTTTATGTACTGCACATCACATTAATATAAAAATAATTGTATAATACTTCCATTTTTAACTATGTCCTAAAAATAAATGATGAAGTATTTCACCTCTCTCTCTCTCTCTCTCTCTCTCTCTCTCTCTCTCTCTATATATATATATATATATATATATATATATATATATATATGTAGTTATATCTAGAATACAAGGGAGAAAACAAAAGCATTATGAAAATACAAATTTTGATAAATACTAGTAAACAGTATATAGGGTTTTGGTGAATTTCATGTTTCAACTGATGTTCATATGGATTATTCTAAATGCTATAATTGGACACAAATTACTCAATGGGATTTTATTTAGTTTCATTTAAAAAAGTTTGATTATAGTACTACAGCATGGCTAGTATTAGAGTAGGAGGGTAAGAAAATATGGATTAAAAAAAATCTTGTTTAATGTAACAAACATAAAAACCAATAGGTATGAATCTACTTTTTTTTTTAATCCCAAGTCAGATAATTTAAAACACATCTCTTGTGAGGAAATTTTCTAACGAAAGAAAAAGATGCATATATAATGCTATTTCCTGAAAGATTTTATTGGTGGAAATAAGATGTGCATATTTTTACACTGAAACAATCTATTTTAGACAAGCATGCACTTGTACGCAAATGACTACACATATGAGGATATTCAAAGTTACTCAGTGAAGACTGAGAAACAGAGCCACACACAGGAAAATTATATTGTGACAAAATGAACATACTGTGGCAATGTATTCGTATTTTTCACTGTAATAAGTAGAATTGGAAATGTTATTTTATACTTAGAAATTAAATCGAATATTTGCATTAGACAGAGGAGTGCCTCCTCGAAAGATATCTACATCGAATCTCCAGAACTTGTATATATTAGACTACAAAGCAATGAGGAAGTAAAGTACAGGAAGTAAAGGAAAGGAAAGGAATTGCATTTGCTAATCAAATGACCTTAAAATAGAGACGTTATTCTGCATTACCTGGAATAGCTCAATATATCACCTCAATATAAGGCTCCTCAAAGTGGAAAGGGAATGGAAAGAAAGCACAGAGAGATGGTAACAGTGCTGGCTTTGAAGACAGAAGAATGGGCCAGAAGCCAAGGAATATGGCCACCTGTAAAAAATGAAATAGTAAGAAATCAGATCCTGCCCTAGAGTTTCCAAAAGTAGTCTTACACTGAGGACACCTTAACTTTAGTCCAGTGAAAACCACTTTGGGTTTGACCTTCTGATTGTAAGATAATAATTTTGTACTCCTTAAGTAACTAAGTTTGAAGTAATTTATTATAGCAACAATAGGAAATGCAGACTTGAATGTCTTTTCATTCAGAATTTTCAGAATTCTATTGTATCCAAATAGTGTGGTCATCAAATTTAATTTTATCTGTGATATTATAATGTCAGAAAAATATTAAAATGCCGAGTCACTGCAGGTAATTGAGTTACTTAGCAGTTAACATGTAAGGTTCAGAAACACACCCACTCATTTATAATTTATAGATTTTTAGTTATTCTATCTATGTATTATTTCTTCACTTAAAGATTACCATTCTAGGTGAAGCTATGAACTTTTAAACTTTACTAATAATTGTAACATATTTACATGTAATGACAACTTACTATTTTCCAGATATTGTTCTAAATACATTATGTGTCTGAATTCATGTAATTTTCACACAATACTTACTTTATTTATACTTCCCTTTTGTAAAAAAGAATTCTACAGTAAAAGGTAAGCAACTTAACCAATATCATTCGATTAAAAAACAGTGTAGTTAGTATTAAAACATAGGCAGCTTGGCTCCAGAGCCTGACTGACTCACCAAGGGCTCACCAACAATGAGGTAGCTAGTCTTGTGATAATGTGCTTCAAAAGACACCCAAACCAGAATGGCATGCAGCAACAAATATTTATTTTTCTGGCTTACGGATTTTGGCTGCATTTTGGCTGATCTCAACTATACTTGTTTGGTTTAAGCTGGAATTAGCTAGTCTCTAGGTGTCTTCATTTGTCTTAAACATTCTGGGGACCAATAATTGCGTGTTCTTATCAGGGCAGGTGTAGAAGCCTAAATGGCAAAAGTCCATTTTAAAACTCTGTTTCACCCAACTGACCTGGATCAGCGGTTGAGCATTGACCTATGAACCAGGATTGGCATGCAGGAGGCAGCCAATCAATGATTCTCTCTCATCATTGATATTTATATCTCTCTCTCCCTCCCTGAAATCAATAAAAATGTATTAAAAAAAATTAACCTCTGTTTATAACACATCTGTTAACATTGTATTGTCAAAGCAAGTCACATTGTCAATGAGGTAGTTTATAGATATTCTGCCTACTCTACTGAAGGCCACTGCAAAGACAAATGGAAAAATTATATGCAGGTATAATCCTATCTAATAATAGACAAACATGGTAATTGACCATACCTTCGCTACACCTCCCATTGGCTAATCAGCACAATATGCAAATTAACTACCAACAAAGATGGTGTCTAATTTGCATACTGAAGGCAGGGCAAGACAGAGTCATGCTGCCTGACCTGCCGCCATCTGGGCCTGCTATTTGCAACTCAGGGCAGTGAGGTGGGACAGCACCTTCCCGCCTGCCCTGCCACCATCCAGGCTTGCTATCTGTGACCAGGGGTGGCGGATGTCCCATGTGCCACCCGACCCAGGACAGCCAGGCAGGGCAGCAGCGATCGGCCTGCCTGCCCGCGCGTCCTGTATGCGACCCGACCCGGGGCGGGTAGGTCGCGGGCATGCCCAGCAGCCTCCATCAGTGCCTCAAACCCCAGCAGCAGCAGCAGCGGCAGTGGCAGTGGCAATAGTGGTGGCAGCAGTGCCCACGACCTACCTGCCCAGGTGTGAGAGGCCCCAAGCAGGCAGTGCGTTCCATCAGCTGCCGGCCAGGCGCACATGCATGCAGGTGAAGTCACCAGCGAGCTGCTTGGGGGCTCAGGCCTGTGGGAAATCAAGCGCCATGAGCTGGTGATCCCAAAGGCCTGATAGCCAGACAGTGGAGACTGTGTTGGGACTGGGGACTGGCGAGTGGGCAGAAGATGACCCTGATTGGGCCAGTCACTATGACTCCCACTGTAGCCAGCAAACCACCTGATCAGGGGGTGGGGCCAGCAGCCAACCTCGAAGCCCCTCCTCCCTGCTGGCCTTCCCCTGATCAGACTCTCCCATTCCAATCAAGAGCAGGGTGCACAGAGCCTGGACCCTTCCTGGCAGCCCCGAGTCCCTGGGGCTGAGAATTCCGATGGCCCTGCCCAGAGAGCAGAGGTGCCTGAGGGCAGGGACAGGGACCGCAGGCCTCCAGGGAGCACTGCAGAGTTGGCGATGAGAGGAGAGGGCCTGTGAAGGGGGAGAAGGTGAAGCCAGTGGACATCAGCCCAGAATCCAGCCCTTCCCCTCCAGAGGCAGCAGGACCTAAACCCAGAACCGCAGCCCGAATTGGAAGAGCCTGAGGGAGCTTCAGGAAGCTCTACACAAAGCTGCACACTGAGAACGAGAGACTTCGTGAGGCCCTGACCCAGACCACGCTGTGGCTGGCGCAGTTCAAGGTAGAGCTGGAGCGCACCATGCAGAGGCAGGAGCGCTTTGCAGAGAGGCTGGCCCTCCTGGAGTTGGCGAGATTTGAGTGCAGGGCCCTGGAGTGCAAGGCCGCTGAACTGGAAGAGGAGCTGAAGAGCCTGTCCAACCTCTGAGCTGACAACCAGCGCCTCAAGGATGAGAATGTGGCCCTGATCTGTGTCATCCGCAAACTGTCCAAGTGACCCAGGAGGACTTGCCCCTGCACCTGCATTTGTACAGCTGCTTTTGCCACATGCACCCCTTCCCTGTGTGAACATGAGTGACAGGGCTGTCGAGGAGTCTCTGAGAAGCCATAACCTCCCTTGAGATCTCCAGGTCAGGAGGGGAGGACAGAGCCCCCAGGAGCCAAGGGGGCCATCTGAGTCCAGGATAGAGACAGGAGGCTGAGCCGGGTAGGGGGACCAGGGCTGCAGGGACCAGAAAGGAACTGGGGACCAGGAAGTGCCAAGACCAGTAGCCAGGACCAGAGTGGTCACCCAGAGGTCCCCTCTCACGTGTGCTGCCACCAGTCACCCCTCCAGCCCCTGAGCAGGGATCCTAGAATGTGCCAAGCATCCCGCCAGCCTGGGCCAGGTGAGCCTGTATATAGGGTCCATGTGCAATAGGGAGGGACGTCTTCTATTTTTTGCTGCCCCCTCCCCATTGCTGTCCCGGGCAGGGGGAGAAGGTATTTTTCATACACAGCACAGGCACCACAAGTAAAAGTTGTGAAGTTGCCAAAAAAAAAAAAAAAAAAAAAAAAAAGAGCACGCTGGCCAGCCAAACACCCCCACTCTTCCCACCACTTTCCCCACCCCCTGCCAGCCCTGCCCTTGATCAACCTGCCCCACCACAATAGGCCCACAGCCCCTCCCTGTGGCTGTCCACCCCTGATTGCACCCCCCCCACCCCAAGAGGGGGCAGGGCTGGGCCAACCTCCTGCAGTCCCTCCCCAGGCTGGTCCCACCCTTGATTCCCACACCCCAATAGAGGGCAGGGCTGGTCAGCCAATCTCCTGCAGCCCCTCCCTTGCCCAGCCTCACCCCAGATTGCCCCCCACCCCAATCAGGGGCAGGGCTGGCCGACCAACCACCCATGACTCCTCCCCCAGGCCACTGGCCCCGATCGCCACCCCCCACCCCATTTGGGGGGATGGCCGCCCAGCCTACTGACTACAGCCCCTCCCCATGGCCAGCCCCACCCCCAATCGGCCCCCCCAAATCCAATCAGGCTGGTGAGGGGGGCAGTTGGGAGCAATCAGGCCAGTGGCAAGGGGTGGTTGGGGGCAAACAGGCTGGCAGGGGGGGCAGTTGGGGGTGATCAGGCCAGCAGTTGGGGGCAATCAGGCTGGCAGACAGAGTGGTTAGGGGCAATCAGGCAGGCAGGCAGGTGAGTGGTTAGGAGCCAGCGGTCCCAAATTGCAAGAGGGATGTCCGACTGCTGGTGCAGGATCGGGCCTAAACCGGCAGTCTGACATTCCCTAAGGAGTCCCAGATTGGAGAGGGTGCAGGCCAGGCTGAGGGACCCCCCTCACCCCCCCCCCAGTGCACAAAATTCGTGCACCGGGCCTCTAGTTAATAATAAAGAGGTAGTGAAAGATTGGGAACAATAACCAAATCTACCATAAACTCTCTCATATCAACTCTCTATTGCCATTCCTGGCATCTAACCTTGCTGTTTCTGTCTATAGATCAATGTTCTTTATAAGAGTTCACCTAACTTATAAAAAAAACTAGAGGCCCAGTGCACGAAATTCATGCATGGACCGGGGGGGGGGGGGGGGGCGTGTGTGTCCCTCAAGCCAGCCTGCACCTTCTCTAATCTGGGGCCCCCAACGGGATCAGGCCTAAATGGGAAGTCGGACAGCCCTCTCACAATCCAGGACTGCTGGCTCCCAACTGCTTGCCTGCCTGCCTGATTGCCCCTAACCGCTTCTGCCTGTGAGCCTGATCACCCCCTAACCACTCCCCTGCCAGCCTGATAGATGCCTAACTGCTCCCCTGATGGCCCAATTGCCCCTAACTTCCCTCTCCCGCTGGCCTGGTCATCCCTAACTTCTCTCCCCTGCCAGCCTGGTCACCCCCAACTGCCCTCCCCTTCTGGCCTGATCACCCACAATTGCTCTCCCCTACTGGCCATCTGGTGGCGACTATCTTATGTGTTGGAGTGATGGTCAATTTGCTACCTCTTTATTATATAGGATAGTTTTAAGCTAAATACTTAAAAATACCTATTTTTGAGGTTTTCCTTAAGCAAGTATTAAAGGACAATAAAAACTCAAGTGCATTTTTTTTAGTTAGACTCTCACAGAAATCAGGAAGGGGTGATTAATCTTTTCATTATATAGGTTCAGTGAGACAGAAGAAAAGCACCCCTCAAGTTTATGTCTTTTTCAAGTCTCCTAAATGAGAGTTGAGGTGTTAAACATATATTTATTTACATTCAATTTCTTTATTTACTGAGAATTGAATATTTCCATTATTTTGTATTTGGTTCTTTAAAATAATTTAATTTCAATGTAAATGCCATTTTAAAAAACAAACACACAACACAGCAAGTTATTTTTAGAGAAAATTTTACTGATACTAATGACCACATTTTAGCCTGACCATTTGAAACATGTTTTTCTTATATGCCAGCTCTATTCCTAGAAAAAAAAATATGTACATGGACATGTTTATAAAAAATTTTTCTAGGTTTTCTGTAAACAGAATTTATTTTAAATTTTCTTATTTCTAATTTTATTTTAATATTTGAAATACTTCAACTAATTTATGTATATAATTTTATCATAAAATATGTTTAACACATAAATATAATTAAATCAGGCGGGTTGCAATTCTCATATATTTTACTATATAAGATATATTAAATTTACAATTAAATTTCCCAGCTTTGCTTAATATGCATTTATTTATTTAATAGCATTTTGTCTTTTTTCTTAAATTGATAACCCTCAAAGGGAAGTTTTTTCCAACTTTTTTAGAATGTCTGTTTTTTCATAGAGAGCTCAAGTATGACCCTAACTAGAACACACACACACACACACACACACACACACACACACACAAATGCCAACAGTCTTTCAAATCACAGATAACTAAGAAGCAGAAATGAAAGATAATTTTCAATAAAAATTCAAGTGGAAGCTCCAATATTTTGTAGCATATACATTTAAAACAATTTTCAATACATATTTCCATGAGAATACATTACTTCCTTTCCCACATATTTTTTCAGAGACAATTACAAAAGCAATTAAATTAACTAAATGTTCATAATCTGATTAGGTTTCAATATTCATTTATATTTATATTAGAGGCCCAGTGCATGAATTCGTGCATGGGTGCGGTCTTGAGGGGGGTGGGGGAGACCGGGACATGATTGGCCCTCTGGACAGACAGTGGGATGCCCTTGCTGGCCCAGGATCCAGATCTGTCCTGCTGACATTTGTGCTGGTTGTCGGGAGCCCCCTGTGGGCTGCTTTTATATTGTTTCTTCCTTGTAGAGCATCTAGGAATGGGAAGAGTTCACAGTGCCCAAGGCTGACTTCCGGGAGGCCAGAGGTGCTGTTGGGATCATGCTGGTGGCGCTGGTCTATTGGTGCCTGGCCCGTTCTCCAGAGAATGGACCTGTAGGACTACTGAGGGAGTGAGGACTGCTGCTGGGCTGGTGGGCAGCCAGGCTGGTGGACTGCTGGGATAGGTCGGTCAGCTGAATGGCACTCCCGCAGTGGGAGTGCACTGACCACCAGAGAGCAGCTCCTGTGTTGAGCGTCTTCCCCCTGGTGGTCAGTGCACATCATAGCAACTGGTCGACCAGTCATTCTGGTCATTCTGGTCGTTCGGTCATAAAGGTCGCTTAGGCTTTTATATATAGAGATAGATGGGCTAGCCTGGCAAGCATACAGACTTAGAAGACCCAGGAAAGCATTCAAATATTCTTTTTGTTGTCTAATATTTCAAATTAAGCCCAGGTACTCTCTGTATTTTCATTTAACTCACTCTCTAGGTTGGTTTCTCATAGGAAGAGTGACATTAAATTTGCCTTATCATATGTGCAGAAAAGGAGTATTTCAGACAGTTAGGCCCTGAGCAACAATAAAGGCCCCGTAGGAAAAGACTCAGCATGACAGCTTGAGAGCTGTGCTTGTTTATTCTAAATACCACCCGGGAGATTTCCTTTCCCTACTCACGCTGAACTCTCATCGATGTTAGGATAGACAACCTTAAATACTCAATGGAACAAGCTGTTTGACTTTATTTCATCCCGGTAATCCTTTTTTAGACACTAGAATTGTGATAGGCAGAGAGGGCTCTTTTTTATTTTATATGAAAGCTCTTAGAAATACCTTATTTTGGCTGCTTCTATGTTTTGTGAAAACAAAATGTTACCGTTTATAAACTAAAGCAGAAAAGATATGTAGTGCTAGACTATGGTCACATTGATTTTATGTGCACATTACCTTTAGAAATTGAATTTTAATTTTCATTCTATCATAGCACTGGTGTTTATAATAATCAAGATTTGTACATCTCACAGGAATAAATATGAAGGTGACAATAGAGCGAGTTAGAAAAATAATATTTCACATAGAGACAATCCTAGAAAATCTGATAGATGTACTCATGACAGTAATGCAGGGTGGGGTGAAAGTAGTTTTACAGTTGTTCTTATGGAAAATAATATAATAATTAATAGATAATAATACAATAATAAACTCTCTGTTCCATGTAGCCAATTCACAACTCTAAAACTATTTTCGCCCCTCCCTGTAAATCATTTATTGTGTTATCTTTATTAGTCAAATAAAGTTTATCTAAATGAAATCAAAATTATAAAAGTTTAGCCTGGCCAGCATTGCTCAGTGGTTGAGCATCAACCCATGAACCAGGAGGACAAGGTTTGATTCCTGGTCAGGGCACATGCCTAGATTGCAGGCTCAATCCCCAGTGTGGGGTGTGCGGGAGGCAACTGATCAATGATTCTCTCTCATCATTGACATATCTACCTCTCTATTCCTCTCCCTTCTTCTCTGAAATCAATAAAAATATATTTTAAAAATTATAAATATATATATATGTATATGTGTGTATATATATATATATATATATATATATATATATATATATATTCTATAATGTTGGCAGTCTCCGTTTTAAGTGCCTAAATAACACTTTGAGGCACACCCTATTATAAGTTCTTTCTTTTTTTTAAGGATGAAAACAAAGACACAGTGAGGTTATAAAATTACTTGATCAAAAGGTCAGCGTTTATCAGTATTGCAGCTGCTCTTATTCTAAGGTTGTCTGTGCTTTATAAATAGTATCCACTGCTAGCTGTTGCCCCTCATTAAAAAAGAAGCCAAACTAGCATTTCCAACACTTTTTATTCATGTCCAATGGTTTGTCAATAATACTTGCAATGTTTAAAGAAAAGCAGATACTAGCTTGGGGGGAGAGATACAGTTCTCCGTTGTAAAACATTTATTAAGGCAAGAAATGAAACCATTTATTTTTCATTCCCAAAGTCGCTGGCTCAGTAACTAAGGTTGATGTAGCAGAGTTGCTAAGTTCACGAGCTTTATTGTTTTATAAATAATAAATTTTCTAGATCACCAATACATATTTTTAAATTTCTCTTCAAAATTCTCAAAATCAGTGATTTTTTTATTAAAACATTTCAAGAGTTATTAATTCCCCCAACTTATTTGGCCTCACAGTGTAACACTTAAATGAATTTGCTGTAACTTTCCTCCTCCTTAATTAAAGTGGAAAACTCAGGTGCTATTGCTTATAAACGTGATATGAATCAAAAGGTTAAGCACCCCACATTGCTGTCACCCACATCAAAGACTTTATGTTAGAAGAAATGATTTGTAAAAGAAAATCAGCGAAAATTAGAAATCCAATGACATCAAGCTATGTTTCAGATAATTCAGGATACTTCTAATTGATATGTAGTCATTTAACAGTATATTGTGCCAAACTGGTTATAGCAAGTTTAAATCAGTTTAAACTCTCTGACTCACTTTGCTAGCTCTCATCACTGGATGAACTGGAATGATTTGTCAGCACTCACCGTGGCTCCCTACTGAGTGCCAAAGCCTCCTTAAGAAGCCTATTTGAAGTAGCTGACTAAATACAGACTCACTGTGTGGGGACGATTTCTTCTATCGACTGTTGAACTCTGAGGATGGATTCATCACGTCGTTTTTGTTCTTCAAGCATAAGTTTGCTGTAGAGGATTTTTATGTAGAACCGATGAAGTGTGTCTTAAAAAGTAATAAAACGAGCAACAGAATGAAATGATCAATGAGTAGCTTTATATTCATTGGATTATTTAATTAGAAATTAGCTGTCGTATTTATTTACTTTTTAGTGTGACGATTTTAAGTTAGTTTTCATTTAAATAGCACATGTATTTACATTTAACCTCCTTATTGAATTATGTTTCCATTTTGTGCAAGATATAAATAATTGAAGGTGCTTCATACTCTTGCAATCCACATTGTTTAAGGACAGCACTGATGGATGAAAATACAATAATAGCTTCCCTGAGAATGAGGGAAAGGAAGATTGGAATATAGAAAGCAGAATCTGTAAGTAATAAATATTTGCATCAACTTACAAGTACTTCTCACTCCACACCCTAATTTTGCATAATCAAGGCAAATCTGACTTCTTTATGTGGCTTCAAACCTCCACATTTTAAAATAAGAATATTCACAACTTTCTTTTAAGTGTATTAATGCTGTTTCAAATCACTAACTATGTTAGATTATCATATAAAGGTAGTTTAGAACTGTACATTTTGTGATTAATAACAGTTTTTCAAAAGGTTTATTCTGCTAGTTTTCTCTTCACAGATGTCTTTTATGTGACTTTTGTTAAAAATTAGTATTGTTTGTATAGGGCAACCTCCCCATGTAAACAATGTTACAAATGGAGTAGGGCACTATACCTCAAGCTATACTTTGATAAATATTTCTCTGAATAATACTTCATAAACTAAAGAGAAAAAAATGGTTATAACATTTGAGCTAAAATACAACACTTCAATGCTTTATAAAGCAGACTAATATGAACTTTTAGATCTATTCTACTGAAATTTTCTGCTAACACAATTGCTGTTGTATTTGGCAAAATATTTCTCAAATAAAAATGCTTTATCCTCATGGACACAGACAAAATCGTGGTGATTGTAGTAATGAAGGGTGGGTGGAGGTGGAAGAGGGTTTGGGAGGATAAATGGTGATGGAAAAATTAAAATTAAATAAACAAAAAATTCTTTATAAAAAAAAGTCATGACTTCTTAAGTTAGGTAACTGAAGAAAATATACGCAGGCCATTTAAGTAATTAAATTCTAAATCAGTTAAATACCTAACAATAGTAAGAGTGGGATTATTTATTTACTCACTCTGCCATATATTTATCCCTTCGTTTAATGAATACATATTGAACACATACTCATATTGAACACAGATAATGGTGTGCTAGGAGCAAGGACACAACAAACAAGTAACACTATGACTTGCTGTGAAACATACTATGAAGGAAGATAATCAAATTCACACAGAATGAAATTTTGGCTAGGGATGTTGTGCAGGCCTACCTTAGGAAGGGACAATTTTAACTTATTCAGTCTAGAATTAACCTATTAGGGTGAGTTAAAGATATAAAGAGCTAAGTGAAGAGAATTCGATAAGGATAAAACAGCACATAAAAAGGCAGGGAAGTGTGTCTGAAGAACCAACAGGGGGTTATGTTTTATTTCGAAGAGCTTGAAATGTAGGTAGCAGACAGAGAATTCATGTGTGCGTGTGTGTGTGTGTGTGTGCATGTGTGTGTATAGAAAGAGGTTATTTTTCTTGCAATAATTTTATTCAAAACAAACAAATATTTATTAATTTTTGGTGTTTATATTATGTTCAAGTTACTGTTTGTCTACTAACATTTATTGAATACATATTAGCCGCTGGTCACTATTCTAAGTTGCTTTATGTATTTTAATTCATTTATTTTTCTTAGCAACTCTAAAAGAGCAGTTGTCATTTATCCATTTTACACATAAGAAAAAAAAGACCCAGCATAGTTTAGCAACTTGCCCAGAGTTGCCACTGCAAATGATGAAAAAAGAATTTGAATCTAGTCCATTTAGCTCTGATATTTCTGCTCATTATTTTTCTTTCTTTCTCCCTCATTCACATTCTTTTTGTGTGAATATACATAAAAAGAATGAAAAAACCTTGTAATATTTCAAAACTTAATAATGAAATGGACCCATAGCCACCACCAAACTTAAATTGAATATTACCATTGTAATCAAATTCCTCATTGGTTCTGTTCTAAAGGGATACTCCATCTCCCTCCTGCCCAAGAAAATAATTATACAAAATTTTATTTATTCTTTTATGTTTCACAGTGTTTCAGCATATGTATGTAGCTTTAATTAGTTCAAAATTCTGCACGGATAATCTTTATTTCAATGTAATTTTGCATATGTACTCTTCTGCAACTTGATATTCTTAATTAAATATCTTTTTAAGGTTCATATATGTTGATTAATATGAAGGCAGTTCATTAATTTCCACAGTTGAATAGCATTGCTTTATCTGACTATGAAAATCTTATTTATCCACAAATGCTACTAGGCATTTGAGTTGTTTCTAGTGATTTGTTTTTAGAAAGAATGCTGCTCTGTGCATTCTTGTACATATCTATTGGCACAGTTATGCGAAAATATAAGAATAAAACTGCATATCTGCAACTTAGTAATCTCAAATTGTTTTCAAGAGGCCTTATATCAATTTATACTC
The DNA here is from genome assembly GCF_963259705.1 of Myotis daubentonii. Classification (NCBI taxonomy): domain Eukaryota; kingdom Metazoa; phylum Chordata; class Mammalia; order Chiroptera; family Vespertilionidae; genus Myotis; species Myotis daubentonii. The sequence continues at coordinate 48,899,559 of NC_081844.1, read as the reverse complement.
TGCCTACACCATCTATTGCGCTAGCCTTTACTGACCCCTGGTATTTCTCCTGACTTGTTTTGATGTTTATTACTATGTCTTTCAATCTGATCGAAATGAAATGGTATTCAATTAAATGGTATATAGTTTGTATTTTCCATATTAATAATGAAGTTGAATTTTTAAAATCTGTGTAGTCTACTTATATACTTCTATTGTGAAATATTTGAACATGACTTTAGCCTAATATTCTGTTGTGGCCCTTGTATTTCTTTTACCAATAAATAGAAACACAATATCTTCCAAACTAAAACTATTTGATTATATATGAGGCAAATATTTTCTTCCAGTTTATATTGTGTCTTTTCATCTCTTATGTTGTTGTTTTATTTATAATAAAAAGATACTCTTGACTTCATGGAGTCAAATTTATCAGTTTTATTTTTATGATATGGATATGAAGTCTAAGGGATTCTTCTTTAGACCCAAAGTCATCAAAAGATACTCTCATTGAGGGAAATTTACACATTTTTTTTTCATATATAAATTCTTAATCCACCTGAAATGTGTGAAATTGGATTAAATTAAGAGAAAAGGATTTTAAATACAATGAAAAATCATGTGAAAGAAAAGAATAAATTATATTCAGAAGCATTCCATGGGACTCAGGTAATTGTTATCTTAGGAGAGCTCAAATATGCACCAGAAATGCCCGGCTGGTGAAGCTCAGTGGTGGAGTGCCAACCTATTGAGGAGACAGAGGAAGCTAGGTAATCAGGAATTGGGACCCTGGAGGCAGTGAGATAGAACCAAGAACTCAACTAGGTGGAGTTACTAAGGCACCCCAACTGGTTGGGGATGAAAGGGGGTGCATGAAAGGCATGAACTTTAAATTTATGAATGTTGCTAAGACAGGCAGCTTACAGGTAACCAATCACAAGATAGTAAGGCATGAAAACCAATCCTTAGAATGTTGCTAAGGCAAAATTCTTTGAAAGGGCCAATCAGGAACTAACAAGCATATACAAACAAAAGCGTGCATGCTTCCTCTCTCTCTACTCCAGTGCACTAGACGATCCCATGGCAGGAGATGGACTCCACCGTGCCCACATGCTTATGGCCATGTGGGACTCTACATGGAATAATAGACTTTAATTTGCTTGGATGTTAAACTACTCCTGACTGTAAGTAACATGGGAAGGAAGCTCTGGACACTGGCCTGTTCCTGGAACCCCAGCTGCACCTTTTCCAGAACTGGTTTCTCTCAATAAACTTCGGTTCCACTAACGGTTTTTGTCAGCGACTTCATTCTTCAATTTTGCGAGACAATGAACTCAGACACAAACACCCCACATTTTGGTTTCACTATGAATCAGGATGTCACGGTTGGATGTTTGTACTATTAACATGCATTGTGTTTATCTCTGTATAAATGTGCTATTTTAATATAATGAATGTCCTGTAATGCACACTTTGCAATTTACACATCTGTGAGAGCTTCACACAGTCATGTATTTAATTGATTCAAGAAATCTCAGTCCAAATGAATACAGACAGTCAAAAAAGTAAGCAAATAAGCTGTGAAGGGTCAAATTCTCTCAAAGAAAGAAAAGTCAAAGGTGATTTCACAAATAAAATGGTCATGTTTATTTCAGGAGAAATTACCTTTCTAACATGAATACTTTATCTAAAATGCATAAAATAGAATTTGGCAGAGTGTCATTTTTACTCATGTTTTAATGAATAGGGATCACAACCTACAATTCTAAACTAATAAGCCTTCTTCTAAAATGGGTGTAAGTGGTCACATTGAAATGGAGTATTTCAGGTGGAGTAAACCAGCGTCAAAGAAGAAATTTGAGTAACATAATACAAGACCACTCTGGAAATGATAAATATTCTTTTTAAATTTGGACCTATGATATGAGTTGGAGAATAAGAAGAATTTAAAAGAGACTATATTGTGAAATGCCATGATTATTTAATTCTCAATTTCAGGTATTAGTGTTTTCGTTAGAGTGGATGGATAGATATTGACTTTAAAAAAAAAAAAAGAGGATAGCTCTGTAAACAGAGTTAAGTTTTGTGATTATTCATTTGAAGAAAAGGTTATAGGTGTGGTTATACAGACATGAAGATATAAAGAATTTCAAATAGGTTATGTTGATACAATGCCCTCAGGGAGGTAAAGCATAAATCCTCACTTCCTAAGTGTACAACATAAAAATGGGGGAGAAATAGTAAATTTTCAGTAAAAAACTCTGAGGCACATTACCCCAGCCAGGAGACCAAGGTCAATATCAATAGTGATAAAACATGTTGATAGTATGTACCCATAATACATACTATCACATAATATGATACATCATCCCTGTATCTTACTTCTAGAAACCATAACCACAGACTGAACATGAAAAAAATTAAGATGAATTCCAATAGGAGTAAGTTATAATTTTAAATATCAATATTTTAAAAAGAATAATGATCTCAAATCAATAACCTTAAGACACTGAAGAAAGAACAAACTGAATCTCAAGCAAGCAGAAAAGGAAATAAAAAAGAAGATAAAAAATGAATGAAGTTTAAAACAGAAAAATCATAGACAATAGTGTGGTGAGCTGGGAGGCAAGGGGAAGAGGTAAAGGAGGGTACGATGGGAAAATGGCGATGGATAGAGACTTGATTTGGGGTGGTGAACATACAATGCAGTACATAGATGATGTGTTGTAGAATTGTGCACTTGAAACCTGTAGAATTTTGTTACCCAATGTCACCCCAGTAAATTCAATAAAAAAGGAAAACATAAGTTTAATCTTAAATATATCAAAATATTTGAGAAATATTTAGCCAGATTGATCAAGAAAAAAAGAGAGAAAACTCAGAATTGATAGAATAAGGAAAAAAAGAAGGGCTATTACTACTGACCTAGCAGAAATAAAAATAATTATAAATTAATGCTATGAACAATTGTATGTCAAATAATTTAGGTAAAATGAACAAATTCCTAGAAATCTGCATACTACAAGAATTGACTCAAGAAGCAATAGAAAATCTAAATCCTATCTAATAAAAGGCTAATATGCAAATTGTCCCCTTGCAACTGACCAGGAGTTAGACCAGTCACTATGACGTGCATTGACCACCAGGGGGTGGTGTGGAATGAAGGAAGGCCCCTGCCGGCAGCCGGAAGGTCCCAATTGGCCCAGTTCACCAGCCAGGCCTAGGGACCCTACCTGTGCACGAATTTCATGCACCAGGCCTCTAGTACAGTGGTTTTCAACCTGTGGGTCGCGACGGCTTTGGGGGTTGAACGACCCTTTCACAGGGGTCGCCTAAGACCATCGGAAAATATATATATAATTACATATTGTTTTTGTGATTAATCACTATGCTTTAATTATGTTCAATTTGTAACAATGAAATTGGGGGTTACCACAACATGAGGAACTGTATTAAAGGGTCGTGGTGGCATTAGGAAAGTTGAGAACCACTGCTCTAGTAGATATATAAGAGGTGAAGCATTTTAATCATTAATCAAAACCTATTGATAAAGAAACCTCAAACACAGACAATAGTGAACATTTCCCAAAATATTTTGAGGCCACTACATCCTGATACTAAACTAGAAAAAGACATCACAAGAAAACACATGCACAGACTTAAGATTTCTTACATTTTTATTACAATTACCCTAAAAATACAGCAAACCAAATCCAGCAAAATATAAAAAGAGTCATACACCCAGTGGGATATGTCCCAGGAATACAAGGTTGTAATTCATCCTACCCCAAAATGAAATATATTACTGTAATTAATGTATTACATTAATTTATAATAAATCAATTAGTATAATACACCATGATAACAAAATAAATAACAAAACTCACATAATCATGTCAATAACCATGTGGTGTGAGGGACATTTGACAAAAGACAAATGTTTTTATGAGAAAATACTCAACAAACTAGGAATAGATAAGTGACATCTATGAAAAACTCACAGCTAACATCAAATTAATGATGAAAGACTGGACGGTTTCCTCCTAAGGTCAGAAATAAGAAGTATATCAGCTCTTTCATCCTATGTCATAATTTAGTCCTCAGAGGCCTTGATCACTTTTCTTTTCCACAAGTTGTCACATTAATCAACACTGAGAATGTTATGCTGACTGAGAAGTAGCCACTACCCTAGACTTACTGGTAAATACCTTTGCATGTTAAAGGTTGATAAATACATTATTATGTACTGTTAATACATAATAGTGTCATCATAATATTTCAGTTACAGAATATCAAGGAGAGGAGGGCGCATCACTCAAGGACTTTGTGTCCTCTTCTGGGGAAAGGGTTAATACATTTTTGGTTGTATTCAGGTTCACTGCATCATGTTAGATGGATATATGACTTCACTATTGCCATTACTTGGAGATTAATTATGATTTAAGGAGAGGTGTATGTCAGGTTGACAAGGAATGAAGCGTGATAATTATTTTAATGTGTCAACTCAATTAGGCCATAGTAACCAGTTATATGATCAAACACTAATTTATGCTATGCTATGAAGGCATTTTATAATGTGGTAAATCCAGCAATTTTCAACCTTTCTCATCTCATGGCACACTATAAACTAATTACTAAAATTCTGCAATCTGACAAAAAAAACACACAGTTATAATTTTGACTCATTCACATCCAACAGCTATTGTGCTGGCTGTTGACATCTTTTAAATTTGAAAATCTAAGGAATAAGAGGTCAGTGCAGCTGACTAAATAGTTAGGTATTGCATGTTTTAAAAATTCTTGTGACACAACAGTATGCTGAGGCACACCAGTTGAAAATTGCTGGGTTAATGTAGAATGAGGGAGCAAGAGAGTAGAATTGATCCAATAAGTTGAAAGGGTTTAAAAGCAAAACTGGGAATTCCTCAAGGAAAAATAAATTTTGCCTCAAGACTAAATCAAAACCGCAGGGTTTCCAGCCTGCTAACCTGCCATGCAGCTTTCAAACTTGCCAGCCTCCACATCACATAAGCCAATTCCTTGAAATGGTATCTTTCCACTCACATACACACTTTGTTTTCCCACTTCTGTGTCTCTGGATAAACAGATAACCCTGATAGTTTCTAGCCTGGGAAATTAGGCAGAAAAATGAAATAACAGGCATCCGTATTTCAAAGAAAGGTAGAACAATCTCTATTTGTAGTTAACAAATCTGCATATAAAAAATTCTAAGGAATTCACCTAAAACACACACATACACAGTAGAATTAAGAAACAAGTTCAGTAAGATTGGAGAGATAATATCAATATACAGAAATCATTTGTATATTTATACATTTAGAATATTCCAAAAAGGGAATTAACATATCATACCCCCTTGTAATAGCACCAAAAAGAATAAACTACACAAGAATAAATTTAACAAAGGAAGTGAAAAATTTAGTCTCTGAAAACTAAAAGGCAACGTGAAAAGAAATTAAAAGATATTCAAAATAAATAGATCATTATTCTTCATGGGTTGGAAAACTTAGTATTGTCAACATAGCAATACTTCTAAATTAACCTGTGGATTCAATATAATCCCTAACAAAATCTCAGCTGATATCTTTGTCTCCACATTACCATATCAAACTTTCTGTATATCTAAAGCTATTCTAAAAAACAGTCTATTGAAAACATATATTTTACATTATTTTAATAAGGTTAATAGCATTTAAAATTATGTATGTGGCTCTCAATATATTTCTATTGGACCTTGCTGACCCAGAGGAGAATAGAGCAAGATGGGAACTTGAGATATAAACTCACGGGTTCAGATTATTCCAGGGAATGAGTGAGTGACTGTCTATACTGAGGGTGACTGATTAACAGGAAAGAATCTGGCACCAAAAAACCCCAACAAACAAAAAACACAGTAGTTTTTCTTTCTATTGCCTAATTCTCCCAAAGGCAGAAAATAAAAATAAATAAGCTAATTACAATAAATTTTAAAATATGCAAGGGTCCACAATTTTGAATTTACTTCAGGAATTTTTATCTGATCACTTATATTGATGACTTTGATTAAAATATCTTGTACAATAAACACATTTTGTCCAAATGTTAGATATACTCAAAATTAGAATATTTATTTTATAACCCACCCTTGTTTATTCACAGAAAGGAAATCCCTCAGAGTTAGGAATTTTGAGCATCATAATTTAGAAAATTTTTTTCTGTCAGTAAATTATTAATCGGTCATGACTTTCTAAGTGCAGGAATGTGACAAATGCATTTTCTCTGTCATAGAATTTTTGGTTTACCTACTTTGAGTAACTTGTCATCTGTGGTATCTCCCATTTTAAAAACATTTAATTTTCTTATATTTGTGGTCCAAGTACTTTAGAGGCCAAAATATTAATCATAATACTTTTATTATGTGAATATTGTATTCATCCTTCCACAAATATTTCGTGAGTGAAAGTTTATGGCATTAGTTAAGTGACTTATCTCGTCAACTTTGATAATAAATGAGACTTGTTAATACCATCTGGTTGTATGGCCCTTGAATTCTGAAACAAATTTCTTCTTGATTATTGTAGAAGCTTGCTCAATCTCTATTACATACCCTTACTATCTCCTTCTCTACTCATTCCTTTAAAAATATTTTTGTCATACATATTATTGAAAACTTTCCTTTGATGTGTAGATAAATCTACAAAATGTCATATGTCTTGTCTTATTTTCTCAGGCAAGCTTCCTTAAATATTAGATTAACTTTGACTCTGAAGAAATATTTTTTTAAAAAAACCTAAGTTTATCTAGAATACATAATTTAAAATAACTGTTTGCTTCTATGGGTATCTCTGATCTGGGCCTGAATTTCAGACATATATAACAATTATCTGCTATACACTTCTATCTCAGATACCTTGAATACTGCAGTCCCAGGTTCAACAAGTTAGAAAATGTTGGGAATTTTAAAAATGGTTATTTTATTCATTTTCAGTATTGGCTCATTAATACATGAATCAAAAGAAGAAACTACAGTAAGTCCTACAACTTTAAGGTAAAGATCACATGCTGAAACCAATTTTGCCACGTTAGTCTAGTTGATATAAACAAGAGTTCCTACAGCATCTCATCAACTTACTAGTGAATAACATTGAACTGAAATAACATTATTAAAGGACATGCTGTACACTGCATCTACTTTTATGATATACTAGAGGCCCAGTGCACGAAATTCATGCATGGGGTTGGGGGTGGGGTGTCCCTCAGCCCAGCCTGCACCTTCTCCAATCTGGGACCCCTCGAAGGCAGTCAGACATCCCTCTCACAATCCAGGACTGCTGGCTCCCAACAGCTTGCCTGCCTGCCTGATTGCCCCTAACCACTTCTGCCTGCCAGCCTGATCATCCCCTAACCACTCCCCTGCCAGCCTAATCAATGCCTAACTGCTCCTCTGCCCACCCCTGCTGGCCTGGTTGCCCCCAACTGCCTTCCCCTGCTGGCCTGGTCACCCCTAACTGCCCTCCCCTGCCAGCCTGGTTGCCCCTAACTGCCTTCCCCTGACAGCCTGGTCACTCCCCAGCAGGCCTGGTCCCCCCCCCCAACTGTCCTCCCCTGCTGGCCATCTTGTGGCAGCCATCTTTGACCACTTGGGGGCAGTCATCTTGTGTGTTGGAGTCATGGTCAATTTGCATATTACCTCTTTATTATATTGGCTTTTTGAAAAGGTGATATATTAGGAAATTGGGAAGAGTTATATAAGATTGAAAGGTCCTTTGGAATAATGAAGAAATGTAACAGCATGCTACATTTTCAACCATTTGTACTATTACTTATCCTCACAAGAAGGTTAGTTAGATCATATTCTTATACTACAACAGCAATAATTACCAGAAGGGAAAAGGTGGAAGACTTCAATGTGTCATACACACTCACCAGAGAGGTTGAGAGGGGTACTTGTAGTTTGGAAAAACTCCCACAGATTATTATGACATGTACCTAAATAGAAAGTGCTTTTGTTCAGCATAGGAAATTTCATGCGTATATTTTGCTCAAGCAACTTATGGCTGTTAAGAAGTCTTTCCTGCAAGCCTGGTCAAATGAGTATTAGGTGGGATGCCTGCCTTGAAGCAATTCTGTGCTGTCTTCAGTGTATGGCTGTACTTAAGCAGCAAATATATTTATAGGTTTTAAAAAAACAAATAACAGGCACAGACAACAAACAGACCAAGACACTTAGATGTCAGCCACAAAGATTGGAAAACATCTTCAGTTACAATGTAGGCATCAGTTTGTATGTATTTTTCTTACAACACCTCCTCTCCTCCAGAATTGCCCTGCCATGTCCCCTCTCCATCAAAATTTACTGTTAGGAAATCATTCTGGCCATATGTCTACAGATAGAGTGTAAAAATCAGGGAAGCTAATATTTGCTGAGTGCTTATTATGCCCCAGGCACTGTGCTACCACTTTTCTCACATACATCATTTTGGCATCATTTGACATCTCCTAAACTGCCTCTCACTGTTGGAAAGAATACAAAATTTTATCATGAGATCACATCTCCTGATTTTTGGTTTAGAAAGCAATGTCAATGCATTGATAATACTTAGACTTATAGAAATACAGGATTTTAGAATTGAAGGGGGCTACCAAGATTTCTCAGTCTAGTCCATCCATATTAATAGAAGACTTGAGGCCAGACTTCTTAAAATAATAATTGATTTCATGCCAACAATTAGAGATTGTACAAAAATGAGATTGTTGACTATTTATTCTAAGTCTCACATACCCCCAACCCCACCTGGACCTTCTTCAGTGAAAATCATTTAAAAAACTTTTATTGTGTATTATTGTCTGCATTTTTCTAAAACTGTGTTTATTACATTGCACTTGTTTATTACATTGCACTATACACATCCTATATAATAAAAGAGAAACATGTAAATTGACCATCCTTCTGCTACACTCACCAGCCAATCAGGAGTGAGTATGCAAATTAACCCAACAAAGATGGTGGGTTAATTTGCATACACAGGCACTGAGTGGCCTGGGTCCCAAGAACATCCTCGGGACCCAGGCCGCTCTTAGCCTGTAGGCCCACGTGTAGGCCCTGAGCAGCCGGGGTCCCAGTACACCCCTGGCCACTCCAGGTCTACGGGCGCAGGCGCCAAGTAGATGTTCCCACCATGTGGCCACTTGTGCATGTGCCAGCACCAAGCGGCGGCCCAGGTACATGCCCCCCCAGCCTGGCACCCACAATGCGGGGCTGCCTGTTTGGGAGGTTTGCCCCGGGTGATGGCCATCACGTGCATGGCCCAGGGTCTCTGCATGCCCCCCCGCCAGGTGCCCACAACACGAGGCTGGCTGCTGGCCTCGGGGGCATGCGGAGACCCAGAGGCCACCACACATGCGGACCAGGGTCTACGCACGCCCCCAAGCCTGGTGCCCACAATGCATGGGGCTGGCTGCTGGACTGGGGGCATGCCCCCCCGGTTGCAGGGAGACACCACTATCCCAGTGGATACAATGCAGGGGGTCCTCTGTGCATGAGCTGCAGAGGAAACCCCTTTTCTTTTCTTTTTTAAAAAAAATATATTTTATTGATTTTTTTATAGAGAGGAAGGGAGAGGGATAGACAGTTGGAAACATCCATGAGAGAGAAACATCGATAAGCTGCCTCCTGCACACTCCCCAATGGGAATGTGCCTCCAACCAAGGTACATGCCCTTAACAGGAATGAAATCTGGGACCTTTCAGTCTGCAGGCTGACGCTCTATCCACTGAGCCAAACCAGTTCGAGTGTAAACACCTTTTCTGACTGCTCATTAGCTAAGCTCCCTGTATACCACCATTTGCATTGTTCTTGGTAACTTGGGTTATAAGAATCCAAGAAGGTGATTTAGGGTTTTTCCAACACACTCCTGGAGGAAAAAACGAAGGTCTGCTGCTGGAGGGGCTAAGAAATGTCATATCCTGCCCTAGCCGGTTTGGCTCAGTGGATAGAGCCTCAGCCTGCCGAAGACAGGGTCCAGATTTGATTATGATCAAGGGCATGTACCTAGCCTGCAGGCTCCTCTCTAGCTGGAGCCCAGGTCAGAGCCTATGCAGGAGGCAACCAATCAAAGTGTCCCTCTCACATTGATGTTTCTCTCTGTCTCTTCCTCTCTCTTCCACACTCTATAAAAAATCAGTGGAAACATATCCTCAGGTGAGGATAAAAAAGAAAGGAAGAAAGAAAGAAAGAAAGAAAGAAAGAAAGAAAGAAAGAAAGAAAGAAAGAAAGAAAGGAAGGAAGGAAGAAAGAAATGTCATATCCTAAGAAAAACACATCTTGAATATGCCGAAAGAAAGTTGTCATTTTTTTCATGGTGAAGGGACTGGCGTCTGTGTTGATGAAAACACCTTGGCAGCTGCAGTGGCTGGCAGTGGCTGCAGCAGTTGGGTGATCGGGCTGGCGCCTTTCCCTGATCAGCCTGGTTGCCTCCAGCAGAGGGAGGCCAGACTGCCATCAGTAGGATATCCCCTGAGAGCTCCCAGTCTGTGAAAGGAGGCAGGCTGGGCTGCCCCCCCCCCGCCAGTGCACGAATTTTGTGCACCGGTACCCTAGACTATATATCCTATCTAATAATAGAGACACATGGTAATTAACCGTAACTTCGCTACACTTCCCATTGGCTAATCAGCGAGATATGCAAATTAACTGCCAACAAAGATGGCGGCCGACAGCCATGCAGCTGAAGCGAGCAGGAGGCTTGCTTGCTCCAGTGATGGAGGAAGCCAAGGTTCCCCGCCTGCCTCTCCCTGCTCTAAGCTACACTCTAAGAAACAATGTTGCAATTATAGAAGCTAAACAAGTTCCAGAAACCTGCTTTCAGCCAGCTTTGACCTCAGAGCTTAGAGCAGCAGTGATGGCAACAATGTTTAAATTATAGAAGCCAAACAAATCCAGATATCTGCTTTCAGCAGCCGAGGTCTCAGAGCTGGAGCTGAGCCTCAGAGCTAAAGCTGGCTCTCAGTTCCAGTGACAGCCATAGAAGGTAAATAAATCCCAGAATAAAAAAACAGCAAAAAAGGAGAGGTTGGGAGCTTCAGTCACCTGCCAGCCTGAAAACGGCCCTCAGCCCCTCACTCAGACTGGCCAGGCACCCCAGTGGGGACTCCCATCCTGAAGGGGGTGTGACCAGCTGCAAACAGCCATCATCTCCTCATCCAGGCTGGCCAGGCACCCAAGCAGGACCCCCACCCTGATCCGGGACAGCCTTCAGGGCAAACCAGCCGGCCCCCTCCCGTGCACCAGGCCTCTACCTATAGAGTAAAAGGGTAATATGCAAACTGACCCTAACAGCAGAAAGACTGGGAATGACTGGTCACTATGACAAACACTGACCACCAGGGGGCAGACGCTCAATGCTGGAGCTTCCCTCTGGTGGTCAGGGCGCTCTCACATGGGAGGAGCTCTGCTCATGCACAAGCCAGGCTGACGGCTGCCAGTACAATAGTGGTGGTGGGAGCCTCTCCTGCCTCCTCAGCAGCGCTAAGGATGTCCGACTGCAGTTTAGGCCTGCACCCCACTGACAAGTGGACATCCCCTGAGGGCTGCCAGGCTGCCAGAGGGATGTCTGACTGCCAGCTTAGGCCCAATCCCCCAGGGAGTGGGCCTAAGCCAGCAGGTGGTCATCCCCTGAGGGGTCCCAGACTGTGAGAGGGCACAGGCGGGGCTAAGGGACCCCCCCCCCCCGAGTACACAAATTTTTGTGCACCGGGCCTCTAGTCAACACTAATAAAAGAGAAAAATGGTAATTGGCGTACGAGCTACCCTTTTCATTGGCTAATCAGGGCTATATGCAAATTAACTGCCAACTAAGATTGGCAGTTAACTGCCAACAAGATGGCAGTTAATTTGCATATGTAGGCACAATGCAGGGAGGTGAAAGGGAAAGCAGGAAGAAGCCCCCTGCCACTGACAGTGATCGGAAACCCAGGGGGGAGCTAAGAGCTGGGGGGCAGGGCAAAGGCAGCCCTGGGGCCGCCTTTGCCCTGCCCCCCAGCCATGATCGGAGAATCAAGCGCCTTTGCCACCCTGGCCAGTGATAGCAGGAAGTAGTGGTGGAGCCAGCGATGGGAGCTGGGCATGGTCGAAGCTGGCAGTCCCAGGAGCTAGGGGTCCCTTGCCTGGGCCTAAAGCGAAGCCCACGATCACGGGGCCGCTGCAGCTGCGGGTCCCCGCTGCCCGGGCTGGACGCCTCAGCCAGAGGCGTCCTGCAGGGGCAGGGGCAGAGCCCGCCGATCGCGGCACCCCCCGCTGCCACTGCAGGTCCCCGCTGCCCAGGCCGGACGCCTAGGCCAGAGGCGTCAGGCCTGAGCAAGGGGCCGATCCTGCGATTGGAGGGTGATGGGGGTCAATGCCTGAGGGCTCCCAGTATGTGAGAGGGGGCAGGCTGGGCTGAGGGACACTCCCCTCCGCCACCCAGTGCACGAATTTCGTGCACCAGGCCCCTAGTATATATATAAAAGCCTAATAGACGTTTCAACCATTGGACTGTTCTACTATTCAACCAGTAGCTATGAGGAACACAGACCACCAGGGGGAAGACGCTCAACTCACAGGAATGGAAACATGGAACCGACTGATGAATCTCAGAGGGAAGCGGGGAGGAAGGAGGGTGTGAAGAGATTAACTAAAGATCTTACATGAATACTAGAGGCCTAGTGCATGGATTCATGCACTGGTGGGGGTCCCTTGGCATGGCCTGCGGGGATTGGGCCGAAACCAGCAGTCCAACATCCCCTGAGGGGTCCCAGATTGCTAGAGGGTGCAGGCCAGGCTGAGGATCCCCCCACCCCAGTGCACAAATCTGTGCACCAGGCCTCTAGTTGTATCATAAATGAATGCTTATTGTAAGGTATGCAAACAGTACAGCACACTGGGTTTATAAGTCTCCTTTATTCATGGAGAACACTTTCAGGACCTCCAGTGGATTTCTGAAATGGGAGATAGCATTATATATATATTGCACAGTAGGAGATGAACAATAATAACTAATAATAATTAATTAATTATAGCGATATAGTATGTAATAAACTTATGTGAATATGGTCTCTCTCTCCCGTAATTTTTATAAATTTCAGTCCAAATCTATTCTGGAATCTCTGTAAAAATCCCTTATTTGCAGTAAATGCCTTGGTGTCACTTGTTTCAGGTCACCCTTGCTGAAGTCTGCACATAGGCTTGATGCTTTATGGCGCAACACATTGCTCTCAGTTGAAACATATTTTCTGTTCATGCCTCCCATCCCAAAAGTTAATGTCTTGTCTGTCTTAACTAAGCACGTATCATGTACTGTGGCCATTGCTACAGAAAAGTAGTATTTTTTTTTCCTTCTTCACAACTTCACAGATAGAAGACTCATTTTTTAGTGATCTTAACAACCTCAACATATGATTTTTTTTCTTTATTATGTTGAGACCTTTCATCTTTTCATTTAAAGGAAGCACTTCACAGCTTCTGGTTGGCATAGCTGAATTCCAGCATACAACTCTGTCACTGTGGGGCCATTATTAAGTAAAATATGGTGACTTGAACACAAGCACTGTAATGCGATCTAAGAATCTAGATGGCTACTAACAGGCAGGCATGCATTTAAGATATATACACTCAACAAAGAGATGATTCACATCCCAGCCAGATGAGGCCGGAACTTGTGAGATTTCACCAAGCTACTCAAAATGATGTGCAATTTAAAATTAATTAATTGTTCATTTCTGGAATTTTCCATATAACTTTTTCATACCTTAGTTGACTGTGGGAATTAGAACCTCACCAACCAAAGCCACAGATAAGGACAGAAATTATACTGCTTGTTTTGTCCATTGTAGTATAATTGACATAATCTACACTAATAAAAAACAAAGATGCTAATTGACCATACCTTTGCTATGCCCACCAGCCGATCAGAAGAGTATGCAAATTAACCCAACAAAGATGGTGGTTAATTTGCATACAAAGGCGCCCAGCAAAGACTGAAGACAGTGTAGAAGGAAGCCAAGCACTGCAGATGGGAGCCAACTGGCAGAGAAGGGAACAGATTGGAGGTAGCAGAGATGGGAGCGGAGTTGAGGCAGCAGACACGGGAGGGAGCGAAGTGGTGGAGAAGGGAAGGAGCGAGGTGGTGGACATGGGAGGAGGCAAGGTGGTGGGAAAGAGAGGGAGCCGAGGCAGCAGAGAAGGAAGGGAGAGAGGCAGCGGAGAAGGGAGGAAGCGAGGCAGTGGAGAAGGGAGGAAGCGAGGTAGCGGAGAAGGGAGGGAGCCGAGGGCGAAGTGGTGAAGGGAGGGAGCGAGGCAGCAAAGAAGGGAGCGAAACCCTCCTCAGTGGGCTTTGCTCCCTTCTCTGCTTCGCTCCAGTCTCACAAAGCCCTATTCTTGTAGGAATCTTCCTGCAACGGGCCTCTAGTATTATATAAGTTTCAGGTGTACAAAGTAGAGAATCAAAATTTATATATATTGCAAAATGAACACCAATATAAATCCAGTTAATATCTGTTAACATACATAGTTACAAGTTTTTTCTGCTATGAGAACTTTCAAAATCCATTCACGTAGTTACTTTCAAATATGCAATAAGGGATTATTAACTATAGTCACAATGCTATACATTACATCCCAAGACTTTAATTTTATAACTAGAAATTTGTACCTTTTAAACCATTCACCCATTTCATCCCCCACCCCTCACTTCAGGCAACCCCCAGCTGTTCTCTATATCAATGAATTTGGCTTTCTTTATTTTTTGTTGTTTTAAGTTTTCATATATAAGTGAGATCATACAGCAATTGTCTTTCTCTGAATTATTTCCTGTAGCATAAGGCCCTTGTGTTTCATTTATATTGTTACAAATAGCAAGATTTTATTCATTTTTATAGCTAAATAATATTCTATTGCATATATATATGTGTATGTCACACATATCTAGTCATCCTAAGATGGACAGTTGGGTTGTTTACATATCTTGTAAATAATTCTGCAATGAAGTTGGGGTTGCATAGGTTATTTTGAATTAGTGTTTTTGTTTTATTCAGATAAATACACATAATTGGATTCTTGGATCACATGGCAGTGTTATTTTTAATATTTTGAGACATCTTTATAAAGTTCTCCATAGTGGTTGAACCAATTTACGTTCCCACCAACAGTGTACAAGGGCTTTCTTTTCATCATATCTTCACCATCATGTTAGTTGTCTGTTTGATAATAGGCATTCTGACAGGTGTGAGGTGATATTTCATTGTGGTTTTAATTTGCATTTTCATGATGATTATTAATACTAAGAATCTTTTTTATGTTGGTTATCTTTATGCCTTGTTTGGAAAAACGTCTAATCAGATCCACTTTTAATTATTGTTTGTTTCAAACCATTGTTTGTTTTTTGTTATTGAGCTCAATGAGTTCTTTATATTTTTTGGACATTAAACCCTTATTGGATATATGGCTTGCAAATATCTTTTCCCATTCATTAGGTTGGCTTTTTACATGGTTGGTGATTTCCTTTGCTGTGCAGAAGCTTTTTATTTTTATGTAGTCCCACTTGTTTATTATTGATTTTGTTCCCTAAAACTAGTTTTACATTCTGAAGAGTCCACATTACAGATAATTGCATTATATTAACAATGGATTTTCTTATTTGACATTTAGATATGAATTACAGAGGAATAAAATATATAGGTGACCTAGTCATAATGGTAATAAATAATAGATTAAAGAATAAATATGGTTTCTGAATATTAACTTCAAGTTTAAACTAAGTAGGATTTAGATTTAAAGATTTATATTTCGAAGTATCTATTTTTCATTTCACACCACTATATAGCTCAATTATTTTTGGAAATTTTCCATTAAAAAATACATTCAAAGTGTCCTCAGCTTTTGGAACAATATTAACTTTCATACAGTTTTACTATCTTGAAAATAGTTTTATTTTATTTTTAAATGTTTTATTTACTTTTTAAAAATTATGAGGCTCTTATACTATGCTGATTTTTAAGGTAAAATAATTTTGTAATTGGATAAAATGATGAGAGCAATTTATCATTTCAAAACGCACTATCTTTTGAGACATACTAAATGAAATGTATGAGATCTGGTCTTATCCTGGATTCAAAAAACTTTATAGACTTTCAGGGCTTTATGCAACCATACAAATTATTTTCCTAATTTATTGAATATTTAAAAATATGAAAGGAAGACCAAGAAAGTAAAATTTATAGGATTATTTTTAAATTATACAAATATTTATTTTGTAATGGGCACTCATATACAACTAATAAATACTCATTCATTGTATATGTTTTTTTCTTAAATGTTTTCCTGTTATAAATTGCTTATGTATATTGATGTGTCAGCAAAATTAATTCCCAGTATGTAAAATATATCTTTGTTGTAATTTTATTTTTTAAAATACATTTTCAATGATTTGAGAGAGGAAGGGAGAGGGAGAGAGACAGAAACATCCATGATGAGAAAGAATCACTGATTGGCTGCCTCCTGCATGCTCTGTACTGGGGTTCAAGCCCACAACCCAGGCATGTGCCCTGACCGGGAATCGAACCATGACCATCTGGCTCACAGATCATGCTCAACTACTGAGCCACTTGAGCCAGGCGGATTTTCTTTTCAAAAGAGAAATATGTGGAGCCATTAGGTGTTATAGACAAGAGGCTATCTAACACTTCTTTATCCCATGTTTTTGATCTATGTAAAACTTCTGGAAAGGCTGCTTTTTCACTGAAATAGGTGAAGATATGTGGAGAAATTGACAACTGTAAAGAGTTTGTGTGTTGTAGAACAGCATGGGAGCCCTGTCAATCAATAATTCTTTTACTCCCAACATGAAATAGTCTGATACTATCTGCTAATGATTATTTACCTTTGTATAAACTACACATGCGGAAAAACATGCCTAACTAGATTTTTATATGCTTGAACACTGCTTATCTTACTCTCAAAGAGGGTGAGATTTATGAGATCTAAGAATTGTGATAGAAATGGAAAACAGAAATGTTTTCATCATAGCTAGCAGAGAAAACATTGGGTGAGATATGATACAGTGGGAAAATTGGTGACAAGCCATACTTAGAATCAGTCATGAAACAGTGGACTAGCCTGCTTAGAAGAGTGCCACTGATGACGTAACAACATTTTGGGGAAACTGGCAAAAGGAAGATCGCCAAGGCTCCAGCCAGCTTGCTTTTGTTTGGTGCAGTGCCAGAACTTCTGCATACAAGAGCAAGGTTATTAAGGCTGGATGAAATCTAGTTATACAGACATAGCAACATGGCCGTGATGATGAAGACAAGGACAACGCAGTGGACTAACATAGCCGGGGCTGTCCTGCACACTGCATTCCAGCTCTTCTGCAAGACTATCTGCGGAGCCTGTCTGCGGAGCCTGTCTGCTGCCCTCTGTGAGACTGCCAGTGTACTGACTGCATAGGTTCAGGATATGGCCAGACTGAGCGCTTAGTTGATAAAATTATGAATTTAAACTGATAGATTCCAGGAAGTAGGATGAGGATAGGTACCATATTCTGAGTGAAATAAGCAATCAACAATATCAAATGGGTACATTTTTAATATTAAGCAAAAATGAATATTATAGTGATAAAAATACAAATAACAGATCAGTTATTCACAGATAACTGATTTATTTTAAAAACACTTTCCCTATTTGTTTCCTTTTTTAAAAAATTGCATAGTCAAAATAGCTGCATTTTTTGTGGGTAAGTAGTACTATCACATTCCCTTGATATAATTTCAAACATAATAATGGACAGTAAACTCATAATGGCTGCTTAGGTCTCCTTAGCTCTTCTGTCCAACATGTCTGTGTATGCTTCATTGTATTTTCAAGTACAGATGACTTAGAACAATTGAGACAAGATTACATGAAAGTCTAAGGCAAGCCTGCTGTCCATGTGCTCAGGCTACTTGGATATTTGAAGTGGACTACTATACAGCCACTATCTCACAATCCAACAGGGAATATTTTTGCAATCAAGTGAAT
Organism: Myotis daubentonii; assembly: GCF_963259705.1. Classification (NCBI taxonomy): domain Eukaryota; kingdom Metazoa; phylum Chordata; class Mammalia; order Chiroptera; family Vespertilionidae; genus Myotis; species Myotis daubentonii. The sequence goes on along the minus strand of NC_081844.1, from coordinate 48,881,531 downwards.
ATGATATTAAAACTGTGTAATTCAGCCCTACCTGGTTTGGCTCAGCGGATAGAGCGTCGGCCTGTGGACTGAAGGGTCCCGGGTTCGATTCTGGTCAAGGTCACATGCCCAGGTTGCAGGCTCCATCTCCAGCAGGGGACATGCAGGAAGCAGCCGATCAATGAGTCTCTCTCATCATTGATGTTTCTATTTCTCTCTCTCCCTCGCCTTTCCTCTCTGAAATCAATGTATTTAAAACAAAACAAAACTGTGTAATTTATTTTCTCCATTGGTATTTAACTAAGATTCCAGTATATATGCAATCAAGTAATGACTCTATGAGGCACTTGTTTACCTGTCAGGGCATAATGTAAGAAACAGTGCAAGAATCTACTTCAGAAATTTCAAAGAAAAAGAATTTAATACAAGGCATGTTGTGTTATAATATTGCTTGAAGGGCGGGAGGCACAGGATATAAGGAATCTTCAAGTATGGTCATCATTACTGCATTCTGTCTGTCTCACATCTATGAAACTTATAGCTACATTTATAAATACAAAAATATGGAATGGGTTACAAATATTTATGTCAGGTCTTTCTCTCCAGGCATCCAAAGTGCAAGGAGATGGTCTCAGCTAAACTTTCTTTCAATTCCCATGAAAGTACTCTCTTCATTTATAAAATTTAAATAGATACAGGACTCGCACTTCGAGGAAGAATGGCAAATGCAGCTTTTAGTCTTGCAACCAATGTGATAACAGGGGAGAGTGTTGAAGAGTTAGAAATGAATGACAAATGTCAGTTGACAACATGAAGCATCACAAATAAGACTGTTTTCTTGGAGAAACACCCATTGGGACCAGTTTGTGTTTAAGCGTCAGCTCAATAAACTGTCAATGTGCCAGTTCAGCAATCACCACGATTATTTCCAAATGGCTGATTCCACTTGGATAAAAGAATTTCTAGTTAAACAAGAAAAGACTACTTTAAATTGTGATTAATAATTAAATGCGAATGTTAAGTAATCTGTAACATCATGATAAGGAAATGATGGTAAGTTAATTAAAAGGTAGTATCTATTGATCTGTCTACAATTTATTTTATGATCTTATAGCTCTCTTCTTTAGTTCATTTCTCTTTATCAAGACCTGTTAAAGTACTTTAGTTAGCAAAAGGTAGAGACAATGTCCTGCTCCATTCCTGTTTTCTGTTTTGTCTTTCTGCCCTTGGAATCTGTATTGTCCTCTCAAGCTAGTCATTTTCTCCTGAGGCAATTACTAGTATATTTAAAAGTGTATCAGTCCCAAGTCTCTCAGATTCCCTATGCACTAACTTCTTTAAACTGTACTGGCTGTTTACTTTTCTTTAGTTCCTGCTGCTATTACTCCTGGTTATATTTTTCATCTATCTCAGTCTCCTTGACTTTATTTATGCATTCTTTATGTTTCATTGCTAAATGCAAGACAAGACTTCTGCCTAGTTAGGAAAACAGCTCTTCACTAATCATCTGTAATTTGCTTTGTCATGTTACACTGGTCTATATTGGAGTCAGTTTTTATGGGCCATCATTTCATAGTCACAATCAAAAGCTGTACCTATATAAACACCAAGATTTTGGTCAAAACTGATTGTACTTAGTCGAGTTAAAATGTTGCATCTCTTCTCCTGAATGCATGCTATCCTGCATGCATATCTCAAGGTTGGACACTTTCTGATTTCCTCCCCTAAAGGCTGGGTTTAGACAACTTGATATTCAGAGAGGCCAAAATCTTGGCCATCTTTGTGTACTATTGACTTGATTACGCTGGAACTATGCTTTCCAGAATCCCTTTCCTTGTATGGTTCTGGGTGAGAGTTGGCAAAAAGAGAAATATGCATGAGTAAACAAAGGTTAATTTAGGGTTAGGATATTAAGTGATTTCTGAGTATATTTATACAGATCAGAATTTTAGGTTTGGAAATATGTGGTTTTTTTATTTTCATATATTTTTATTGATTTCAGAGAGGAAGGGAGAGGGAGAGAGAGAGATAGAGAGAAACATCAATGATGAGAGAGAATCATTGATTGGCTGCCTCCTGCATGCCCCCCACTGGGGATCGAACCCATAACCTGGGCATTTGCCCTTGACTGGAATCTAACCCTTCAGTCCACAGGCCAACACTCCATTCACTGAGTCAAACCAGCTAGGGCTGGAAATATGTTTTATATCTTCCTGCCTCTGAGCCACTTCGCAACCAGGAATTTCCCCACTTCCTTGGAAAAATTGCTAAGGGTACAATCTTATAAGATTATTTTCAAATTTTCTTAAAATTACTTAAATGTCACCTGACCTAATTTGTTTTATTTAGTTTCTTGAGAAAGCCAGGCCTGTTAACCCTCCAATGTTAAGCTTCCCATAGCAACCATCATATTTCAAAAAAAGACCAAAAATGACAACTGCTCATTAGAATTAAAGTCTATTATTCAGAAGTCCTTTCAAAGCCTGTTATGAATAAAATATTTCCATTTTTATAAAAAAAAACATTTATTGGAATAGTTACAGAATTGAAATCAGCAGCTATAGTTTAAATATTTGGTTCCAGACTGTGCTCTCCTAGTGTGAAAGAAAATAACTTCCTGATTTGGCTTGGGAGAAAAAAATGGCCTATTGTCTGAATGCTCATTAATTTTTCAGCAAGGGGCTAGAGGAAATCTTGTCCTTATCTGCAGTCTGTGTTTGTGCAGTAAAAGGAATTCCTGTATGTTAATCTTTCATAGGGCTTCTTTGAGCATGAAGTTGGCTAGGACGTGATTTACTGTCTACTGACTGCAGATTCGGAATCTTTGTATTTTGTTAATGGAATTGATAAAAAAAAAAAAAAAAAGGGTCTCTCCTGGCTTTAACTTCCTTTCCTATTTCCTTCCTACTACACCTTGGCAGAGATTTATCTCTAGGCAAGAAGAGAAGTCAGGTGTATGAACTGCAGTGGTGCTTATCTCTCTCAGAGGTCACCGGAGTGTATGCCTTTCCTTCTCTAACAAGAAAAGAACGGATTGATCATGGACGCATGATAGTGAGTGGATGCTGTTTGGAAAGCTACTGGTTTTTCACAAGCTATAAGAAGTCTTTGGAGGGAGGTCATAATTATTCCAGTTAGGTACTACAATCCACAGAGGTTTAACTTTTAATTGCAAATATACTGAAAAGGTGAAAAGTATAAACATGTGCTATTTACGCAAATATCCCAAACTGTCTTTGAATTAGTTTAAAAAATATGGTTTAAAAGAAAATGTGCCTTTATTATTATTTTTTAAATATATTTTTATTGATAACAGAGAGGAAGGGAGGAGATAGATAGAAACATTAATGATGAGAGAGAATCATTGATTGGCTGCCTCCTGCACACCCCCTACGAGGGAGCAAGCTTGCAACCCAGGCATGTGCGCTGATCGAGAATTGAACCTCCTGGTTCATAGATTGATGTTCAACCACTGAGCAACAGCAGCTGGGCAAAAATGTAATCTTTAAATGAAACTAAATATACTGATAAGTCACATTTTTCCTTAAAAATATGATTTTAATTTGGACTAAGAACACTTCCTTGGTGAGCTAGTACTATATATGATATAGCTTCCAGAGGAATATATATGCCTCAGGTATCCTTTCTCAGTTTATACTTCCACTAGAGGCCCAGTGCATGAAATTCATGCATTGGTAGGGTCCCTAGTGGCTGGGGTGGCCAGCTGGGTACTCCCTCCCTTCTCCTGGCTGGCCCTGCCCCTTGGTAGAACTCCTGGAAGAACTCCCAGTGGCGGGGATAATTTGCATACTATGCTTTTATTATATAGGATTATCACTTTCTCAATACATTTATTCCCTTAGCAGATCTAAAATTTGTGGTCTTCCAAATTTCCAAAGTCCAGTATATGGTTTCCTTTTTTAACTGCTAGAAAATATGGGACACTTTTCTGTACATATAAATAGATTAGGCATCATTCCCACTGGTACCTTTAATAACTCATTTTCTCTCCTTAGAATTACAGAACAAGAACAGCTCTTAGGTGACAATAGCAATGTGTAAATGATTGCCATTATATTGTCTCTACTTTTACCTCAACCAGTGTTTTATATTTAGACTAGTGGCCTGATGCCTGAAATTTGTGCATGGGTGGGGGGGTGTCCTCAGCCCGGCATGCACCCTCTCCAATCTGGGACCCTTCAGGGGATGCCCGACTGCCGGGTTAGGCCCAATTCCCAGCAGTCAGACATCCCTTTCACAGTCCGGGAACACTGCCTCCTAACCACTCACCTGCCTGCCAGCCTGATTGCCCCTAACTGTCCACCCACCCACCGGCCTGATCGCCCCCAACTGCTTCCCTCTACTGGCCTGGTCACCCCACACAGCCTGCTGCTCAGTCATTTGGTCGTCCCTCACTAACCCCCGAGCTGGCTTGTCACCCCATGCAGCCTGCTGTTTGGTCGTTACTGTTACTGTGATGGCATCCTGGACAATTTGCATATTCCTCTATTATTAGTATAGATGTTTTCTCCTTCAATAATTTTTTAAAAATATATTTTATTGATTTTTTACAGAGAGGAAGGGAGAGGAATAAAGAGTTAGAAACATCTATGAGAGAGAAACATCGATCAGCTGCCTCCTGCACACCCCCTGCTGGGGATGTGCCTGCAACCAAGGTACATGCCCTTGACTGGAATTGAATCTAGGACCCTTCAGTCCTCAGGCCAATGCTCTATCCACTGAACAAAATTGGTTAGGACATCCTTCAATAATTTTTATAGATAACTACATCTTCTTTAGAATTAAAAGTATAGCATCACCAAAATATTTATTGAAATTCTAATATTTTGACTGATTAATTCAATTTCACTGAAAACATTTAAGAAATTATCAAATACACTGTATACAACTTTAGTCACAATGTTTTTATCTTGAACACTGTTCATAGATAAAATAAGATTTAAATATAAATTAATAAAGTCAATTTTTCACTCTTCAATAAATGAGCATGTCTGCCAAGATTGAGTATATAGACAAGATGGAAACCTGTTTAACATAGTATAGTATGTTGCCTCACATAATACAGCACACAAAAAGATCTCATGAATGATTCTATTCAAAGAAAAATGATTCTACTCAAAGAAAAACATATAAAATATATATTTCTATATCAAGTTTTACATATATATGTATTTCCTGTACATATATCATATCATATAGGTGTGTGTATATAGAGTTGCTCTTGGAATTAATGTGGATTACTACCAGCTACTAATCTCTGCTTACCAACTCATTTCAATTTGTATATCAATACCTCATAAGCAGTATGGTACATATAAAAAAGACATAATTTAACTATTAATAACTTTAGAATGTGACTAGAACAAAATTTATCCAGTGACTCTATGAACAGATGCCAACTAAAACAAGGGTTATGTCCACTCATGGAAGAGGTGGGATTCTATCTGGAAAAGCATACTGAGTGGTGTAAAACACACTGGAAATGGAAAAGAAAATATATAACACTCAGTTATACAAAAAGTTATGGAAAAGTGGTTTAATTTATAACATACTCTAATTTATAATTGAATATACAAGATGAAAATGTTGAAGACTTTATTTGGTTTCAATGAATTACAGTATTATATTTTAACTGAAATTTTGGTTGATAAAAGTGTTAACTTTAATGAAATTTATTAACTTTTATCTCTAATTGCTATAATAAGTAAGACTAGAAACTTGTTTTTAGGAATACCCTATGTACTATAGTCAATGTAATTTGAACTAGAGGCCCGGTGCATGAAAATTCGTTCACTCAGGGGGGTCCCTCAGCTTGGCCTGCAGTCCGGGATCCCTTGGGGGATGTCCACATGCTGGCTTAAGCCCACTCCCTGGGGGATTGGGCCTAAGCTGGCAGTCAGACATCCCTCTGGCAGCCCGTGAGCCCTCAGGGGATGTCCAACTGATGGCTTAGACATCCTTAGCACCACTGAGGATGCAGGAGAGGCTCCCGCCACTGCTGTTGCCCATGCAGCCATCAGCCAGGCTTGTGGCTGAGTGGAGCTCCCCCAGTGGGAGTGCACTGACCACCAGTGAGCGGCTCCTACGTTCAGTATCTGCCCCCTGGTGGTCAGTGTGCGTCATAGTGACATGTTGTTCCCAGTTGTTCCGTCATTAGGATCAATTTGCCTATTACCCTTTTATTATATAGGATAAGAAGAGTCTACTTTCAGCCTACAGAATATTCCTACCTACTAGTGAGTTACTCAAGTTGTATTAACCCTCACATTAAGCCAGAACAGATGGAAAGGGGTGGAGTGGTCCTGGTTTAGGAGTGACTGTGACTTCTAGGAGAAGTAAATGAAAATCTGCTTTAAAAGAAAGCATCTAAAAACTAGGACCCAAATTTTCAGTTACAAGACCAACTTCTTAAGAGTTCAGAATCAAAGAACATCAAAGAGTCAAGAACAAATCACCATGTGTACATCAAGCAATGTCTCCAAGCTGAAATGATAGTCTTGCATCTGCAATTCAATACATACACTATTATTTTATGCACTTACTCCATTTTATGTGTTAATAAAAGAAAGTATCTGGTACTGTGACTAAAATAAAATTCACTTAAACATATATTTTTTAAAGTAACCACTCTCAGGTGTAAGACTTGCATGTTCTTTGATGTTAAAAGTGGTCTTTTTAATCTGAATCTGATTTTTACAAAAGGTTAATAATATTAGCTCTTCCTAACTTAACTTGAGTTATGAGAATGCAAAGCCATCAGGCATAATTTGTGTTTAATGCTGATGTAAATTGCTTCTAGGCTCCCCTCCTAGCAACTTTGTTTGCAGACCTTACTTGTATTAGAGGTTATTAGGGCTAATTGAAGAAACAGACTTAATTTTTCTTTCAACCTTTGAATCAGTAGGTGTTATTACTATTGAGTCTTTTGTCTTCTTACAAAATAAGATAGAAAATTAGTCTCATAAGTAACATCTTTTGATTTTAGTATATGATGTATTTGTGACTAACTTTTACCAATTGGAAAAAAGTTTACATGAACCTCTGGGTTTAAAGAAATACTCTATCATTTTTCTTTCTTTTTTGTTAAGATGTTAACAATGATAGATGTGGTTTATAAATTTGCCATAGCTATGGAAATCTGTTTTTAGCACCAACTGATTTGAAAGTATCTGTAGCTCTTATCACAGATCATTACTTCTTGAGCAATGTTTTAAAATAGAAAAGTAAAGGGATTTTTCAAGCAGCGATTTTAAATTGTTTTCATCACAGAGGCAAACGAAATTTGCTGCATGTAGTTGAATAGTTTTATAGTATTACTGAATAGAATCAAGGTTACACGAGTAAAATCAGGGTGGGGAAATAGAAAATTAAACTTCCATTCTATTCCCAGAGTCCACATTTGAGCACTGAAATGCTGGTACAAGATCTTGAGTAAAGATATGATAATATTTTGGAATTGACAAATAGGAGATCCTAAAATAAAACTATTAGGGTAAAGAACAGGCATCAAAATCTTTCAGCAGGATGATACTCTTCTGAATATTATTATTATTTAATAAATATTTCATTGAATCTATAGACTGCTTTAGGAAATTTTGCCATGACAATATTTAGTATTTTAATTCATGAACATGTGACAGCTCTCCACTATTTTGATACTATAAAAATTTTTTTCTTTAAATAAGAAATTTAAAATTTGCAATCAAGGAACTAGAGAGCATTATGCTAAGTGAAATAAGCCAGTCAGTGAAAGATAAATATCACATGATCTCACTCATTTATGGAATATAATGAACAAAATAAAGTGATGAACAAAAACAGATGCAGAGACAGAGAAGCATCAATCATATTGTCAAACCTCAGAGGGATGGTAGGGGAGGGTGGGGGTAAGGGGGAGAGATCAACCAAAGGACTTGTACACATGCATATAAGACTAACCAATGAACACAGACACTAGGGAGGTGAGGGCATGAGTGGGGGTGGGGGGAAATGGGAGGATAAGGACACATATGTAATACCTTAATCAATAAAGAAAAAAATTAAAGAAAAAGAATGATTAATAATTTTCAATAAAAAATACTTTCACTTCTTTTTGCTAAATTTGTTTCTGAGTATTATATTATTTTTGATATTATTTTAAGTAGAATTGTTTCTGTTTTGGATAAATGATTTTTGTGTATTAAACTTCTATTCTATAAACTTAGTGACTTATTAGTTGTATTAGTGTTTGGGGGCTTCCTTACAATTTTCTATATGCAAGATCATATGCATCATATTATAGGTGAATAGAGATAGTTTTATTTCCTTCTTCCTAATCCAGAAGCTTTTTTAAACTTTTTTTCAAATTTCCCCACATATATTTTCCAATACAATATTAAATAGAAAAGGTGAGAGTAGAGATCTCTGTCATGCTCTCTACTTATAGTTAAAACATTAATTCTTGAACCATTAAATGTATTAGCTGTGGGTTATCTATAAATGACCTTTATTAAGTTAAGGAAGTCCTTTCTATTCTGAATCTGTTTAGAGTTTATCAGTAAAAGTTATTGTGTTTTTTTTTAGGCTAAAATATGTTAATTTTGCTCATCTTTTCAAAGACCTAACTTTTGGTGTTATTGATTTCCATTGATGTTTTACTATGTCTCATTTCATTTAAATCTGGCCTAATCAATTTAACATATTTTTTATGCTTGCTTTGAGATATATTTATGCTCTATTTTATATTTTGTTCAAATAAAAGCTTAGCTTATTATTTTTTTATTTTTTTTCTATTCAATGTAGGTGTTTATAGCTCTACATTTCACTTTAAAGAACATGTTGGCTACAGTCCATAGTATTGTATGTGTGTTTTAATTTTTTTCATGTAAAAGTATGAGTTCCCCTTGTGATTTACTCACTGACCCATTAGTTATTTAGGGGTGTTTTTATAAATTTGCATATATTAATGGGTTTCCCATATTTTCTTTTGTTATCAATTTCTAATTTAATCCATGTGGTAAGGGCACATGTTTTACATAATATCAATCCTTTTAAATTTATCATTTTATGATTTAACAAATGGTATACCCTGGAGAATTTTCCATGTGCACTTAAGAAGAATGTGTTCTGCTATTATTGGGTGAAATACTTTATAGATGTCCCCTGGGTATATGGAATTATAGTTTTGATCAAGTATTTTCTTTTTGCTCTTCTAACTATTCGTTCTACACTTTGATGAAAGTGGGTTATTGAAATCACCAACTGTTATTGTAAGATTTTTTGTCTTTTCCTTTGATTTTCTGTTTTAGCTTTATGTATTTGAGTACTTTATTATTCAGTGTATATGTTTATAATTGCTATAGCTTCCTGATTATTTTGAATGTTTTTAAAAATGTTCTTAGATTCTATTAAATTTTTGTTACATTATACTTTGTCTGATATTAATAGAGCCACTCCATCTCTATTTGGACTATTGTTTGTATGGTATATTTTTATTTACCCTTTAACTTTCAATTTATTTGTGCCTTTAATCTATAGCAGGTCTTTTCATCTAAAGCATGTTCCAGTGCATAACATATAGTTGGATAACAGTCTTTTTATTCTGCTAATATCAGACTTTCTTATTTTTTCCCTTAGCATTTCTTGAAATCATGTTTCATTGTGAAAAACTGACTCTCTTACATAATAGCAATTGGCAAGTGTGGATATCAGACTCCCTCTCTCCCCTGGGTATTTTTGGTATTGGTGATTTTGTTGTGTCTTTTTCCTGCTTATTAATGACTTTCCTGACCTGATTCTAAAAAGTCTGTATTCTCTGACATTTATGACTAATGATGTTTCAGTTCATTTAGCTTAGAGGCTAGATAGTGATTGGACATAAATTTCCCTAAATACTTTGAACCAATAAGTCTCCCAGATTTTTGTCAAAATGCTCTATTTATGATTTGGTGTCCTGTGTTCAATATTCTGTAGGTAGTTTGCAACTCTGCTTTAACCTTCACTTTCTGATTGCTTAGAGCCTCCAAGTCAGTCATAAGTGATACACCAGGGGGCTTTTCTGGCCATGCAGACAGCCCTGCACATGCACTGGGCCTTTTAGAACTATAGGAAAGAATAGAGAGCCCAGAAATCGACCCAAAACACTACGCTCAATTAATATTTGACAAAAGAGGCAAAAACATACAATGGAGTCAAGACAGTCTCTTCAATAAATGGTGTTGGGAAAATTGAACAGTTAGGTGCAAAAAAATGAAACTAGACCACCAATTTACACCATACACAAAAATAAACTCAAAATGGATAAAGGACTTAAACATAAGACAGAAAACCATAAAAATACTAGAGGAATCCACAGGCAGCAAAATCTCAGACATATGCCGAAGCAATTTCTTCACTGATACAGCTCCTAGGGCAATGGAAACTAAAGAGAAAATAAACAAATGGGACTACATCAAAATAAAAAGCTTTTGCACAGCAAAAGAAACCATCAACAGAACAACAAGAAAGCCCACTGCATGGGAGAACATATTTGCCAATGATATCTCCGATAAGGGTTTAATCTCCAACATTTACAGGGAACTTATACAACTTAACAAAAGGAAGATAAACAACCCAATCAAAAAATGGGCAATGGACCTACTAGTAAATAGATACTTTTTGAAAGAGGACATAAGGAAGGCCAAGAGACATTTGAAAACATGCTCAAAGTCACTAATCATGTGAGACATGCAAATCAAAACAACAATGAGGTACCATCTCACACCTGTCAGAATGGCTATCATCAACAAATCAACAAATGACAAATGCTGGCGAGGATGTGGAGAAAAAGGAACCCTTGTGCACTGCTGGTGGGAATGCAGATTGGTGCAGCCACTGTGGAGAACAGTATGGAGTTTCCTCAAAAAACTAAAAATGGAACTCCCATTTGGCCCAATAATCCCACTTCTAGGAATATATACCAAGAAATCAGAAACACCAATCAGAAAGGACATATGCACCCCTGTCATAGCAGCACAATTTACCAAAGCTAAGATTTGGAAACAGCCTAAGTGCCCATCAGCAGATGAGTGGATTCAAAACCACTATGGATGTCTTAGTCCTCATTTTCTCCTTATAATGTTTTACTTTCCTTATTTGTCTCAAATATTATATTTTTCTTAGTCTACTGTGATGTTTAATAATTGCCACTAAGTTTTCCAACTTCTTGAGCGGGATAACTTTTTTCATTGAACAATCTCAAAATTAGACAATCAGGCTTGGGAACAACTTCTACAGGGTGCTGCCATACGTGTCAATAGTGGCAGTTCTCTGGGGATAAGGCTTTTGAATTAGCTGCACACTAGGCCTGTTCCCATCAATGACTACTAGGTTGCTCGTTTTCACAACTTTCATGGTTGTGAGGCTGTGGTTTCAAAGGCTAGCATGTACTGGAAGATAAGGCAATAAGAATCTATGCTAATTAGACCGGGTTGATTGGATATCTTCCGGATGTCCAACTTCCTTCCGGACAAAGCCACGGTGGCAGAGACAAGGCAGAGGTGGTTAGGGGCGATCAGGCTGGCAGGGGAGCAAGCAGTTAGGGGCAAGATCAGGCTGGTGCGGGGGAACAATCAGTTAAGGGCATGATCAGGCCAGCGCAGGGGAGCAAGCAGTTAGGAGTGCAATCAGGCCAATGCCACGGAGCAAGCAGTTAGGGGGCAATCGGCCAGCTGGGGAGAGCAGTTAGGAGGCGATCAGGCTAGCAGGGGAGGGCAGTTGGGGGCGATCAGGCAGGCAGGGGCGATTAGGGATGATCAGGCAGGCAGGCAGAGGCAGTTAGGTGTGATCAGGCAGGCAAGCAGAGGCATTTAGGGGCAATCAGGCAGGCAGCAGAGGTGGTTAGGGCAATCAGGCAGGCAGGCAGACAAGCGGTTAGGAGCCAGTGGTCCCGGATTGTTTGAGGGATGTCCGACTGTCAGTGCGGGATCAGGCCTAAACTGGCAGTTGGACATCCCCTGAGGGGTCACCGATTAGAGAAAGTGCAGGCCAGGCTGAAGGAGCTCCCCCCCACCCCACATGAATTTTGTGCACTGGGCCTCTAGTAGAATAAGATAAAAGGTCAAAAACTGACTGTTTTAACAAAGATTTAACTTTTATTATTGAATAGCCACTGTTTAGATAGTTGTAAGCCCTTGGTTAAATCCAGATTTCTGGGAAGTTGAAGTTGACACTTTTTGCTAGTTTTGTCATATATTTTATGGAAATGTAGATTTCTGAAAAGACTTCCTCTGCCGTTTTAGAAGTCTTGCTATAGCCTGATTAATTTATGTTTTTTTTAAAAAGTATGCATTAAAATGTATTAAGGCATTCTCTCCATCTTGAAGTTTAGACAGATTTTTTTTCTCAAGAAATTTAATGCCTTAATTCTAAAACTAATTCCTTGGGTCACCATTCAAATTACTCTCTATCAAAAATATTTTCTGTGCAGGTAAACCAACATATTTATATGCAAAATAAAATAATATGTTACTTATATATGTACTCATATATACATATATTAATCTATTTTAAGCAGATTCTTTTGAGCAACTAAAATATTCTAGACATTAGCAAAACCATAGAGAATAAATTATGCTTTCATTGCTCTAATGGGTTTTATATTCTATTTTTTCAAGTGGATTGGAAAGTTCTTTTTCTGTTTAATTCATTTTTTCATTTCATAGAATACAAACATGTTTTCATTTTTACTTTTAAAAAATTTAATCTTTATTCTTGAAAGTATTACAGATGTCCCCTCCTTTCCCCCCAACTGACCACCGCGTCCCCACTCCCGCCCCCATTATTTTCCTTATTTATCAATAAGAGTAAGAAAAGTTTTGAGAATATGCACATGGACATGACTTTAAATGAAATTCCTTGAAGTCAGACAAGGAATAATCATGTAACTGAGATTAAAATAACCTACATTAGACAAGGTGCTGAGTAGTAACTCAGATCTCCAAGGATTTTGTAAAGTAATTTCAAATCAAAATTGCAGCTTTCTTTCAATGTTACATACATAAAAATCTTGCTGAGCAATGAGTATCATGGCTTTTTTAGGTTTTTGCACCTGCTTTGAAAGGATAGTAAAGGCTCAAATAAAATTATTGTAAGCACTTGAAATTCCTCACCTGTGAAAGACAAAATGCTGCAGTAAGTAAGAGTCCTTGGAGACCACTAGAAAAGATCCATTTGCAAATACGCTCAAGTGCCTCAGAGAGAACTTTGAAAGCACAGGACAAAATTTTGATATTCGATGTTTTTAAATTCCCACAGCAGTTGTGAGAACAAATGATTTGCCAACTGAGGGTATGTCTTTGGAAAGTCACAGTTCTGTGATGATAATTATCTTAAAAATTCTTATATCTCAGTAAAAACTCTAAGCCAGTTAAAATAAAGATGAAAGAAGAAATTAGAAACCATTAGGATAGAAAAATGTTTATTCTTTGAGGTCATTATTTTAAATGCCTCCTGGAAAATTGTGCTCTGTGTCTCCTAATGTCAAACATTTCATTTCTATTGCATGCAATGTTTTTCATTGTTACCTCCATCTTCACATATTTGTTATTTTTTCATCTTTTCAGTTTCAGCTTTATGCTCTCTTATAGACTAGTTTTCTGGGATTTCCACACTGACTCTAATTCACATTATTATGCTGTTAAGCCCCCTTATTTATTTCTAGAACTTATTAAATTAAACAATTAAATGTATAATTATATGCTTAAAGTCTCTTTGTACCACAGGGAATACAAGTTCCATGATATTATAGATCTTTATTTTCAAAATGCTGCTTTCTTCAAAGTGTTAATCATATTCACTTATATATAAAGTATGCCAAAGAATCTCGTATCAGTGATACATAGTTATATAGTCACACATGGATTATTCCATTATAAAAGATATACAGCACAGTCATTAGAAATAAAAAAGTGATACCCTTAAGATCCTGTCTTCCTTTATAGTGATAGTTGGTGATTAGATTTTTTCATCTTATGAGTAGTAAGGAAATAACTTTATTTGTCTTTTGTGTGTTTTCAATATATACAAACATGTTTATGCACAGGAAATTTAATCAGTATCAAAAAGTTAATGAGTAGATAGTCGTGCTGCCCATCTTTCTTATCTAGACCATGGACATACCCATCATTCAGGGAAGGTTCAACCACATATTCCTCATAGATTCTGATTTATTGATGCTGAGGAAAAGAATAATACTCATGGAATAAGCCCTGACTTCCTTTACATGAATAGTCTTTTAACTTTATAATGCACACTTGTAAATAAATGCTTATTAAAATATGTATTTGTTATTGAACAGAAATTATACTTCTTACTGAGAATACAATAGTCATTTATTTTAAATCAGCACAATTATAGGAGCTGTCTTGCTTGCATAAAAGAGTAATGTGGCTTTGCTAAGGATAGTTAGATTGCTATCCTATATAATAAAATCCTAATATGCTAAGTGTCCAGTCGACCAGTCAGAAGTTCAACCAGTCAAAGTATAATACACTAATGATATGCTATGGCCGTTCAACCGCTCACTATGACATGCACTGACCAAAGGGGATAGAGAGTTGACCAGTTGAACAGTCACTATTATGTGCACTGACCACCAGGGGACAGATGCTCCAACTGGTAGGTTAGCTTGCTGCTGGGGTCCGGCAGATCAGGACTGAACTAGTCGTGCTGGATATGCTCTGGAGCCGTCCTGCGGTCCCTCCCTGGCTGACCAACCTTCCACTTCTCTCCCTGGCCCCAATCATGCACCGGTGGGGTCCTTCAGCCTGGCCTTTGCCCTCTTACAATCCAGGACCCCCTCAGGGGGTGTCAGAGATCCAGTTTTGGTCCGATCCCACAAGGGGAGCTCCACTCAGCCAGAAGCTGGGCTCATGGCTGGCAAGCGCAGTAGCAGTGGCAGTGGCAGTGGCAGTGGCAGGAGACTCTCCCGCCTCTGCAGCAGCACTAAGGATGTCTGACTGAAGGCTTAGGCCCTCTCCTCATGGGTAGAGGGCCTAAGTCGTCAGTCAGACATCCCCCCGGGGGCTCCCAGACTGCAAGGGTGTGCAGGTCAGGTTGAGGGGACACCCCCCTCCAGTGCACCAATTTTGCACTAGGCCTCTATTATATATATACTAGAGGCCCAGTGCACAAAAATTTGTGCACTCGGGTGGGTCCCTCAGCCCACCCTGTGCCCTCTCGCAATCTGGGGCCCCTTGGGGGCCCCTTCCCCTGGCTGCTGGCACCAGTTTTCCTCCGGTGCCCGGAACCCAGGCCTTCGTTCTTCGCCGGGAGGGGCCCACACGGTGGGCGAGGGGCTTAGCTCTTTTAAAAATACTTCTGAATGTTTGGTAAATAACCCTGTAGGAATCTACTTTCTGAAACACGCTGGTTGTTAAGGGCTGATTTGGGTAATCAACAAAATGTATGTTAAAATCCTAAACCCCAGAACCTCAGAATGTACCTGTATATGGAGATAAGATCTTTAAAGAGGGGATTACATTAAATTGTGGCAGTTCCAGTGGGACCCTTAGCCCATCTCACTGAAGTCCTTATAAGAAGAGGAATGTTGGGGTCCAGCCCCAGCAGGTCCAGGGGTTCCCGAAGAAGGAATGACACAGAGGCAGCATTCAGGTTATCATCATAGCCAGGTTCTCTTTTTATTGTCCTGTTACATCTATATTTATACTATTTGATCCTATAAACATGCCTCTATAAGCTTTTTTTTTTTTTTTTGCATCGGGTCCATTTATTGGGGGGTCAGTCAAAGGGGGAGCTGGCTAGGGTGGGGTAGGGCAGCAGCTTGTCTGGCCCCCGAGAAACCCAACTTAAGTCCAGAGCCTCGAGGGCTTAGAAGCCAAAGTCTTCCTCCACCTTTATCTGCACAGGGGCCAGCTCTGGAGTCAGCGGGACTCCTGCCCAGTGCCCTTCCTATGGCACTCGCCGCCTCTTCCAACTGCTGGGCCCCTCACCAGGGGCCGGGCTGCTGGCTTCTGTGGGCGCTGGCGTCCTCCTGGGCAAGGATAGCCCCTCTTTCTCTGGAGGCTCGTTCTCAGCGTTGCCTGGGTTGGGGGCGTCTGTGCCCTGGCTGCCCTCGTCCTCCAGTAAGATGGTGAACTGGCTGGCCCGGTAGTTGTCACCGTAGGAGTCCAGCACCTTCATGAGGAACCTCCGCTCCTGCTGGAGTCTCCATGTTATCCTCTATATCATCTGATGGAGCCTGTTCAGGACCCGCTCCTTCGCCTGCTCAATCTCCCTGCAGCGCCGATCCAGCGCCTGGTACTTCTTGCGATTGAGTTCCTGTTGGCGCCACACTTGCTGGCCTCAGGCTGCCTACTCCTCTTCGTCTTGCTCCTGGAGGCTGGAGCTGCCCAGACCCCCAGACACGAACTCCACTTCGGTCTCAAGCTCACTTCCAGGATGTGACCACCTTTAGCGGAGGCAGCGCCAGCTCCCAGCCGGGAGGTGCTGAGAACTCCTCAAAGCCCACAGGTGCCATGGACCCTTCTCTCTGCTCCAGCTCCATTTCTCCCTGCCTCCCGACGCAGAACTTCCAACCTTGCAAGCCTCTAGTTTAAAGTGGCTTGCGAAACTACAGCCCATCCGATTTCACAGCCAGGCACCCAGGCCCTGGCCGCTAAGCCTCCTGGGAGTTGTAGTTCTCTATTTCCGGCTTGCCTCCCTTGCCCCACCCCCACCCCAGTCCCAACTGAAAGGCCCTGCTGGCTGGTCTAACCCTGTGGCCAGGCATCTGAGTCACCTCCGGTCTTTATTCCTGTCCCGACACCACGCCATCTGACCATGGAGACTCTCCTCTTGCGAGGCCCCTGGGTCTCCTTCTGGGTCTCCTCAGCCCAGGTACTGGATCGCGTGCCCCAGCAGCGATACAGCCCTGGTGCCTGGGTCTCCTTCTGGGGCCTGGCTGTATCGCCCCTGGGGTCCAGATGGTGTCCCCAGGCAGCTATGCAGCCTGGCCTCTGGCCCCACCTCTGGGTGTTCTCCCATCACTGGTGATCAGTGATCTGAGAAGCCAGGCAGACATCCGCCTCTTCCCTGCCCCACCCAGCTTCTCCCATTACTGGCCCAGGGCTGGCAAAGGCGGCCAGGTTCTCTTATCACAGAAGCCAGCAAAGGAGGCCTGGCTTCTCTGAGCAAAGGCAGCTCGGTTCTCTGGCTCTTGGCTGCCGCCTGGGTTTCCGATTGCAGTCAGCGGCAGGCAGCTTCTTCCCTCCTTCCCCTTTCGCCTCCCAGCATTGCGCCTATGTTGGCAGTTAACTGCCAATCTTAGTTGGCAGTTAATTTGCATATAGCCCTGATTAGCCAATGAAAAGGGTATCATCGTACGCCAATTACCATTTTTCTCTTTTATTAGATAGGATGTATATATATGACTAATGTGTTAAGTGTCCGATCAGTAATGATTCAGTAATGATGTCACGGAGCAACGCCCAGCTTCCTCTCCTAGAGACTAGCCTCCTTGCAGTTTCTTCAGCCCAGAAACATGACTTGCTTTATAGCCAGGTGGAAGCATTTTACACTTTAACCAAATGTCTGTGAAGCATTTTCCCCATGCCTCATCTCATTTGATCATCACAGAAGTCCTGGAGTAGGTAGATAGGAATCCTATTTTTATTAGCCGGGAAATGGAGATTTAGAAAGCTTAGAAACTTGACCTGACTGAAAAGATGTAAGAAATGGTGGACCTTGAAAATTACTTCAGGTTTTCTCACTGTGCAGAATATAGTCAAGCACTGCTGCAGTTAAATATTTTACCCTTTGTTCTCCCTGCATGTTCTACAATAATAATCTGCTTCGTGTTGATATTTACTGCTGTGTTGATGACAATTACCTGAAACAGAAGTTGGGGTGCTTCACTGGGCTGGAAAAAGTTTATCTAAATCAGAAAGCAGGTCTAATTAAGCAAATTTATTCTATATCTATAAAAGGCTAAGTTGACTTGCACATGCATGATACATATAAAGCTCTTGCTGGTGCCAATCGCATGCATGTATTTCAATCTGTCATTGTCGATAGTGAATTTGGTTGACATTTCTATTATAGAGAAAGGGCAAATAGTGATATTAAAATATTTCTTCTAAGTGCACAAATCCGTGCACCAGGCTACTAGTATTTACAGGGGAAAAAAAGATGGAAATGATGAAAGCTTAAAAGTAATGTTAGTTCAAGAGTGGTAAGTGTTGAAAAGGGATGGCACCGGGGGAATTGTCCGTTTAGTTGGTCTTTTGCACTGTGACATAATGAGTTCTATTTTGTGGTTTGATTATCAAATTTTTAAGTCTAGTCATTCTCTTTGGACTGTGGCTTGAGAATTTATTAGACGCAAGAGTATCAAGTTATATGAAGCAAACTCTCAGGGATTAATACATAGAAGGCGATTGTAAGGAACCTGAATATCTTTAACTATTATTTCATGAACGATAACTCTATAATAAAAAAAAAACCTACATAAAAATGTATATTGTCATGAAGTATAGTTGATAAGCATACACACAAACAAAATATTAAATGGCATTAAAGTGCCAACAATAATAGCTTAAAAAGACTATCCCTCCAAAAGAATGTCTCAAGCAATTGACTGTAGCACTCTGCCACCCAAAGAGGCCTAGACACATATGGACAGGTTATCCTTCCTCAAAATTCAATTTTTTAGGACGTGTAAATACTTTCTCATACTTAGTAACAAATGTGTTCTTTAAAAAATGTATATTCATCAGGAAATAACACTAACCAAGGAGTTTAAAAAACCGTTTAAAAGGTGGGGAATACACCCCTACCCCTGAAGTTATCAGAACATGGATAGATTAGTTGTAGCTTTCATTAAAACATTTTTAAAGGCCCCCAAAAACAAAAACAAAAAGGCCTTAGCTAATCTGCAGCTACCATGCAGGGATAGATTCAGGGGAAACATTCCATAAGCAACTTCACTCCACCTGCTAATTTCTTGCTAGTACTTCTTATTAGTGCAATTGGATGCCAAAAGCAAGCAAGGAGGTGTTCCTTTGATGCCTTCTATATAAAAAAAAATATATCAGTCTCTTTTCCCACAGACCATGGGAGTGGGTTAAGTGAGGCAGAGGAAATATGCAGCTCGTACAGACAAAATATATTTGCCTTAATTATCACTACCAAAGTGATCATGTCAAACATACTTTGATTAGAATAAGGCTATTAAAAATCTATTTTAGTCAACATTTACAGATTATTGTTCAGTTTAAGTTACTTTACTAGAAAGCTGACCTCACTTATTTTATGCCAATCTTTCTAAATTGCATTATTAGAAGGCAACCTTTATTTTAAGTTATGGGATCCTTTATGTCATCCCCTGGGCCCTGATTAAAATTTCCACAACTTTAGGTTAGGAAGCAATCACGTGCACACACACACACACACACACACACACTTCACAAACCTACAGAATCTACATATATTTTATGCTAATGTTTTGACTGAACAAATGCTCCTCTACTATGCTTTGTTTCCTTCTTGTGTGAGACTCTATTAATGTAGTTTGCTAGTTATCAACTGCACACCTGTCAATATATGCTCTCATTGCAGTGACTGCATTTCAAATATTTCACTCATAACTGAATCTTGCTTTTCTTCGTGATGCTTTTCACTTTGCATGGACAACTGCCATTGTAGTGGGGCTAATTTGGGGGCAAAGGAGAGTCTATTGTGAATGTGAAGGCACTAATTTCACTTCCGCTCTTCCAAACAATGGATCAAAATAAGTTTGCTTTGAGCAGAATGAAAAGGAAACGTTGCCTTGTGATTTATGTCCTGAAAATGCTACTGACCAGCTCACAAATGCTTCATTACTGACATTATTTTATGGGTTACATACATCTGATATTCTCACCTATTCAGAGATATTTTTACAAATAAGAACACATTGCTAAAGTGTCTGAACATGATTAGAATTAAATGGTTGAGCCAACAAAACCTAAATATTCCCTGCTGAGCATTAAAATACTCACTTTTTTTTCTGCCCTAGCCGATTTGGCTCAGTGGATAGAGCATAGGCCTGCAGACTGAAGGGTCCCAAGTTTGATTCCAGCCAAAGACACATGCCCGGGTTGTGGGCTCGATCCCCAGCAGGGGCTGTGCAGGAGGCAGCTGATCAATGATTCTCTCTCATCACTAATGTTTCTATCTGTCTCTCTCCCTCTCCCCTCCTCTCTTAAATCAATAAGGAAATATATTTAAAATACTCACTTTTTTGCCTATATTATAAAACAATGTATTTTTCTCATGGTGGTTAGATAATCATATACTTTACAAAGTGTCCCTCCCGCCTCCCCAATATTCCCAGGACCCACTTGGCACCTTACACAGTTATTACAGTTCTATTGACTATATTCTCTGTGCTGTACTTTACATCCCCATCACTATTTTGTAACTACCAATTTGGGCCGCAGCATCTCAAGGCCAAGAAATCCTGCTATGACATGTTCCCAGATGCAGCTGTCATCTTGCTGGATGCAAAGGACAAGTGGCCCTGCAGGAAGTTTCTACTGACAGGCCAGTGTGACTTTGGCCCCAATTGCAGATTTTTCCATTGTCAGAGTGATACCTGCAGGAGCTGAGTATCCAGGTGGGGGAGGAGAGGCGGGCCAGGGAGCGGCCTCCAGACATCACTGAATTCCCTGAGGGCCATCTGGAGCAGAGAGCCAAGTGGCTGAGCTCAGCCCCAAGCAGCAGGGCTGAACCCAACAGAGCCACATCCTCCAGTCCCCAGTAGACTGGACACCAGTCCAGGAGCTGGCTCCATCTCTGTGGGCACCCCCACCCAGGAGATGGCCCCGGCAGCCCAGCATCCGATAGGGCCAATCCCTCATCCCCACCTGAGCCCCTCCTTATTTTTACTTTAGTTGCAGTGAACATAAGGCTCATACTGGGGATGCTAGAGTCCTCTCCTGCGGTGCCCCACGGAGCCTCTGGAGCTATTAGCTTGGCCTAGCCTGGCCTTGCTGAGGCCCCGGAGCTCCCCCACCAGGCCCTGGCTCTGTGCCAGTCAGCTCCACTCTCCCTCCCTCATGGGACATCTTGAGAAGATGGTGAGAAAACTTCCTGCTGGATGTTTATAAAGCAAGTGTCACTATGGTTAAAAAAAATTCCTTTACCTTTTTCATCCAGTCCCCAACCCCTGACCTCTCTGGCAACCATCAGTCCATTTTCTGTATCTATGAGTTTGTTTCGATTTTAAAACACTCACTTCATTCTGAAATCTAGTGTACTCTAGGTTACCTCTACTAATGGAAATACACATAAACAAAATAGTGAATAACCTATAAATTATTAAATTTTGTTTTGAAATGGGGCAAGTAGTGAATAAAAGTTATTTAGCAATCTAAAACACATTGAAATCAAGTATAATGAGTTAAACATTTTAATTTGGTCATGTGAATAAATTAAGTGGCTTATATAATTTTTTAATTTACCTGATGACTATTTTCTAATAATTCGGTCATATTCTAGGACATGTATTTTTCCCTAAGTCCTGCCATATACAAGTCTCTGGTTTACTTTAAATGCAAGTGACTTTCTAATTTAGGGAATCATAGTTGTTAAGTAAACTTATTTAGTGCCTATAATATAAACTAGACATACTGACATAATAATAATAAAATAATAATAATAATAATAATAATAATAAACAGCAGCAGTAGTAAACATCTATTAAAAGAGTGCTAAGCATTTCCAATCATTACTTTCAACAAACTGCTCAATAGGAGTAGAGCAATGGGTTGAAAGGTCAGAGGGCACCTTAATCATACAATGACATAGACTGGCCATGCCACTAACAGCTGAAAAACAAAGACACAAAGAAGATTTAAAAAAACTGCCTGATACAGAGCATTTACTGTATAACAGGGAGAGGGGGAGAGAGATAGAAACACCAATGATGAGAGATAATCATTGATCAGCTGCCTTCTGCACACTACACACTGGAGATTGAGCCCACAATCTGGGCATGTGCCCTGACCAGGAATCATACTATGACCTCCTGGTTCATAGGTTGACCCTCAACCACTGAGCCATGCAGTGAAGCTACTTTTTTAACTATATAATTTTATGATGAAAAAGGTTATTAAATGGAGTTTGCAACAATAAGATAAGTTTTCTTTAGTTATCATTGAAGTTATTTGACACAGATATATTTGTGAATTTGTGTTAGACAGGTCCTTTAGGGACCTTTAGATTTAGGACTATTCATAATTCATTATTTCACCATACTTACTCGCATACAGCTTTCTACAAATATGGCATATCTAAGGGATTTCTCATTCATCCTAACTTTTCTTCCTCCTCCTTCACGGTAAACCTGTCTAAGAAAGCCCCAGTCAGCCCTTGAACCATGGTTCTATTTCTCTAAACGAGGAATGGATATTTTTCTTCCCTCATGTGTTGTCTCCTTTACATAATTATCTGCCAGATATCTATACAATGTCAAGCTGTAGGAGTCCTCTCTAGCCTGCTTGCAACTATCCTTAACCTTGTTCTATTAAAGATGGATTTTGTATATCTCTCACATTCCTTGTGGTTTTTAATGATCTATGAGACAAGGGGGCATTCCTTTTATACTCTGTATGTAATTACTATAAATAAGGATTTTTTTTGTTATTTTGACTGAGTCAAAACATCAAACAAACTAGGTCAAGCGCATTGAAGCTAAATCTAAAAATAAAGAAAAATAAATGTCAGCGCACATTGCACAAAATATTGTTCATTATGTACATTTCACTTCCAGCAAAATCATGTTTTTAGGTATGTAAACTAGAGATATCTAATGAAAAGACTCCTGGAGGTGCAGAACAGAGGCGGCCCAGAAATAACGCACAGGGGGTCCAACTTAGACTTAATGACGTTATTTTTATTAATATGCACAGTTTATGTTTGTTTGTTAAACAAATAATTGTATCTAGCTATTTTGGTGTGGCAAGGTAAAATAAAGGATATAAAAGTGAAAATATGTGCTCTTTATGAGCTTGCAGTTGGCAGGAGAGATGAACTAATTTTTCTGAAAGGCATACATTCCTTATTAAAAATTGAAAAAGATACATTTTGTTATATAAATCTCAAGCATGGAGAGAATGGCTTGTTAAATAGTTCATTTTTGAGAATATTGGAATGATTCAAAAAAGGGAAGACTGAATATACTCAGAAAGAGGAAAGAGCATAGGTGTAGAGAAAACACATGGTGCACATATTAAAAAATTAATAAATTAATTTAGCTGAAGCATAGAAAATATAAAACACATCAGTTGAATAGAAGTTAGAATAGTTTAGTAGGAACACTCAAATACTAGACAAAGTCATTCTGTCCGTTTTCCTTAGCCAATGTAATAAATGCCAATATTATAAATGCAAAGATTATCCAAAGATAGTTTAAATTAATGAAGTGAATGAGTATGTTTTTCCTAGAACAATGTTGAGTTTCTAAAATATTTGTGCTTTCTTTTTTAAAAACATTAGAAATAAAGTATACCTAAAAATACCTGAACTGTACAGTTTTATTATGCATATAATAATAATTTCCGGTTTCTCTCGCTCCCAATTTTTTTGGGGGGGGAGGCAATCAAATTTTTGGTGGCCTTGTTTCGGCAAGGCTTATTTCTTAGTGTCTAAAAAAAAGAAGTGGAAACTCTTGGAGTAACGTTGTCTTAATGTTTTTAGTCACAGGAAACAGAAGTGCTAGTTTAATTTTTTAACACCGGCACTAGAGTGCAGCGGGGTAGACCAGGGAGGTATCTGTAATACTATCAGCGATTTAATAAAAAAACAAAACTTTTTTTTAAAAGAATCATTTCCCAAACAAGGTCTTTTGTGGGCAGCTTATTCTATAGGGTGTCCCAAAATTCACGCAAGATTTGCAATTCAATTCAATTGCAAATCTTGCGTGAATTTTAGGACAGCCTATAGTAAAATTTGCATATTATGTAAATGAGGCTGACGGGAAAATAACAATCCGAGGTTAAAAAGGACAAATTTAAAAGTTTTC
Organism: Myotis daubentonii; assembly: GCF_963259705.1. Classification (NCBI taxonomy): domain Eukaryota; kingdom Metazoa; phylum Chordata; class Mammalia; order Chiroptera; family Vespertilionidae; genus Myotis; species Myotis daubentonii. Next base: position 48,857,512 of record NC_081844.1, on the reverse strand, counting down.
TTCCATTTATTTCCTGAAAATTGGACTTATATTTAGAGAGTAACCCGAAAGCTTTTATTTCAGTGCAAATTTTGGTATCAAGTAACCACCATCACAGTGTAATAGGAATTGCTTTTACCCGAGAGGTGAATGACAACCCAAAGCTGTATCTCTCTCTCTTCCTCCCAATTTTTTTTGGGAGGCAGCTGAAAATTTTTGGTGGCCTTGTTTTGGCAAGGCCTTCTTCTTTTGTTTAAAAGAAGAAAGAGAAACAGTTGTAGTGGTTTCAGGTCAAGGAGCTAACAATTAGAGGAAATCAAGGTTAACCTAAGATTGTTAATCCATTTCTCTGGTTGCAGGCTTTAGGGGGCTCGGCAGATATCTGTAATACTATCAAGAATAAAAATGTTTTTTTTAAAAATAATAGTTTCCACACAGGTTTAATTTTAGAATTTCTAACTAGATCTGTTCTCCATTGTCAATGAGAACAATTTATGTTTTGACCCTTTTGCTAAGTTTGTTGTCTACTACTCAAGAATACATATGACAATTCTTAAGGTTTTTTTTTCCTGTTGGTGTCTTCATTCGGGATTTCAAACAGTAATTAGCAAAATTCTGACTTTGCTGCACAGCAGGTATGTAATGGTGAATGTTCACTGAAGCTAATAAAATTCAAACTTTTGGCCTTTCACTTGCATGGGTTTTTTTCAAAGATACAAGAATGGTCCTGCGCATTTGTTCATAAGTCATCTGTTTTTGCAAAGTTTGCCAAAGTTGAACTTTAAATGCAATTGCTAAAGACTAGTGCCTCTTAATGGTTTATTTTTACCATTTGTCACCTATTCTCTCATTCTGTCTAATTTTGGACTAGGCATGGTCACTTTTGGGTCTCAGTGAAGACAGGTTGATTTGGGGAGTCTTACTTTTGGTTTAATAGGATATATTTCTGGGATTTGCAATGTGTGGCTGGCCATATCCCTTATAGGACTTGCCCTCCACTGCACTGACTCATCCAGCATTGTGACAGAGCCAAGAGAACACACCACGCAAACAGAGACACCATACCAGGCTCTGAAGGCATGCGGGTCGTGTAGGAGAAAAATATGGATCCAGAAATGATTTTCTAGAAAATTACTCTAATATGAGATGTACACATTTCTAAGTGTGCTATTTCACTTCACTGATCCTTAGAATGGATGTTCTCTCCTGTCTGAATACATTTGTAATTCAATTTTTACTGCTGTATGAGATACATATATCGATAGATGATAGATAGATGATAGATAGACAGACAACAGATAATTTGGGGGTGATCAATAATTGTGTGAAATATAAATCAACAAAATTCATTGGTTTGTATGTATGGCACCAATGCATTCCATACTTCAAAGAGTAATGTGCCTGTATGTAAAGTTGCACATTATATGCACCCAAATGTATCAGATTGTATTTTAGTGTGCACCATTATTCTGCAGAAAAATTTGGCAGTCCTAAAAGAAATGTCAGGCAAAATTGCCTCTGGTGTGTCTAAATGGCCGAAATAAACAAATACTACACTGATAAAACGCCTATACATATAAATAAATACATCAATATTAGTTACGGGGAAATCTGAATGTGCATTTCGTAGCTTAAAACGTAGTGACACATTTTAAAATACTCTGAACTATTCTTGTGTGTACTTTGACTTAAGGATAATTTGAAATATTTTTTTCACGATAATTTATCTTACAAAACTTAAAATACAAGTTTTTTAAGCATCCTAGTTGAAGCCAAAAATGTTTAAAGAAAGGCTGCCAGGAGTATCAACCCATCAAACATTTATCGATTTTGTTTGTATGTTTTAGCGGGCAGTTATTTTGATCCAACCCAAACAGAAAACTGTCTTGTGAAGAAGCTTCAAGCTAGGTTGTTATTCAGTTCTTCCCTGCTTATTGTCTGACCACAGACGTGCGGCTCAAGGGTAATCCAGATAGTCAGAGAGTGTTGGCACACAGATTTGGGGCCTCTCCTTTAACTCACTTCCTGAGATTTTTTCTCTCTGTTCAGACCAAACTCTGTACTCTTCATGCTATAAAGCCTTCCCATTTTCTTTTGAAGATTTAGCCATTCATGTAGCACTGCCAGCAGCCTGCCTCCGGCTAAAAGTCATAAAAGCTGGAAACTCACCCAGAGACATTCCCTTTGTCCAAGTGCCAACCAGAGCCTGTCTGCTTTTGTTCCCTCTCAAGGATCTTCAGATAGCTGTGTTTAGTATTTAATTTAGAGTTTATTTGTTAGCTGCAAAAGGTTGTTCCTATAGGAACTTACAAGGCCAGAATCTAAGTGGAGGTTCTTCTCAGTCTTTTGATTACGAGCACAACACTTTCTGATTCCTCAGAGCTTTCAGCTCATTCTCTCCTTCACAGGCTTGAGTTTAGCTTTTCAGCCTCTTCCTACACATTTTCAGGATCTGACTATGTCTTGAGGGAGGGACTCACTGCGCCTGTGTAGCCAGCACCTCCTCAGACCCCTGCCTCCTGGATCGGTGACGTTTTTCATGCTAAGCACTTTGACAGGGTGGGTGACTTCACTTTGCCTTTCTGGCCCAGACATCCAGCCTCATGTGGCACCCTAGAATTCATAACATGTGAATTCACAAAATTCATAAATGTGGCCTGTTTTATAGATGGATTAATTTCCCAACTGTTTAGTCAGTCCCAGGTAACTTTGAAGATTTTACTGTTTTCTCCCATAAAAGAGACTGTTCTGGGCAAATCTGATCATCATGTCACACAGAGAGTTGGCAAATTTCCACAGGGGAAAAAATGTCTGCTGATATTTAGTTATGAAGAGTTCTTCATTCTCTGGTATTTTAGGCCTTTTCAGTACTCATTATCTCCACAATCTTCTGATTTTTTTTAAAAAAATCTTAATGGTAAAGATATGCTGGTTAGCCTTGTATGGATTATTCACTGCAAACAGTTATTTTCAATTCCCAATGATAATTAATGTTACAAAGAAATATAAGAGACATTTTCTAAAACTGTATTCAGCAAAGTTTGCTATAAATGAGAAAGTGACTGCTGTATCACTATTTCTAAATCTGAAAAACCACAAAAATTGATGAATAAGAATAAAAACCCACACTTGGAGAAAAAGTGAATTGAAAATAAACTGGAGGTAACTAAAAGTATATACTCTAAGATTAGTACTTGCTTAAAACTTAACAGAAGAATGAATATTTCTCATAAAATTGATATCTTGTGAAATGTGACACAGATATAATAAATATATTTGAATTAATAGACCAAGCATAATACTCACAATGATACAAAACTATCATTAACCAAAATTGGTTACTGAAAATTAATTTAAAAGTTAACATGACAAATAAGAGATACAAACATTTTTATAGTAAAATTATGAAGAAAATGTTAAGGAAAAAACATAATTATTTTGATTTAACAAATTTAGTTGCAAAAATAACTAAGTTTTCCCAATATTACATCATGTCATTATTTGATAAAATATTAGTTTATGTGTGTCTCTAAATATTTTGGGAAACAAAACAGTAAAGCCAGTATATCCACTGAACATAAAAACAGCAGATTTTGAAACATTCTGTATTCATAGATGCCTACAAGTCAACAAAAAAATCCATTAGATCTCAGATCATTGGATTTTTTGTTTCTAAAATATCAACAATTATTTTAAAGGTGTCAAAACAGGAGGAAAAAGCAAATTACATTTATTTTAAGGAATTTTTTTCTTCTAGTAGCCAATTTTAAAATATAAGTAAATAAGAATTTGTAGTGAATGTATCTATTTTACATGTTGCAAAGAGTAAAATGAAACAATGGAAGCATATTGAAACAAATAATTAAGTAAAGGTGGAATAGTTTCAGATATGGGCGAAGTAAAATCAACGGTACTATTTCAACTTATAGAAATAGTTTAGTTTCATCCAACAATATTACATGCTGTTTTATATTTTTCTAGAAATTATAAAGTTGTCAGGTATTTTTATTATTCAGATGTTTAAAAGCAAGTATGGAACATCCTTTGTATTGGAAGAAATTAAAATAATATACTTCCATATATTGTTGTGATTTGTTCATTCTTAAACAGTGGAAAGTTAGAAAAAAATATGTTCCTGAAAAATTTACCCTATAACAAATTTTCCTATGGGACATCCAAACCATTATTTGCAAGTGCCACTGATTCATGTTTTTATTCATGTCTTCTATTTTCTGTGTGTACTGTGTACCTAACTTAGTTACTTATTTCACAGAATATTTTATTTTTGTGCAAAAATATATGTACATAATATTATATGATAATTTCTTTCCTCTTCCTCCCTAAAATGTAGGCTTTTAAGTAAATATTTATTCATTCTTGATGTTGCCAGTTCAGTTAAATACATTCCTCCTGTTCAAATGCTAGCACACGTAATACATAAGGCTGTGTGTGTGTGGACTTAATATTGAGTCATATAACATGTATTTTCTTTAACTATTTCCATATAAAGAAGAATTATCGTCAGATTACTCAGAATCATAATCAACTCCTACACTAAAAATAATTTTATTTTAGGGAAATTTATTTTTTGGCGGTGGTCTCATGCAGCCATATGGAGCTTTATTTTCTCTTTGGCTTCAGCTATAGTTCTTTCCCTCTTCCTGTTAAGGATGCCTTAGATGTTGTTGTTGTTTTTTCTAATATTTCAAGCAGTTCTGGGTCCAGTGAGCTTTTGTAACACTATGGAATTGACAATAACTAAAAGTTTTCTCACCTAGGAGTGGCAGGTAGGTATGACTATATATTAATGCTCTAATGAATCTACAATCATGTTTATGTACCAGCTGCTTGTTTTTCCTCAGCTGCTGTGATGTAGCTGGCTCTGAGTTTTCTCTTGCCTTTTATGAACTCTCTTGGGAAAAACATAAATGAATAATCTACTGGATATGAAAGGGCCTTTTGATAAATACAAAGTTCTGACATTATAACTTTTCAAAGATACTCACCATGATGAAACTCAATATTCTATATAAATATATGAAAAACATCAAAAACATTTTATTTTAATATTCTAATTTATTTTAGATGGAGATTTTAGTAAATATGCAATATGTGACTACAAATATATATAAAACCAACTTACACTTACGCTAAACTTCTTGTTTCTTTTGTGTGTGTGTGTGTGTGTTTTATCACATCTCACAATCAAAGCCTTCTTTGGTTAAAAGGATTCGATTTTCTATTTTCCACTGAGTCAACTTTAAATTTCTAATTTCGATGTACTAGAGAGTTTCATAAAGTTGCTAATGTCTTAGATGACTGTGCCAAAAGAATTTCCAATAAATATCTTTGGTGTGCATGGAATTTAAATGACAAAGAAAATAAAATGAAGGTATTAACTAATGAGACCATTTTCTAAAGATTAGGAACATATGTGTTACCTTCAAACTAAAACAAACCTGAGACCTACATGTTAGTTATTTGCATTTTATAGATATAAATAAGTTGCTCAGATTCCCACGTAGCCCTTGGAATGTGGAAGTGTCAACTATATACCCCAGATTTCAATAAATTCCTTGGGACTAGCATTTGCATGGCTGCTTTGGTCCCTAAAACATTAATAACTAAAGAAATCTAGCCACAGAAATATTGTAGGTGCCATCAATGTCCCTAATGACTTAGCAGCTTCATATAGTGTACATTGAATGACCATCTCCTTGTTTCTCTTCCCAAATTAAAAAAACAGAAGTGTTTCAAGTTGTTTATTAATTAATTCATTGATATTACACATGTCTTATTAATCCCTGTTAAGGAAGATACTTTACTAGATCCCCAGAATTCAGCAGAGAAAATAGAAAAAACTAATTATCTTTCCTTGTGAGATTATAGTCTGCTGACTACTTAAAATAAGTTATTTAATACAGCCCAAGTGCCCATCAGTAGGTGAGTGGGTAAAATGCTGTGGTACATTTACATCATGGAATACTATGCAGCAGTAAAAAAAGAAGGATCTCTTACCCTTTGAGGAGGCTTGGAAGGACCTGGACTATTTGATATATTGACTACATCCTGGAAACACATCATCCTACCCAAATAACTTGCTTTACACCCCAAAAAATAATGACTTAAGAATTACCCAATTTTCTGTTATAAATATTATGAAGAGAAAGGAGTTGATGATATTTTACTTCTTTAATTTTATTTTTTCCAACACCATGTATCCCCTCCATGACCTACTACACAGGTAGACACAGTGGCAATTGATGAGTTTACAAGGGCAGATGAGGGGTCAATAACAGTTTGTGAGTTACATAAAGTCTTAGCTTAAATAAGTGGTTGGATTTATATGAACAATATTTCACATGGAAGGAGAAGCAAGTTTGAAAAGAAAAGAAATATGTTTGTTTTAGATTGTCAAGTAAAACATGATGCATCTGACTTATGTCCTTGGAAGAGCTATTAAACCTCCCCCCTCTATGTTCCTCATCACCCATTCTCTTCTTTGATAGCGTTTCAGAGGATTTGTTTTGGTGAGCTGTACCAACTTATTGTTCATCCTCACAGCTATTCACACTTATGCTTTCTGATAACAAATATGTTTTTAAATTTTATTTTTAAACATGATTTAATACTCCCTTCCAATTTTTGTACATTACAACAGTAAGATTTTGCTCCTTACGATCTCTGTAGAGGTGTAGAGAATGCAAAGACTGCAGTTTTTACCACCTCTAACTTATGTGTTTATATGTGTAAGTATATATAGTGATACAAACATCAATATACAATATATTACTGGAGAGAAGACATTAATGAAAGAAATAAAATAAAATTGACGTAATTTCATCTCTGCAAGTTTCTTTTTGTTAATACATCCAAGTCCTAACTGTTCTTTCTCAAGTTTTAGAATCTATATTATATAAGGGAGATGAAAGGCAAGGTAATCATTGCTGCTTTTGAGATGCTGCTGTTAATTATTTCTAGGATATTTTCTTCTATTTTTTTATTCCAATGCCATCTCTCATTTCTTTGTTGATGTTTTTAAGTCTTTGGCATCCTACATATTTTTGCAATATCTATGGATATAATTTAGTTTTTATCTTGTTTGGGATATGTTCTGCTTCTTTGGGATTCATATATCTTTTATCAAGACTAAGTAGCCCACAATTTTTTAAAATTTCTTTTCTTGGAAGTCTTTCAACATTCCTCTTATCATAATCGTGGGCAGTGGACTTCGAGAAGTTTGATAAAGTTTGAAAAATAAGCGACAGTGAAGAATTCTAATAGACATTACCCAAACTAAAACTAAAGAAAAAATAAAGTGGAAAAGAAATGAATAGTACATATTGTTTCCATTCAATATCAAATGGTCTAACTCACATGAAATTGAAATTTCAGAAGAGATAGAAAAATAATGAGGTAGAAATTATCTGAAGAAATAATGTATGTTTCTTCTAAAAAATGTGAAAAATAGCTAAACATATTTCCACAAAGCTCAGAGAACCTCAAGCAGATTATTTTTTTTAAAAAGTAAGGAAAACAATTAAATCTCCAAGACATATTATATTCAACACCAAAAAACAACAACAAAATATCAAAACAATACTGAAACTATCTTAAAGTCAGCCAGAGGAAAAGATATTACATATAGAGGAACAGAGATAAGATTTATGGCAGTCTTTTTGTTAAAAATTATGTGAGAAGACAGTAGACTGAAAAATTTAGTGAAAGAAAAAAATGAATCAAGCTAGATATTTTGTAAGCACTGTTATTACATCTTTACTAGAGGCACAGTGCATGAAATTCATGCATGGGTAGGGTCCCTAGAGGTTGCAGGCTGCCAGCCGGGGCCTCCCTTCCCTCGACCTGCCACCATCACTGTTCCTGGGGCAGGGGGAGGAGCCTGGTGGTCAGCACACGTCTAACTCCTGGTTGGTAGAACACCTGCTCATGGGGACAATTTGCATATTAGCCTTTTATTATATAGGATTGTTGAGAGTATTACAGATGTCTCTCTTTTTCCCTCCATTGCCCTCCTCCACCTAGAGCCTGCCCCACTCCAGGCCTTCACTACTCTATTGTCTGTGTCCATGGGTAATGCATATCCTCTATAATAAACACCTAATATGCTAATCTTCCATCCAACCATTTGACCAGTCACTATGATGCGCACTGCAGGGGGCAGATGTTCTGACCAGTAGGTTAGCTTGTGGCTGGGGTCTGGCTGATCGGGGCTGGGCGAGATGGGCAGGACATGTCCTGGAGCCCTTCTGTGGTTGCTCCCAACCCCTATCGTGCACTGGTAGGGTCCCTCGGCCTGGCCTGTGAGGATCGGGCTGAAATGGTCTCTCTGATATCCCCAAAGGGGTCCCAGATTGCGAGAGGGTGCAGGCCAAGCTGAAGGATCCCACCGGTGGACAAATATGGCATCTAGTAGGTATATAAATTCTTTGGTTAATCTCTTTCAGACTCCCTATCCCTTTCCCTCTGAGATTCACCAATCTGTTCCATGTTTCCATGCCTCTGGTTCTGTTTTATTCATCGGTTAATTTTTTCATTAGATTCCTTGTTTGTTTTTATTTTTAGATTCAATTGTTGATAGATATGTATTTATTGACATTTATTGTTCATATTTTTTCTTCTTCTTCTTCTTAAAGAAGACCCTTTAACATTTCTTGTAATACTGGTTTGGTGGTGATGAACTCCTTTAGCTTTTTCTTGTCTATAAAGCTCTTTATATGACCTTTAATTCTAAATGATAACTTTGCTGGGTAGAATAATTTTGGTTGGAGATCCTTGCTTTTCATCACTTTGAATATTTCTTGCCACTCTCTTCTGGCCTGAAAAGTTTCTCCTGTTCCCTATGGGTGCCTCCTGTACAGCAGCTCTTGTGCTACAGTCACAGCTTGTTTTCCCAGACAATTGGCCTGAAGGTCAACTCCCCCCAGTGACACCAGCAGCAATCAATGCTCGACAACAGATCAGTGCCCACAACCTACAGAGGGGCACACCTAGAATGCCTAGTTCAGGTTACTGGGGAGGCTGACCCATAGGGCCCTATAGGACTCCTACTATAAAAGGACACTCTACCAATTCCAGGAGAAGTAGCATCTCTACCTAATACACAGAAACAAACACAGGGAAGCAGCCAAAATGTGGAGACCAAGAAACATGTCAAAATGAAAGAACAGAAGAAATCTCCAGAAAAAGAACTAAATGAAATAGAAGCAAGAAAACTACTAGATTGTATATTAAAATTTCCATCTTTCATTTCCTTTCTACCTTCCAAAACTGGAGGAAATAACCATATGTTTTCAGATGAAGTGAAATAGGGAGAATTAGTTACCAGCAGATCTATACTGCACTATAAGAAAATTAATGGCAAAGGGAGCATTATGAACTTATATCATATTAATATGATAATATGTTAGAGAGAAACTTCATCTACAAAAGCAATGGAAATCACTGAAAATGGCAAAAATTGAAGTAGAAATAAATGTATTTTTTAGTTTTTAATCTTTCTAAAAATAATTAACTGTTAAATCAAAAATAGTAGAATGTATTTACAGCATATGTAAAAGTGAAATGTATATCAGTACTATAAAAAAGGATTGGAGATAGGAATTGTGAGTTTGCTATTGTAAGGCTTTTACACTATATGTGAAGATACATAATATTATTTTAAAGTAGATTATGATTAATTAGATATATATTTTATATCTTAAGGTAACAGTTTAAAGTTTATTAAGTTGTATAAATAATAAGCTGATAGTGAAGAAATGTGATCATAAAAATAGTTAATATTAGGCCAAAATATATCACTTTCTAATATGAGACAAATAATAATGTTCACAAAATCTGCGATATCTCTTCATATCTCTAATAACTCCAAAGAATTAAGAAATATTTTTTAGAATTTAAATGCACCATAGCCACATTAAGTCAATAAAAAGTATTCTCAAAATGTTTTGATTTCTTTTCATGAGAAAAAAACTATGTGTAAACAAAACATAGTGGCCCCAGAGCTGGCCCCAGAGCATGCTATACTTAGTTTTGGGTTAGGAATCCTAGACACAGATCAATGCTGTCTTTAATCTCTCTGGTCATTTTTTTTTGTCAGTGTATTTTCTTGGCATTGACTGATGATAAATCACTATCATTGCTCCTTTTGTTATTTATAAATGGGATTAGATTGAGCTATTTCTCCCAGTGGAAACTCTAATTGCAATGCAGTTTTCTATTCTTCCAGAAATGACCTGAAGGATCTGGTTTTTCTCCTTAATTGAAGACTTCAGGCTGCCTGGCTTTATCATGCAGTTATTGAAGCTGTGCATTCAGATGCCAATGTGTATTAGATCATAACATAAACAAAAAACAACATCTGTTGTTTATCATGCAGTAAATATTCACTCTGGACACATTAAAGGTGCTTATATCTCTTATTCTATTCACTCTGCAAATGTAATGAAAATCATTGCATACTATAATATCTGAGAAACACTGATTATTTTGATTTTATTTAAAAACTAGAGGCCTGGTGCAGAAAAATTTGTGCACTCTGGGGGGGGCGTGTCCCTCAGCCCAGCTTGTGCCCTCTCACAGTCTGGGACCCCTTGGGGGATGTCCACCTGCTGGCTTAGGCCTGCTCCCTGGGGGATTGGGCCTAAGCTGGCAGTCAGACATCCCTCTGGCAGCCGGGAGCCCTTGGGGGATGTCCACTTGCCAGCGGGAACAGGCCTAAGCTGCAGTCAGACATCCTTAGCGCTGCTGAGGAGGAAGGAGAGGCTCCCAACACCACTGCCATGTTGGCAGCCATCAGCCTGGCTTGTGACTGAGCAGAGCTGCCTCTGTGGGAGCGCACTGACTACCAGGGGGCATCTCCTGCATTGAGCGTCTGCCCCCTGGTAGTCAGTGTGTGTCATAGTGACCAGTCATTCCCAGTCATTCTGCTGTTAGGTCAATTTGCATATTACCCTTTTATTATATAGGATAGAGGCCTGGTGCATGGGTGAGGGCAGGCTGGTTTGCCCTGAAGGGTGTCCCCGATCAGGGTGGGGGTGCCGCTGGGGTGCCTGGCCAGCCTGGGTGAGGGGCTGAGGGCCTTCTGCAGGCTGGCCAAGCCCCCCAGTGGGGACCCTCACCCCATGGGGGTGTAGCTAGCCTGGGTGAGGGGTTGATGGCTGTTTTCAGGCTGGCCGCACCCCCTTCAGGGTTGAGGTCCCTACTGGAGTGCCTGGCCAGCCTGGGTGAGGGGCTGAGGGCCGTTTTCAGGCTGGGCAGGCTCCCTGGTGACCCAAGCCTGCAAAGGCCTCTAATTTTTTTCTTTTTTTTTTTCTGGGATTTATTTATCTTCTATAATTGAAACTTTGTAGCCTTGAGCAGAGCCCAGTTCTGGAAGTTTGGGTTGTCACTGGCAACCCAGGCTCCCAGCCCTTCCTTGAGGGGAGGCCACAGCTGGCTGGAAGCAGGTATATGGTATTTATTTATCTTCTATAATTGAAACTTTGTAGCCTTTAGCAGAGCCCAGGGCTGGACAGGGCAGGCGGGAAGCTTGGCTTTGTCCATCACCAGGGGCAACCCAAGCCTCTTTCTCGCTCCAGCTCCACCGCCATCTTAGTTGGTTAATTTGCATACTCGATCCTGATTGGCTTGTGAGCGTGACTTGAGAATAGTGGAGGGACAGTTAATTTGCATGTTTCTCTTTTATTATATAGGATAAACCAAATACAAGCTATGTATATAATATTCAGTTATATTTATGGCAGATCTTTCTTTTAACTTCTGTAAAATTAGGTCAGGTATGGCTTGGTATTTTTTCTGATCAATTGGATTTTTATGTCAATATATTTTAAAGATGTCTGAAGTTGGTGAACTGGAATGGAGAAAGGGAAGATTCAAGGGAAGAATAGATAAAAATAACTCAGAGGGGCTAGAGCAGGGGTGGGCAAACTTTTTGACTCGAGGGCCACAATGGGTTCTTAAACTGGACCAGAGGGCCGGAACAAAAACATGGATGGAGTGTTTGTGTGAACTAATATAAATTCAAAGTAAACATCATTACATAAAAGGGTACGGTCTTTTTTTTTTTTAGTTTTATTCATTTCAAATGGGCCGGATCCGGCCCGCGGGCCATAGTTTGCCCACAGCTGGGCTAGGGTGTTAAAATTATAACAAACTATAGCTTACTAAAGAAATGAAATGGCCAGTCTAAATACTGTATCCAAACACATTTTACATTTGCTTCTAAATGAATATTTCCTATATTATGTTATGAAGTGAAACATTTTTTAAAGACTACTATGTTTTTAACGTTTTTAACAAATTTTATGATAATTCAAAATACTTTCTTTTAGAGTTACCCTACACTCTAGAACTGTAGTAATCTAGTATATATACACATATGAGTATATGTACACATACTGTATGTTTTATATATTATAAGTATATATTACATAATTATATATATACTAGTAGCCCGGTGCACAAAATTCATGCACATTGAAAGGGATATTAGAGGAACGTAATTTGGACTCACTATCTAATATCAATAATATGTGAGCGTGAGGCAGTCCGTGTTTCTGAAATTCAATGACATGAATTTTAGCTATTACTTTGCCAAATAAATGGAATTTGCAGATATCATTTAAAAAGCATTCAGCTTAATATTAAAAACTCTGGCTACCAAGTCAGGTCTGTTTTCAACTTTTTGCCAGCGTTGTAAATTGTTTGCAATATCTGCCCATTTGGGGTTGCATGTCATGGTTATGAATAAATTGGGGCTGCCATACTTTGTTACAATTACCATAGCATCCTGATATCGCTGCTGTATATTTCTGGACTACCCTCAGAAGATGATGGAAGTATTATCATTTTACCAATCAGCACATTTTCATTTTCAGATCTAGATTTGAGATAATCCATCAAACCACTATATTTTTCAACTGTCAACTTAGATTGGTTTGCTTTGATGAAATTTATCCAATTGGCCTCCATTTTTGAATGCGAACCCACGATAAACTGTTGAGTGAATTTTCCTGCATTTAAAATAGGATTGAACGTGTCCAGCACAGAGAGTTGAAATCCATAATACTGCATTTGTGTGACTCGTGTCCTTACATTTTCTCTAGTATTACTGTCGATTACACTGTTGTCTCTGAGTCTTAATGCATTATCTGTTCTCCAGCCTTTTTCACTATGTGAGAAAAGAATAGGATATGTCATTGCATCTAATGTAGGAAACAGGATATTGATTTGTTTCATTTTAGTGGCATTTGGATTATTGGGATCTGGTTTACAATGAATGAGCAAGTCCCTTTTATAAGGAGGTTCTCCATCTTCGTTTCTGAATATGACAGCAACCTCAGTTACACGGGGAGAATTATATCTACCCGGATCACTGTTACGATTGTATTTAATCACCATTGTTACTTCTGTGGGAGCAATACCTTTTCCTTTTCTACGTCATGTAGCATCTTGTACGATTTTGTTAATTCATTTATTTCATGCATGAGGTTGTTAATGTTGATCATGAGTCTTTCTGAGCAGTGCTGGTTTTCTGGCATTGTTAATATTTTACTTGTAGCTTCGGCTGTATCCAAAATATAGAATTGAGCAAACTTCTGAGAAACACCATCCGAAGGATGTAAAGTTCCAGTATGGTGATAAACTTGTCCATGTATTCTAAAACAGTATGGCCCATATCCTAATGTTGATGCAATATTTGCACCCATGGAAGCAAAAGCAAAAGAACTATTTATGGAACGAATATTTTCCATGAAATTTTTACTGTCAGAATCTTCGTATGTCATTAATCTTTTTAAATATGTTGGGTAATCTGGAAAATGTATATCATTTGGACAGACTTTCCCTTTGCTACAACATTGAGTAAATTTCCCATTGGATGGTTTTTCATCAGAGAAATTTATTGATAGGCAAAATTCACATCGAACAGTCATTCTACCACAGCTATGTTCGAGAATTGCATTCTCATGTACTCCAATTTCACTGAGAAGGCAGTTCCTACCAGTATTGGTAGTACTTGATGACTGTTCTCTAGACATATTCTGTCGTCGCCACCGCCTTCTTTCAACTTCAAAGGCACGTTGTTCTTTAGACATTTTCTTTCGATAACTCGATAACTCCGGTGTTTTTCGGCATCAGAGCGACGTTTTTCCTGTAGCTGGTGTTCAGATACATTCTGTCGCAGGCGCCCCCTTCTTTCAAGATCAGAGGCACACTTCTCTGCAGACATTTTCTGTCGATAACGCCGGCCCAAAGGCTGATTCTGGCTGATTCTGTGGGGGTTGGACTTCCTCCTCCCTGCTGTTAGTTTCTACAGCTGTGATGAGGAAGCTGGGATGACAGAGGGAGCCGCGCCCTCCAAGCCGCCCTCTCTCTCGCTCTGCTCTATGTCCAGTGGTCTCCTGCTCTGCCAAGTCCTTCAAACCTCCTGCTCTCTGCCAGCAAGTTCCCGGGAGCCTGCAGGTGTGGCTACGGCCTCGTCTCCCAGGTCTGCAAAGGTCCTGGGAGCCTGCGGCCATGGCTGCTGTTGCCTCCTGGGGTGCCTGACACCTGTGTATGCAAATTAACTGCCATCTTTGTCGGGTTAATTTGCATAGTCTCTCTGATTGGCGGTGGGCGTGGCTGGTGGGTGTGGCTTAAGCATAGCAGTGGGACAGCTAATTTGCGTGTTTCTCTTTTATTATATAGGATTATATCATACATAATTATATATACCATTATACATATGCCCAATTATGGACATGTTTAGCATTTGCTATGATATAAACCAAATTTTTAAAACATTATTAATCACAAAAAAACTGTACAGTATTTCTCATATCCATTATTGCTCCCCAAAGCTCTGCTTTATCTATATGTTCATTCTGGATAATTATATTTGGGCAATTTTTTTATTAATACATATAAACCAAAAATTCCTAGTAACTCCAAATCTTTCTCAGTGAAATCCTTACCTATATAGCACTATAAACAAAGTATTAAAGTAAAATGTTCAATTAAAATGAACATTCTTTCTATACTTATTAAATTTTGACCACTTAAGAAACCATACATTTAGCTATTATTTCTTTTATATTAAAGAAATTTAGCCAAAACCGGTTTGGCTCAGTGGATAGAGTGTTGGCCTGTGGACTGAAAGGTCCCAGGTTTGATTCCGGTCAAGGGCATGTACCTGGGTTGCGGGCACATCCCCAGTAGGAGATGTGCAGGAGGCGGCTGATCAATGTTTCTCTTTCATCGATGTTTCTAACTCTCTCTCTCCCTTCCTCTCTGTAAAAAATCAATAAAATATATTTTTTTAAAAAAATAAATTTACACTCCTCTTTAATAAAGGTGCATGTGTCATGCCTAATGTTTCTTTCACTATTGGACTTATTTAATACATAGCCCATAACATCCAGATACCCTTTAAACCACTTCTTTGCTTTTTTTGTTTCTCTTACTGTGTTTATTTTTACTGTATTTAATATTGAAAGAGAAATTTTACATTAATATTTATGCATGTTTTACTCTGACACATGAAGATGTAGTTGACACTGATAGTCCAAGTATATGCTGTTTGTTAAGGATTATTCTGTTGGGAGAAATAAATTATTTTTGTAAAATGTTATAAGGAGTGTTAAAGCTTTCTTTGAAGTTATTATATCAATGATGACTACTAACTTCTTTATTCTAATGATTTATCTCCATCATAAAAAAAACAATGTTTTGAGAGATAAATTTTTTATTTATTAAGCTCTGCAGTTAAAATGTAAAGCACTAACTTCTGTTTTCTTGTAGAATTTTTAGTCAATTTTTCTTTCAACTTAAGACTGAGCCTTACAAACCCCCTTTTTATAAGTTCTTCGAAGTGTTTTCTGAGACAGTATAGCCTATTTTTCAAACAGTATTCATATTCCTTATTTAGCACTTAAATTTATATCTGTTCCCATTTAGAAATATTCTATACTATACTTGGACTGATTTATTATGTGGTGCTACTGGCTTAAATATATTCATTTATGTACAATTTTTCTTTCAGTAAAGATTTAGCATTGCTATGCGTTTATACAGATATTCTCTAATTTCATTAATTTTTAAAATACACCATAACCACTGTTTTGATCAACATAGAAAAAAGCAGGTACATCATTTTCTGAGATATTTTAGATGATTTTATGAGAGTCAGTAGATGTATTTTTATTATTTGACTGCATATACAAAAAGGATATAAGTTTATATAAGAATATTTATAAGAAAATAACTGAAAAACAGTTTAAAGGAATATAGCAAACAAAATATGTCTGTATACCTACTTCAAACCTAATTTTAAACCTGTTCAAAGAAAGTTAAGAAATACATAAAATGCTTTTTTGTTGTGCAAAATTTGACTGATAACAATTTCTAATGAATGTTTTGAGACTACAAAACAACCTTGGTAGAAATATTAAATCTTGGAAGGAAAAAGAGAGATGTGTTACAACAATGAAGAGGAAACTGAACTTCCACTTTATATGTGTTGATAGAGTGAGTGGTTGATGGGTGCTAGGTAGACATAACCTCTAACATATGCAAAGAGCATCAGAAGACTACATATCCCAATATGTGTTTTCTTCCCCAAATTTATTGACCTATAATAGACATAAAAGATTATACATTTAAGGTATACATGTAATAGTTTTATATATGTACTAGAGGCCCGGTGCACAAAAATTTGTGCACTCAGGGTAGGGGGGTCCCTCAGCCCAGCCTGTGCCCTCTCGCAGTCTGGGAACCCTCAGGGGATGACCACCTGTTGGCTTAGGCCTGCTCCCCGGGGGATTTGGCCTAAGATGGCAATCAGACATCCCTCTGGCAGCCCGGCAGCCCTTGGGGGATGTCCACTTGCCAGCGGGGAGCAGACCTAAGCTGCAGTCAGACATCCTTAGCGCTGCTGAGGAGGCAGGAGAGGCTCCCACCACCACTGCTGTACTGGCAGCCATCAGCCTTGCTTGTGACTGAGCAGAGCTCCCCCATGTGGGAGCACACTGACCACCAGAGGGCAGCTACTGCATTGAACGTCTGCTCCCTGGTAGTCAGTGTGTGTCATAGTGACCAGTCATTCCCAGTCTTTCTGCTGTTAGGGTCAGTTTGCATATTACCCTTTTACTATATAGGATTGAGGCCTGGTGCACAGTTGGGGGCCAGCTGGTTTTCCCTGAAGGGTGTCCTGGATCAGGGTTGGGGTCCCGCTGGGCTGCCTGGCCAGCCTGGGTGAGGGGCTGATGGCTGTTTGCAGCTGGTCACACCCCCTTCAGGGTGGGGGTCCCCACTAGGGTGCCTGGCCATTCTGGGTGAGGGGCTGAGGGCCGTTTTCAGGCTGGCCGGCGACTGAAGCTCCCAGCCTCTCCTTTTTTTCTTTTCTTTTTTTTTTATTCTGGGATTTATTTACCTTCTATAATTGAAACTTTGTTGCTGTCACTGGAGCTGAGAGCCGGCTCCAGCTCCGTGGCCACGGCCGGCTGAAAGCAGGATCTGGTGTTTGTTTAGCTTCTATAATTGAAGCTTTGTTGCTTCCGGAGCTCAGAGCAGGGCTGGGGCAGGCGGGAAACCTTGGCTTCCTCCATCACTGGAGCAAGCAAGCCTCCTGCTCACTTCAGCTGCCTGGCTGCCGGCCGCCATCTTGGTTGGTGGTTAATTTGCATATCAACCTGATTAGCCAATGGGAAGCGTAGCAAAGGTACGTCAATTACCCTTTTTGTCTTTTATTAGATAGGATATATAGCAAAATGATTAGCACAATGAAGTTAACTCATCCACCACTTCATCTATATATATAAAAGCCAAGTGACAAGAATGCTGGAACGACTGGTCGCTATGACGTCATTGAGGCCGGCTAACCTGCCCAATTGGGGGACAGCCCCTCCCCATGGCCTACCCAGGTGGGATCGGGGGCAAGACTGGCCAGCCAACCTTCCTCACCCCCTCCCCACAGATGGCCCACCCCTAATCAGTCCCCCCCACCCCAATCGGAGATGGGGCCACCCAGCCAACCACTCATGGCCCCTTCACCCTGCTGGCCTAGCCTGATCGGCTGGACCCCATTCATGCATGAATTCGTGCACTGGGCCTCTAGTATAGTTATAATTTTTGTGTGTTTGTATAGCGAGAACTTTTAGAATCTTCTCTCTTAACAACTTTCACTATGGTCACTATATTGTACATTACATCCCAGGACTTATTCATTTTTTAACTGGAAGTTTGACCTCATTCATCCATAATCCCCACCCTCAACCTCCATGCTACCCCTGCCCTTGGAAACCACCAATCTGTTCTTAAGTCTTTTCTGCAGTTAGGTATGTTCACATTAATTAATTTCCAGCAATGTCATTTGAATAGAATTTTGTGTGTACTTTTCAGTTTAATTAATAATGATAGGAATTATATTCTCTCGTCCCATCTTTCCAAATATTGATGAGCCACAATATTTAGGTTGAGTTTTACTTTGCAATCCTAAATATGTTGTTTGGCTTCTAGCTTTGGATCTCAGGCTATGGAAGTGGGGAAGAGGAAGTAAGTGGTATGCATATATCCATCACTTCAATTCCACTGGTCTCACACTAGGCATGATGCCACCTCTACTGGCCAGGATATGTAGTCTCTGGTTTGGTGTCCACTGTACCAACTACAACTCGCAGAATTTTATAAATAGAAAGAAAATAAGATAAAATACTAGAGTATAGGTAGAAATCAGCAAGCAGCATAGTATTCCCACACACAAGTAGAGCTATTTCACCTGTTCCAAGGATGAAATCCTCATGTTCCCTCTGCACTGCATCCAGCTAATTTTCTAGGATCTCTTAGCGATGTATAGTAAGTACGCTTTGTCAGGTCAGGTGGTGGCTACTTTCTCACTAATAGACATAATAATATGGACTATAAAGTATAAATATTTTATTAAATTTTAACAATTTTAGTTTTGACAATTGTTATATATATTTTGTTAATTATTCTTTAGATTACATTTCTAATTTTAAAATATATATTCAATCTATGTTTCTGTTAAGGTCAGTGTTTAGCATTTATGTTAAGGTCAGTATTTCCACATTATAAGACAAGGCTATTATTGATCTAAAAGTTCCTTCATCTTAGCACAACTTTCACTGTAAACATGGAGAAAATTTGATGCCTACCTTTACATCTCACCTTTAGTCAGCTACACTTTCTTCTATGCCCCCTGGTTGTATTCCTCAGCATTTTCTCCATAGATGGACTCTACTACTATATCTTAAAATAAATGACAGAAAAATTACACTATTAAGGTCATATTTAGTTTCATATTCTAATCACAGTTTGTTTTGCAGATAATACTGGTACTAATGGTAGTAGTAATGGGGTAACAATGTTGTTATTGATTCTGCTGACATAAAATAGTAGGGATTTTTTTGGCCTATTTACTTTTCTCACGTCTTCATTTTATTTTCTGCTTCCTCAGTCAAACATTCACATTTCTTAAGTTCACTTATTGTCCTTTTGAGAGACTTTCATTCTCCATTCTCATCCCAACACTTTGCTCTCCAGTCTGCAGTTAGACTGTGACCTTGGGACTTCCTGATAGTAAAGAGCCCTGTTGCCTGGTTTCTCAGACTTTTTCTTTCTTGATTTCCATCCAGTTTTAATGTGCCAGAATATACACTCAGCTCACTGCACCTTGCATCTGAGCTGCCGGGGGAGGCTCTGGCTACCTGAGGCCCTGAACTGGGATAAGCAGGTTGGAAGATCATTGTCTTACTTATTTTGATTAATCTTTCTTAGTGTATGTGTAGCTCACATTTATTTCAATGTTTAATATTAAAAGTGTTTTGGGTTTTTATTTAGAAGTTTGTTGATGTTTTTGTGATCAGAAATATGTTATAGGAACTCTTGTTTTTTATCAATTAGCCTTTGGTAAAACAATTTTTGTTGTATTTCCTGTTATCATTTCCAAAAACCTATAGATGCCTTAAGTGAAGACTTTACTATATGTAGTAGTACAAGACTTAAAGCCAAATGGAGAGGATAAAAATGAGGAGCACATGTAGGTTCTAATTAAACTTCATCTCAAATAGTTTGAATGAGAGATTAAAATAATAGTCCCCAAAATAATTTAAATTAATCATTGAAAAGACATTAGGGGCAACAGAATATTTAAAGATATAAAGAAAAGAACACTTAATAAGAGACTGAAAGCATTAGAAAGGAAGTGCATATTTACATGACTAATGCCTCAGTTGTATTAAGGGATGATAAACAGAGATCCAATATGACTTTAATTACTTTTCTAAATAGTGCATGTGTATTTCCTGCTAGACTGAGATGAGATCAGGATATGCTAAAAACTCAAGTTTTTCTTTTAGGTATAAAGCAACCTATTATTGGTAGGGAGTAAGGTGGGGATAGTTGAAGTTGAGAACTTATAATGAACCCTTGTGAGATAACATCTGTGGGTTATATGCTATCAAGTCAATTAGAGATAAGCCTCAATGATACACTTAAGTAATTATTTGACTTCAGGAAAGATGATTATTGAAAAAAATATGCACAGAGGTTCAATCAGTGTTTCATTCAAACTAGTTCTAATAACTGAAAGTTTTATAACTATGTCTTTTTCTATAAGCTCCTATATGTATGTTATATGTTTAATGTATTATAACTATAAATATTTCTCTCTGTCTCTTCTTTGATTAGTATCACTTCCACTCCAGGGAAATTGAAGTAATGAATAAAAAAGAATTGAGCCAAAATTCTTAAGCCAATTAACCTTTGGGGAAAAGTATCATGGTTTCTGTAATTAAAATAATGAGACATCTAAAAATAATAGTATTCAGACCTTTTCTCTGTAAACAGAAGCTTATATGTTCTGAAACAACTAATTAAAAGGCAACCTGTAATTGTATATTCAGAAATTCCATCCATGTATATCTATTCTAAAATACTTTACTTAATAAATGACTAGCTTCAGACAAGAGGAAATTTGACATTTGACAAAAATCACTGCTTCTGTAGAACGTCAATGTAAAACTTTATTGACTTTGACTCACATATAAGTGCAGAAAGGTTTTTTAAATCATTGGCAATCTTAAAAGTTTATTTTTATACTAGAGGCCTGGTGCACGGAATTCGTGCACTGGTTGGGGGGGCGCTTCCTCAGCTCAGCCTGCACCCTCTCACAGTCCAGGAGCCCTCGGTGGATGTCTGACTGATGGCTTAGCACTGCTGTGGAGGCGGGAGAGGCTCCCACCACCACTGCTGTGCTCACCAGCCATGAGCCCAGCTTCTGGCTGAGCAGTGCTCCCCCTGTGGGAGTGCAGTGACAACCAGGGGGCAGCTCCTGCAGTGAGTGTCTGCTCCCTGGTAGTCAGTGCATGTCATAGTGACTGTTCGTTCCACTGTTTGGTTGATTTGCATATTAGGATTGTACCAACAATTTTTAATCTTATGTCCAAAATTTAAATGAATTTGGAATGTTTAAACTTTACTATTATTTTTGGACATAAAATATCACAAAACTCTTTAATGACTGGTATAATGTTGGTGGCAACCTTACATTTAGATGATATGACCAAAGAACTGAGACAGTAAAACTGGATATAACACTAGAGAGTGTGTCATGGATGACAAGATAACAGTGTGGCATGATGACAAAGATATTTCTATACTGGTTTATAGGGAAGAAGTTCAGAAAAACACATAATAAGACTTCTACTTTTTCAAGTCACAAATTATTTTATAAGATAACATAAAGGCAACATATAAATAAGTAAATAAGTAAACATGAATTGAATTGGTAATTATAATAAATGAACTATTGTGTATAGTAATAAAAGAAAAGGGTACTCTTTCAGATTACATAAATACTGAAATTTTTGTGTTGGTAACCACATTAGAACTGTTTAAAAATTCCTTCATGCAGATGTAAATACATCCATATAATCAAGTCTTGTATCTGAGGAATGGAGTGAGTGGTAACACTCACTATGAATTCTAAATTTCCTGGAGAGATTCCAAAAAAGATGATTGTAAGGTCACCCACAAGGTAAACTGAAGCAGACCCAAGATGCTGTTAAGAATGTATCCCCGATTTTCCCATGTATTTTAACAGTTCCAAGAAATTCACTTAGCATTACAGTTATCTAAATACATATTATAAAAGGCAATATCCTTTATGGATGCCATGTTTGTGCTTTTCTTGAACAAAAATAGGACATTAAACCCAAGATAAGAGCAGGTAATGTGCAGAATCCCCTTTTCAGGAAGCTATGCCCATAGCCTCAATAAATTGTGTGGAAATGCTTTCTCACCAAACATCTTAAACCCACTTTATTTTATTTTGATAAACAACAACAAAAAATGGTCTTAAAAATGTGTGAACACTTATCTATAACACCTTGCACTTTGCACTTTATGGAATGCATATAAAGAGAAAAGATGTTTCTTACTTTTCAAGGCAAAACTTTAAGAGGAATTGCAGTGTGGGTAATAAAAACCATAAAATAGAACTCCATTAATGGAAGGAGAATAAATATCTCTTCAAGAACAGTCATGGATGTGCATGTAACACATAGTGAAAATAGGAAAATACTGATGTAAAGAGGTTATTTCTGTGCTGGCTTTCCACATAATTCCTAACTCCTTAGGCTTTCATTCCCCCAACTTCCATAATTAACATCAGAAAGTTATCAGGTGATAAATATATCTAGAAATTGAAAAAAAAATCTTGTGAAAATTGAGAGTTATATCTCGTTTCTGACCCCTAGAATCATTGTATCTGTCTATTTGTTTTTCAGTACTGTTTGGTAATCTGAACAAAAATATTTTTTAATTAATGGAAAAGAGGCTAGCTTACTCAGTTTAACTAGTTTTAAGAAAAGGAGGAGGAAGCAGGAAAGAACTACTCTTGTGAGAGGAGAGATTGTTGAACTGGAATTTAGATATAAAAGAAACTCCAGAAGACATGCCAAATAAATTGGACAGAAAAAAGAAAATTTTGAAAAATGTTGAAAAATGGATTTTGAAATAGATAACTTTTAGTAATCTTTCATATATACAGGTAAAGAATATACTTTTTTTATAATTGTATATTTTCTGTATGCTGCTTTAGAAATAATTCAATGTAGAGTTTAATACATTTGTCCCAAATATTTATCAGTTTTTTTTTATTTGGGCATTCATCTTAAATTTTGGAAGTTGGGTATAATATCCACCTCTTGATTAAACCTATGCATTCCAATAAATTCATAAATCTAAAGTATTTCCCTCAGAAAACTGCAAACTGGTTATTTTCACCCACAGTTTCAAGAACACAATTTTACCTAAGAATTTGAATTTTTTGGATGATGAAAAGTTCAATACTTAAGATCATTTTAGTGCCTCTGCCTGGCTCTGCCAGCCAAGACCAGAACTTCTAGGATTTGGGTAGCTGCTTTGAAAATCATACAGGAGTTGCTAGTAATATAGGAAAATTTCTATTACAAACTTAAGTAATTTTTATTAAGTAATGTTCCATGACTTGCACGAATTAGTATATACATACATTACTATGTTCAGAAAATAATCTTGAACTTATTTAAATATGAGTTAGTTTAGACCTTAAATTTAAGTATGTGAGAATTTATAAGGCCCACGTTAGTGGATATTTATAGATTCAAGTCTCAAAATGTGTTTTATATGTACAATATTTTATTTGCTGCTTTAGGATAGGTCAAAGTACATGGCAAAATTGTGAGGGGTTAGATTACACTTGAGGGACTCAGACAAACACTACCAAGGATCAAACTTGGCAACTACAATTATAAGAACATTACTTACAGAATAAAAAAAAATAATCTGCTCTCTTGTCATCCTTTGGCGACGAATGTTTGGGCCCGACATGGCTGGAAATAACACGGTTCTCTAACAAAAATTTTCCCATTATATGTTATATGTTTTTATGCAGAGAGTTATTTAGTATCCCTCAAAATAATGAAAAAGCAGTGTGCTATTTCACTGGAATCATTGGAAAATGTTGAAAGATTCTGAAACCCTTCACATAGCTTCCTACTGTGTGCTAATAGGGCAAGCTGATTTATTACAAAGCAATAAAAAGAGAATCATTATATTCATTAATCTTATAAAAATTCCTGCTTGTCTTTTCCCAGTGAACCCCTGATTTTAAGGAATAATCCAATATGAGCCCTTTTATCAGGTGATATAATTAGTCAATAGAAAAAGAGAGATATTATATCCTTCTATCCAGTATTCATGACTAATCAATTGGAATTTAATTCCTCATTAACTATTAACCTTCTGTCATCCCACCAAACAACATTCTGTTACCATATGTAATATCTAGTAACACAGAAGAGTATCTGTAGAGCCATCTGAAATGAAATTAGTGTCCAAACTGTTCATTCTTCTGCCATCCATCTGCCTTCTAAGATCAAAGCACTTATGAAAACAGAGAGATGTACTATTTCTCAATTCTCCATACTCCCAAACTCCTACGTTTCTTGTTCTGTCAGGGTAGAGAATCCGAACACTGATTGACTTTCTTTGGTGGACTTTTCTACTAGCATTTTTGTTTGCAATGATTACTCTTTGAAGCCAAGATCACAATAATCAATTCCAACTGTCATTTTGGCACATTTACACTGAGCCAGTAGAACAGCAGACGCATTCCAGAACCAAGACACTTTGAAAAGCAGATATTTGAAATAAGAATTAACAGTATGAGTCTTTAAAAGCCAATCCTCTTCATGTTAGTACTCTTTCCAATCTCCTACATGGTTACTTCTAAAAACTATTCTGCTACTTTATCCAACATGCTCCATCTTTATAAAACGTCTACCTCTATTTTTGTTTTAGCATCAGTTCTCTGGTTTCCCTGCACCTCTGTCCTCAGAATTAGCTGTTAAAAGCTCCCAGGGAAATACCTCACATAAGAATCATTCTAGACATTATCCTTAGTCTCATCCAGCTACCTTACATATCCTTCCAGGCCCATTGGCTTCCATGTGTTTCCTCACAGAGAAAGCCACTGATAAGTCCCTGGGGAGCATAGCTGCGAGGATTAAAATAAGCAAATGGGAACATAGTACCATAGATACAATTTAAAGAAGCTAGCTTTCATGTAATTGAAAACCTGTACTACCAAAAGACAAGTACTAGTAGGTAGAAGAAAACATTTTTCATATTCTTGATCTCACATTTTTCACACCTAATGAAGAGTTAAGGGTTGGCAATATGACCTCTAATTTTCTCTCTGTAAACAGGATTTGATGTCACAGTGGTACTGCTTTAGTTAATCTATGATCTGCAGCTTATTTTGAAAACAGTATCTTTTCTTCATTTCATAAATTCTTTGGAGGCTGGAGATGGATTTGTCCTTACTTTGGTTGATAATAAAGGAGCTGATCCAATGGCCATAGCAACATGAACCAACTATCATTTTATGCTTAGGATACATACTTCTAGAAGAAAAGTGTATGCAATTGATCCTTGATCAACATGGTTTTGAAATGCACAGATCCACTACATGTGGAGGTTTTCAATGAGTACCTATGTTGTTTTTGATCTACAGTTGGGAGTCCACAAATGAGGAGGGCCAAGTGGATGCACTGATCTACACCATTTTTATATAAGGTAGTTGAACATTCATGGATTTTGGTATCCACAGGGTTTCTTAGAACCAATCACAAATGGGTACCAAGGGATACCTTAAGTTTTTGGGAAATCACAACTCATACTCAGATATTTGACTGTGCAGGGAGTTGGCACCACCAATCCTCAAGTGTTCAAGGGTCAACTATATACATATATAAATATTATAGTTTTTTTGTTCATTTCTCAGAAAGTCTATTCCCATTCACCATCTCCAAATCTTACTTAAGCTATTCTAATAGACAAGTCAAATTTCTCTTGGCTTATTAAACGTACCCCAGAAAAGCATACAAATCCTCAATAGAAAGAGAAAAGAGAGAAGGAGCTGGAGTGTAAATAGAATAGCCCTTGGGTGATGCATTTAAATGTGAAGCATAGCTGTGTTTGCATACTGACTAATAAAGAAAGTGTGCTAAATAGTGAAATCAATACGATATCCAAATGTTTAACAACTGATAGAAAGTGAACATCAAAGGGCTGATGCTCATTCCAGAGGTCTCATTCTGTGCTATCCATTAATTCTTTTTATGTAATAATATTAAGCTTATCAAACCCTTATTTAAAGTTTTACTAAACAGCATGGTATTGGCAGAAAAATAGGCACGCAGACCAGTGGAACAGAAACAGAAGCCCAGAAATCAAACCACCCGCATATGGGCAAATCATTGTTGACAAAGGCCCTAAAAACACACAGTGGCTGAAAGAAAGCCTCTTCAATGAATAGTGTTGGGAAAATAGGAGAGCCACATGCAAAAGAATGAAAGTAGACTACAATTTACTTCAAAACTATCAGAAAACTGCAACAGTTTTAGTGCTCTGATTGGTTCTAAGGACACCAAAGAGAAGACAATTTGCTTTTAAATTTCCCACCAATTATTTCCACTGTAGCCATAAAAGCTGGAAGTCATAACTGTATATGTTGTAAGACCCAGTAAAATTTCTTTAAGAGTAGAGGTGAATGTAACAGCTCATGTTGGCAAGACCAGTTCTTGAAAATATAAATTTAATCTTATTTGCTGGACTCACATGGGGAGCAGTGTTGCTTTTTCTTATATCATAAACTTTAGAAAATGGTAGACATGGTTTCAAGTAATGGATCTTCTTCACATTTGGTTATCTGATCATGACAAATCCCTTGCTCTGTGATCACTTTTCTCATTGTAAAACAAAAAGAAATATGTCTATGTTTCAGGATCTTCTGAACATTAAATGGGATAATACTTTTTGGTCCAATATTGTGCCACTTAACTGATAAAGTAGCAGTTAAGAGATAATTACTGTGATGAACATTAAAATTGTAAATGTAACCTTGTCTGTGTGAATAGTCTCCCCATTTTCTACAGTGTGACCTGTACAGTGGCCTGGATGGAGCAACTGCTGCCTTACACAAACCAGAAAGTGGGAAGGAGGCGAGTGCAGTCAGCTTTAAAGATTCAAGTTTAAATTACGTTAGCTGCATATCTTTGGCAAGGTCATTTTAATTTTTGAGACTTTACTTTTCTTAATTTGTATAAGATAACAACATATATGTCTCAGGATTGCTGTGATGATTCAACCAAAAAATAATAATAAAGTAATGATAGAAAGCACTTTATTGAGTACATGTTAGATACTTAAGGCTTTTGTATGTTATTTAATTCTTACAGAAATCACGACATGTAGGTGACAGTATTATTTCTGTTTTACACTTGAGAAAATGGTTCCTTTCACTATACAAGGTGGTTCAAATTGAATTATGGCCCTAGCCTGTTTGGCTCAGTTGATAGAGCATCGGCCCATGGACTGAAGGGTCTCAGGTTCAATTCCAGTCAAGGGCAAGTACCTGGGTAGCAGGCTCTATCCCCCACCCTAGTTGGGGTGCATGCAGGAGGCAACCAATAGATTTGTCTCTCTCACATCAGTGTTTCTCTATTTCTCTGTCTCCACCTCTCCCTTCCACTCTCTCTAAAAATATCAGTGCAAAAATATTCTCAAGTGAGGACTAACAACAAAAAATTTGAATTATGTCTGACTCCAAAGCCTGTTGATTTAAGCCCTCCACTAACATTTCTGGTTCTATACTTGATATTTGATAAGCAGCTGGCATTTGGCTAGCACTCAATTATTTTTATTAGCTTTCCTTTTTCCCTAATTAACTTTCTTTCCCAGAAAAAAGGAACCATGTCTCTTGTGATTCTTGGAACACAATTGATTCCTCATTATTTTGAGAAAAGAACAACCTAACAGACTATTTTTCTGAGGCTGAAAAATATTCCTTTAATCATTAGCTTTGTATACAGACACAAGATGCATGACTTCAATGAATGAACTCAAGCACTAATTATTTTGTCTGCGTGAAGACAAGCACTTGGTTTAGGTTTACTAGTACTTTTCATTTTTAACTGATCCTAAGATAGTCACTGTCTAAACTTTAAGAAATTCCTCCTACTCATAGCCAGAAATGAAAAATTGTAAGAGCCTCCGAGGGATAAGAAAGCATAATTGTTCAACAGTGGTGACAATTATTATTTTTCTCTCGTAAGTAATGTCATACATTTTCCAGCACATCAAAGTAAACCTCCGTATTTTCAATACTCACATACTAACAAGCCAAAATAAAGCAGACTATGAAGAGGAATGGGATGCATTTAAAATTCTCTCACTGATAAATGGTTTTATTTTGTTAATATATTTCTGGAAGCCAATATAAACAAATTTCCCTGATCTTTACTGAAGATAGCATCTTTTTCGAGTAATATAGTGTAACTAACTTGTTTTTACATATTTAGTGGCACATTACCAAATGCAGCAAATGAACAGACGGTATTAAAACAGGCAATTAGGAAATATTTGACTCTAGCGCTTCATTTACATTTTACAGCTGTGCAGTTTGACCAGAGCAAGTCTTTGGATGGATGCAATTTTTTCTGTCCATGTTTTATTTTTGTTTTGTTTTAACATCAGAAGTGGCTCTCTCAAGTGAAAAGTGTAAAATTGCTGGACTCTCTTAGGATTCAAAGGAAATTACCTGTGGCATAAAGTGTGGTGGTAATGTATTCTTACTTTTATCAAGATGTAACCCAAGAAGTCAGTTGGGATACATATGATTTCACCATTGCTACTAAAACATAAAGCAAATATCGCAGTGACCAACTATTTATATGCAACTCTATAAAGAGACCAAAAAGAATGGTCTTTCCTGAAGTCTCTAGGTTTCCAAAGTACTCTAGAAATATAATCATATTCCATAGTGGAATGAAAAAGACTCCTTTGATACCTCAGTATTTTAAAACCGTGATAATAACTTGCACTTAGCAAATGTTAGCTAAAATATAACCTGACACTTATGAGATGCTACATCTGAACACTTTAATTTTTATTGAAATCAACTTTATCCTGCAACAAGATAAGCAAATATGTATTCTAGCTGTTATACACTGCGGTTTTGTCTCTCTCTCTCTGTATATATATATATAATGTTTCCCAAACTAGCATATTTAAGGGGATATTGCATCAGACTCTTTAAAACAGTGAAAGTGAGATTTTAAGCAAATTTATAAAAACACACAGCAAATAAATTGCAAAACTTGTCCTTGTACTCAGCTTCCAGACTTCATAGTTTCTGCCTCTCATACTATGCTGCCTCAGTGTGGAATAGTGGGTGTGGCAGTTGTTTTGGTCCTCATCATTTATTTCTTGGTGTTGCAAATCTATTCCATAGGTTCAGTAGAATGAATTCTTCTACTTAGTTCAAGCTTAAAGAGCACTTAATAAGCATCAAACTCATCTTCTACAAGATGGGAGGCAAACTAAGAAATGCCAACATTTGCTCCAATTTTGATTCCTTTAAGAAAAGTTTATGTCTTGATCAACCTTGATGTGTCTGCACATGAAGTCATGAAAAAGTATTTGTGGAGCAACAGAAGGAAGGCTCATAGCTGGTACCTGCCAGGATCATAACAGGCAAAGTAGGGCCACAACCAAGCCCTGGCCTCCAGAGCAGTCATTGATCATTTGTTTATTAGGATGCCTTTATTCTATAGTAGACTGAATTTGTATTTAATATTTTTATCATGATCATATTTTTAAAAATATTGAGGTATTATTTATATACAAGAGATCTGGTGCACAAAATTTGTGCGCTGGAGGTGGTTGTCCCTCGCACAGCCTGCACCCTCTCCAATCTGGGACCCCTTGGGGGATGTTCAACTGCTGGTTTAGTACACTGCCGGCAGTCGGACATCCCTCTCACAATCTGGAACTGCTGGCTCCCAACTTCTTGCCTGCCTGCCTGATTGCCCCTAATTGCTTCTGCCTGCCAGCCTGATCACCCCCTAACCATTTCCCTGCCAGCCTGATCAACACCTAACTGCTCCCCTGCTGGGTCGATTACCCCCAACTGCCCTCCCCTGCAGACCTGGTCGCCCCCAACTGCCCTCCCCAACTGGCCCAGTCACCCCCAACTGCCCTCCCCTGCAGGCCTGGTCCCCCACAACTGCCCTCCCCTGCTGGCCTGATTGCCCACAACTGACCTCCCCTGCCGGCCATCTTGTGGCTGTGGGCATCACCATTTTTTGAGGGTGGGACAGTCAATTAGCATATTCCCTCCTTATTGGCTGTGGGTGCTGCCATCTTTGAGGGCAGGGAAGTCGGTTAGCATATTCCTTTGTTATTCGCTGTGGGCGCTGTCATCTTTGCAATGGTGTGAGGGTCAATTAGCATATTCCCTCTTTACTAGATATAATAATGAAATTAGAAAATATTAAGGGCAAACTTTAGACAAATGCCTATAACCATATAATTCATATTTCTATCATGATCATTCCTGCACTACAAAAACTTCATACTGTTTTCCGTAGTAGTTCCTATCAATGAGAATGATCTATTATGATTTTTATCACAGGTTAGTTTGGCCTGCCATATAATTTTATATAAGAGAAATAATACAATAAAAACTATTTTGTGTCTGATTTCTTTCTATCTAGCTGCTATTAATATCCCTCTTTTACAGAGAGTGAAAACAAGATAAAAAAAATAATGATTAATTATTATAGCCAAAGGTCATGCAGACAGTAGATGTTACAGCTCAGGTTCAAATCTAGCAACTTGATTCCAGAGTCCATCCTCTTAGCAGTGTGTTCAATGACCATTTACTTGAATTTTCATGTATTTAAATTTAATAAGTAAATATATTATCAAAGGCTTAAGGTTTGATTTATTATAGAATGCATTCATTATTTTAAAAAGTACCTAACTAATCTTAAATCATGGTTATTCTCTTATGTTACTTTAGCATATTTTATGCACCCAAAGAAATACAGAACCAGGGCAATCATCTAGAGCAGCAGTTCTCAACCTGTGGGTCGTGACCCCTTTGGGGGTCAAACGACCCTTTCACAGGGGTCGCCTAAGACCATGGGAAAACACATATATAATTACATATTGTTTTGTGATTAATCACTATGCTTTAATTATGTTCAATTTGTAACAATGAAATTGGGGGTCACCACAACATGAGGAATTGTATTAAAGGGTCGCCACATTAGGAAGGTTGAAAACCACTGATCTAGAGATTTAAACAATAAATAATTACTTTTGGTAGAATTATCTTACTGAATTCAGAAATTGTTTTTACCAAAGTTTTTAAATTAGAATCTACACATTCTATTTCACCTTGTATACATAGACTAGACTTTATGGCAAAATATTAAAAATAAAAAGGACTTAAATTATATGTTAAAAAGATAACACATTATAAATACAGCACAATATAATTTACAATGGCGTTAACAGGCTCATTGTTTTAATTGTTCTGACTAAAGAACTGATATGAAATTATTAAAAGTAACATTGTGAATTCAACAACATATTATTGTAGCAAGGTGCGTTTTTTTTAAAAAAAGATAGGTGTCAATTAATTGATATTATAAGGATTAAGAAAATTATAAAGGTATCTTCTTATTGAATTATTTGAGTGAAATTACTTTGTGAAAATTTTGGTAAAATGATGCCATTCAGTATTGTCTGGGAATAAATTGCTGCAAACTCTTCATGAGTTCCCTAATGGAAGAACATTCTTTATTGAAATTTAAAGCCTTTCATTAAGAGCTCAGAGAAAATTATTGACATCCTGTGGTACTTTCCAGGGTGAATAGAAAATTATATGTTTTTTTTCTTCTTCATATAAAAGACATATACAATGAAACAGATGTGAATTAGGATAATAATGAATGCACAAAGCTGCTTTTTAAAGGATTAATTGTTTCTCCCAATGTTTCTTCAGGCAATTTTGCTGTTTTTATTATGGTCATTGTCAATTATATATAGATTCATTTTGATAATATTTTCTAGGAATAAACATATAAAATTTTGTATCATCCCAAGGGTGATCTGGAATTCTGTCACCTCCCCGATAACCTGTCCTACTTCCTCCTACCTGAACCCAGTAAACAAAGATGGCATTTTAAATTGGTGAAAGTAATGAGGTTTACATAATACCCATAACAATTAATTGGCAGAGATAGATTTGTTTAAATATTGGCAGTAGTATAGAAAATAATATAATGTGTACCTTATCAAAGAAATCATTTAAACTATGCATCCTCAAAGGGAATCCATATCACCTGTAAGGGGACAAAAATTGATTCTTCTGGATGAATGTATCTTAGATATTACAATGGTTTGTGGTCTTCCAAAGGCCCAAACTATATAAACAGATATACAGTATAAGATTTCAGGGTGGAAGTTAGGCAATTAACAACAACAACAAAAATGTAAAAAGCTCTGTAGGAGAGTAATATTGAGTGAAAAGGTTAAAAATACTAAACCTTGATATGTCAGATACAGTAGTGTTGATTCAATAAATTTTTTGATTCAATAAATATGATCATATTTAATTTTTAAATGAATATAGTCACATAAATAATGGAGTGCAGTTGCTTGGTGCTACTGACAGAATGGTTTTGCTCCTTTCCTTCCATAATTTTTTTTTCTTATAAAAGTCATGTGTTGAAACCTAACTCCCCTTGTTGATGGTATTTGGAGGTGGAGCCTTTGGGAGATAATTAGGTAATGGAAGAGGAACCCTCATGAATGCAATTAGTGCCCTTATAAAGGAGATCCCAGAGGCCTATCTTGCCACTTTTTATGTGAAGTCACAGCAAAAACAAGGCCATCCATGAACCAGGAAGTTCCCTTTCACCAGGCACAGAATTTTCCAGTGCCTTCATCTTGGACTCCCAAGTCTCTAGAACTGTAATAATTAAGTATTTGTTGCTTATAAGCCACCAGTCTATGGTATTTCTGACATAGCAGCCTGAATGGACTAAGACACTTGCTATAGAATGGGAGGTTGAAGGAAAAATAAACTCTGGCTATTTAAGTTACTGGCCCATAGGCAAAGTAGAATGCACAGTTGCAAATATCTCATTGATTTTCAATAGCACACCTTTTTATATTTGAACAAATGTACATAAAATTACTTTTGTTAAAAATATTCTTATAAGTCAATCAAATGGCAGTAAAAGGAAAATCTGTCTCTTAACCTATGCCATTGCTTTGATTGGTGATTTCCATGGGCAGCTGTTGCATCTTTGGATGCCAAGAATCACATACCCTTATCTCACGTTCCTGTTTTATGCATTCACATCACATTCTACAACACGTCTTGACCTTACATATACTGAAGTTGTGAGATTCACTGAACTGTTACTTCAGCTGTTTCCACTAAACTTTTCCCACTTGTTCCATTGAGAGGGTGAGAGGGATGAGGTTGGGAGGAGAGCCAGACGCTTTGTAGTCCAATTTGGAGCACAGCTGGGGAATTTGAGCATGGTTATTGGGGTCAGAGCTTGGGGGTAGGTAAAGTGGATCCACACTACCACCCTCCATTTTCTTACTCTTTCAGACATAGTCCCCCCCCCATGTTAAGTATATAAAGTCCCTCTAGCTAGGGTTCACCTTAAGAATATAAATGAGTCCTAGCCAGTTTGGCTCAGTGACTACCAGGGGTGGGCAAACTTTTTGACTCGAGGGCCACAATGGGTTCTTAAACTGGACCGGAGGGCCGGAACAAAAGCATGGATGGAGTGTTTGTGTGAACTAATATAAATTCAAAGTAAACATCATTACATAAAAGGGTACGGTCTCTTTTTTTATAGTTTTATTCATTTCAAACGGGCCGGATCTGGCCTGCGGGCCGTAGTTTGCCCACGGCTGGACTAGACTGTTGACCTGCAGACTGAAGGGCCCCAGGTTCCATTCTGGTCAAGGGCACATACCTTAGTTGCAAGCTCCAGGTCCTGGTCAAGGATATGTAGGAGGCAACCAATCGATGTGACACACTGATGTTTCTCTGTCTCTCCCTTTCCCTTCCACTCTCTCTAAAAATCAATGGAAAATATCCTCAGGTGAGGGTTAACAACAACAACAAAAAGAATATAAATGATTCTTGCTAACTATAACATCTTTAAAAAATATAGACGCTCACATTTTTTTTTTATCAGAATAGGCTCAAGCCCAAAACCTGTAAAGAAAGAAGGAATTTTCTCCCCACCTTAACCACATCAAAGTGGCCTGGTCCTATTCTAGACCAATGCTGTACAGGTTCTGATGTATCTCTAAAGAAAAGAAAAAAGAGTGCTGATGCATCCTAATTCTAGCAGCTTTTTTCATTTGAAAACATGTTATATAGGCTATCTCAGTGTGAAATATTTTCCCCTGAATAGACCAAGTTGAAGTTTTGTTTGAACACCTGCATCCACAAAGGATCAGAAGAAACACAGTCTCATTATCTCTCCTTTCTGTTCTTTCCAAAAGTGCCCCAAATCACCTGTGCAATCACTAGAATTACAACATCATTTTCCTGAAATAGCACCCAAACCTTCCTCATCAATCTATACAGAAAAGTAGAAATCTATAAAATATTTCATTAATCAGTAATGCTTCCTTTGGTTCCTTCTGCATATCTCTTGTGCTCTTGTAAATTTGAGAAATGTGTACATTTCCAATTGCACATTTCCAACTTTCTGTCAGGTGCTGTCTACCCTACGCATACTTCCAGCGCTCTCTTCAGTTCTACTTTTTCCCTTTGACCACTATCCCAAAACCTTAATCCCAGTTGGGGCATCCTTCATTCCCATCTACAGTGCTTCAGGGTTATATAATTTATATCTGTTGCAGCCACGGCCTCAAAGTACAGTTACACATTGTAAGACTGGGTTCTCTGATTATGTGGGTTGGTTTCTCTCTTATTCAGCCCACATCCCACTCACAGAGTCAAAAAGAGCACTTTCCCTTATGGTATCCTATTCAATTATTTGAAAGATAGAAACGAGCCACTTGAAAGTATTTAAATTTTTCTCTTTTTTTGAACTATGCATAAACAGAACAAGGAATGTGATTCCTTTACTGTTGATAAACTAGAAGACCATCGAATTATGATTTAGTGATAGATGAGCTTAAAATAGGAATAATTTGGCTGTGCTGCGATGTAATGGAAATGAATCAGGGTTAGTTGGGGATTTAATCCTAATGCTGTGTAGGGCTCATTGGCTCCAGCTGACATACTATGGCATTTACCAGTCAATCCCACATCTTTCCTTAAAGTGGGTTTGGCCCAGTGGTTTGCTAAAATTGAGGTGGTGGGTACAGGACACAGGGTATCACACATTCTACAGAGAATTTATGAGCAAAAACAAAACTGACTGAACATTATATTATCAACATAAACTGGGAATTATAAAGTCTGTGAAAACATGAATGTGATATTTAAACACATAGACACATGCCTTCACAAACATTGTATTTTACATATATTCTTTAAGAAAGTTAATTTGGAAACTTCTCAGCTATACAGTGAGCCCTTGAATCACACAAATTCTACTTTTAGAGTATTCACATTTTTTAAAGACCAAATTCATCACAATTCCAATTTGTTTTATAGCTCAATTAAAGCTCAAATTTGCTTCCAAACCTTGTGGTACTACATTTTCCTACATTTAACCAGTGGATTTGAAGTAAACAATGATAACACAGTACTAATAAGGACAAATAAACAGAACTTGAGTTATTTCAATTCTATGTGATCACGTAAAAATGTGTTTACAATTTAAAATCATGAATCAGATTGTGAATTATGAGGAATACTGTTTTTGTTTGGTGAGAGCGTATTTCAGATACTATGTTTAATCTACTTGTTTCATATTATCTATGAGAATGGAGCATGTCTGTCTTGTTCACTGCTGTATTCCCAGAACTTCACACAGTGCCTGCTGTACAACAGATTTTCCATAAATAGTGATTGAATGAATGAATGAATAAATCAAGTGAATGAGTGCCTTTAGTTCCCCAAGTCTGTAGCCTGCTCAAGTCAGATAAAAATAACTACTATGTGTAGCTGAAGCTATGTGACAATTTAAGCTCATACTTTTTAGTATCTATATCATCGTTTTTCAGTAAATGAGCATATTTTACTTTGGAATGTATGTGATTATGTGCAGGTAATTTTCTATGTCAGTAAGTATATGGGGAAGAGAACTAACACATGCTTCGAGCTTGTTATTTTAAAGGGGTCATTGAGGACACTTATAAATCGTTGTTGTTGCTTTTTTTAAATTTTCACTATAACCTTAGGAAATAGCCATTCTTATCCCCTTACTACAAATTACGGAACTGAGACTAAGCATTTAAATAATAAGTGTAACCATGCTTTTTCTTTAGTAATTTTGGAACAATGTTTTCTGGGCCCTACAAGGTTCAGGGTATGCTCAGAGAACTCTGGTAAAGTCGAAGAGGTACAGTAAGGATGTAGGGAGCCCATTCAAATTTCAGCCAAAACATACACTTTGAACTAAACCATGCAAACTTTTTTTTAGGGAAAGAATAGACAGCTTAAAAATGTTTACACGATTGTACTCTGCATTTTATCTCCCCACAGAAATGTTCAACACTCTGAACAAAGCACCTCAGTTATTCCTGGATGAGTTATTTGTTCTATCAGTGTCTAGAGATCTTGGCAAAGAAGAAGTAGAAGGAGTGAAAAGTTCTGAGTGTGTTACAAACTTCAGATGCTCCGAGTAATTATCCATGGACTTCAAAAAACACTCGGAAGTATTAATACCCCATGAATACTGGTTTGGATATTCACTTATTTTCTATATTCATAACACAACCAAATAAGGAACCAGGAAAAAATAAAGGTTCTGATTGAGGATAATTTCTGAACTTACAAGCATTTGAATAAAGAACTTGCTGAGTGATAAATTTTACTGCAGTGTATTTCTCAACAAAGCCCCAGCACATTTGTGCCATTCATTTCCATACAATTTGTAAAGTTATCACCTACTGGAATAGTACCCACTTTTCTTCATGTACAACATAAAAATTTATGATGGGTACCCTTTAAATGTGTATCTAAAAGTGTGCATGTAATAAAGTATGATTTGTGATGAGAATAAGC
Organism: Myotis daubentonii; assembly: GCF_963259705.1. Lineage (NCBI taxonomy): Eukaryota > Metazoa > Chordata > Mammalia > Chiroptera > Vespertilionidae > Myotis > Myotis daubentonii. The sequence continues at coordinate 48,820,443 of NC_081844.1, read as the reverse complement.
ATTGCATCTTCATTTTTAATTACCATTCTCTTGTAGATGAACTCAGGAAAATCTCAAAGTAAAATGTATTCTATCACAGAAGAATACATCAGGACGACTTTCACACTATATTAAACATTACCCCCATATTAATAATCAGAGTTATTCCTCTACTAAATAACCACACAGGACTGAGTTCAGTATTTTTTTTATGGAGAGGATTATTGAATTACACAATCTATTTTCTTTTGCTCATTATTCCACAGAACAGTAATATTTGTAGGGTTTTAAATATGCCCATTGAGTTCAGAGAGATTCTTTTATGCATTTTCTATTGTCTTAGATGACAATTATGTTCATATATTCTAGGACACTAAATGATTCATAACTGTGCTATCCTAAGATATTTTATTTTGTGTCATAAAATATGGAGAAGTATAAAATAAAACTAAGCAGCTTAGTCATTTTATGAAAATGAACCTTTCCTCTTAACTTTGGGAACTATAACTTTATGAATAATGTGTAATGTCAGCAATTTTGCAAGGAAATAAAGTTCAGAAATACATAGAAAATACAATATATAGAAAAAACAGGTTAAATATACATGTTCATTTTATTTTGTACTATGTTTATGACCTATGGTAGAAGTCAGTGATGAGTTGTGAAAGATAACAATACTCTCTAGTAGTGTAGAGCAAGCATAATCAAGTATTTGCCAACCTATAATTCTCAAAAGCATGATTTAACCCACCATCTTCCAACTGGTATCAGAACTCATCCCATGAGAGTGCTTTTTTCACTTCCTTTTTCAGATGCTGAGAATCTTCCTAAATAAATGGTGGCTTGGTATCCTCAAGAGACTAATCTATGTGTCAAATCCAACATGTGGCAGTGAAGAAGATGGAAATCAAAACCACACCAGTCTCTTAATGTTTTAGATGCAGTCGCTAGCCACCGGAGGTCACCTGTACAAGATGACCTCAGAGTCAAGGGAGGAAACATAAAGTAGGTTTAGGGGCTCAAGCTAGCTAGCCCTGGACACAAGTTAGTTTCCATCCTGAGAAATATGTTTTTATTTCAATTTCAGCACATATAATTTTAATCTTTGGTAAAAACAGAAAAAACTTCATCAGAAAATATTTATTGACACACTGGGGGATTAGTTTGATGCCCTAGGGCAGTGGTCAGCAAACTCATTAGTCAACAGAGCCAAATATCAACAGTACAATGATTGAAATTTCTTTTGAGAGCCAAATTTTTCAAACTTAAACTATATAGGTAGGTACATTGTTATTAACTTAATTAGGGTACTCCTAAGGCTTAGGAAGAGCCACACTCAAGGGGCCAAAAAGCCACATGTGGCTCGCAAGCTGCAGTTTTCCGACCACGGACCTAGGGTATTTTAAGGACAGTGAATTACTAGGGTCCTTGGGTCACTGAGGAATACTGGGGCTGATCAACATCCTGAAGATAGAGTGAGATAAAAATCCAAACCAAATACTATACTTATTTTTTGTGTGACTTTGTGTGTATTTTAATCATAAAAATGAGTCATTCAATTAAAGAATTTTAAATTATTTAAAAACATCATATAGGGAATAAAAATAGGATATTTTCATCATGTAACCCATAATTGGCCAATTATTATGTGATAAATATATGTCAAAATAAATATGGTTATTCAATATATAGTAGTTTATAAATTTTTAGCACACATAAAATTTCAATTCATTAGAAAGAGCAAGAATTTCCTCTTTATTTTTCCCCATCTTCCTTCAATAATATTCTATTCTAACAATTAATAAGTGATATTTCCCATGGTTACCTCCACAATTTTAATTCTTCATTTATAAATATTAGATGAAAACTATTTACTTATTACAACAAAAGATAACAATCGATCTTATTAATATCACACTGCTCACTCCAATTTTTATTCCACCCAATATGAACAGTTACATTATTTTCAAAATCTCAGTTGAATTTTAATTAAAATACCAGTTTTAGACAACTTTAAACATCATCGATTGACTCATCTTGTAAGGTAAGGATATAATTTCTGTGTTCTTTCTTCCTGAACTATGTGAGCTATAACTTTATTTTTTATTTATTTATATCTAATATTTTATTGATTTTTTACAGAGAAGAAGGGAGAGGGATAGAGAGAAACATCAATGAAAGAGAAACATCCATTCAGCTGCCTCCTGCACACTCCCTACTGGGGATGTGCCCGCAACCAAGGTACATGTCCTTGACCAGAATCGAACCTGGGACCTTTCAGTCTGCAGGCCAACGCTCTATCCACTGAGCCAAACTGGTTAGGGCTATACCTTTATTTTGATAAGGTGAAAATTTTATCTTTCTTGAAATTGCAATTAAGTCTTAAGTACTCCGTTAATGCCAAATATTACATATCATCACAGAATTTCACTTCCAAATATGGCAGACTAAATCATACTAGGTTAGAACCTCCAATGCAAACAACAAAATAACCAGGCAAAATATGTCAACAGTTATTATAAGTTAGAAGCAGGCAGCACACAACGGCCAGAAGCATGGGAATCTATGAGATGGGCTCCACCTTTCCCCTCTACCCACAGACAATTTCCTAATGATGGCCCAGCAAGCTGCTCTCTAGGGGGAACCACGATGGTTCAACTGAGATAAAGAGGGGGCGGTTGGGATGCAGGGGTACACAAGCAGCTGAATTCTGTCGTTACAGCCGCTGAAGAAGATGGAGCCATACCATGTTGATTCCCACAAATATGCATGAGGTTTTCTAGTAAGTTTTATGCCAAAGACCAGGTCTCACATAAGTAATAGGGACTCTACACAATTTACCGCATTGACTATGGTGCTGAGCATGAAACCAATACTGGAGGTCAAACAGCAATTTGAGACATTGGTAGTCCAGACCAGTTAAAGTGGATGAATCTTATTACAACCTCTTGTGCATGCTGTGTATCTAACAAAGACATCAGAAAGACTATGGCTTATGAGTAAATATGACAACATAAGTAAGGGTTACACTCTTCCTCCCAGACACCATGAAAATCAAGCCCTGACAAGTTCCATGGGAGAGGCAAAGACTGAGTGAGAAGAGCTTGACAAACACCTTGGACCTTCTACAGATCCTTCCTTGTAAAGTGTTAACAAAGACTACTAAGGGCAAGGTGATAGACAGGACTTAAACTCTCTACCAGAAGAAAATAAACATACTTCAGAGAAAGCTAACAGAATAGTATCTTTAATGCATCATCAAAGATACTTTATTTTCAGTGGAAAATAATAATTTAAAAATTAGCCCTGACCGGTTTGGCTCAGTGAATAGAGCATCGGCCTGTGGACTCAAGGATCCTGGGTTCGAATCTGGTCAAGGGCATGTACCTTGGTTGCGGGCACATCCCCAGTTGGGGGTATGCAAGAGGCAGCTGATCGATGTTTCTCTCTCATCGATGTTTCTAACTCTCTATCCCTCTCCCTTCCTCTCTGTGAAAAATCAATAAAATATATTTTAAAAAAATAATTTAAAAATTAGATATGAGAAGAAATCAGAGTATGTGACTAGTAATCAATAAGATAAACAGTTGGTAAGAATCAAACCAGTGACGTCTTGGATGTTAGATTTAGCAGACCACAAGCTTAAAGCAGGTATCATTCAGTTCAAAGTAGGGCCTGTTTTATAATGTTCAAAGAATTTAGCAAAAGTAAATAAAGGTGACAATAAATGCACATATTTGCAATTTCATCAGAAAATTGGAATCTATAAAATAAAAATTCTAAAACTGATTATTATAATAACTGAGGTGTAAAGTTTTCCTGTACTTCACATCATATTGGAGATAAGCAAAGAATCAATGAACTTGATTACTGATCAGCATAAAATATTCTATATGGCCTGACCGGGGTGGCTCAGTGGTTGAGCTTCAACCTATGTACCAGGAGATCATGACTGGATTCCAAGTCAGGGCACATGCCCAAGTTGTGGGTTCAGTCCCCTGTGGGGGGTGTGCAAGAGGCAGCTAATCAATGACTCGTATCATTGATATTTCTGACTATCTCTCCCTCTCCCTTCCTCAGTGAAAATAAAAATATATTAAAAAAACAAAAATATGCTATATGAATAACAGAGAGATATATGATTGAAAGAAATATGCACAGAATAGCCAGCAATTTTCAGACAAAGGAAGTCTAACATATATGCAATAATAGCTCCAGGAAGAGGAGCATGTGAGGATGGAATAGTTTTGAAAAAACAATGTAGAAAAATCGCCCCAAAGTGGTAGAAAAAAATCAGATTTCAGATCCAAATATGTTCAGTAGAAAATTCAAAGATAATCTGAAAACATTCAGATTAAAAAGAAATAGTACATAGAGGAAAGAATATAAATGTCCATTTACTCTTCATCATAAATAATCAAGAGCAACAACAACAACAAAAAAATAGAATGATATTTTTAAAGGCCAAAAGAAAGGAATACAAATAAAGGTTATGTCCATCCAGGGATTATATAGAGTAAAGACTCTTGAAACTAAGGATAAAATAACAACTTTTTAGGAAAACTGAGAGATTTGGTTTCCCAAAGACCTGCAGGACAAGAAAGGCTAAAGGATATTTTTCAAGGTGAAGGATAACACAAAACAAAAATGTTAATCTGTTTGAAGAAAAGAAGAATGCCAGAAAAGTAAATGTGTGGGTAAGTAGAAAGGACTGTATGTGTTTATTTCATTTCATAACACTCATAGTGGAGAACTCATAAAAATGAATAAAATGTAAAATGTCATTTATAATGCATATAGACATACAAGATACAATGACAAAACTTGGAATTACACTTCTATATACATATGAGGGTAGATACAGAAAACTTAACTCATGGGATATTTTTTCATTTGACAAGTCAGAAATGGGAGGTTGGAACTAACAATTGGCAAGTACAAGGTGTGAAATAGGGAGACTATAAAAAGTAAAGTATGAAGTACAAAGCTTAAATAATGCAATAATGACTCTAAATGTCTCTTCATACATTAATAAGGTATATTTTAAACTCAAAAACAGTATTACAAATAAATAAAAGTATGCCACAAATTTATAAAGAAAGGATATAGCACTCTAAAAAAAATATTAGAATGTGCTCTGCCATGCATGTTGAAGTAACTGGTATTCAGGATTCTTCCTTGGCCTACACATCTAAGAAACTGGACAAAATAAAAAATAGATTTTTAAGCTATGGTCTCTTTTGGGGTGGGTTGGAGGATATCATTTTTTTGTATGTAAAATGAAAGACACTCTTGATTATCAATTACATAGTCTTCCTATGTCAGAATTTTCTAAAGAACTTGTTTTATCATGTTTGAAATGCAGATTTCTGAACTCCAAAAGAGTCTTACCAAAGAAGAACTTCTAGGGACCAACACATGCTAATATGAAATCAGGTATGAAAACTACAAAACCATATGACATTGAAGTCTCTCTTGCAGCTCTTATGTTCCTATTCACTAAATAAATTAAAAATTGATTTTAAACTAATATATTTGCTGTTTTACTTACAGTAATAATGCATCTTTCAGGATTTTTCTAGTACTTATGAAAATGCCATTATAGCTCATCATTTAAGTAGGCCTGCTTATGAATTTAGGTCTTTAATGACCTTTTCAATGAAATGATTCATGTTAATAGCCCAGCACTATCAATGTCTCATTAAAGGGAGAATACTCCCAGGAGCATATAGAAATCCCGAATTTACAGGGTCAAATTCCAAACGATATAGTACCAAACTGAATAAACACTACAAAATAAATCCTCCTAAGCCTAATAATTAGTAGCATAGTTTTAAAAATCAAATTATATGGTTGCTAACATAAACTCAAGTAATTACCCGCCTAGGAATAATTGTGAAATTATGGACTGTTACATAATGAATGCTGACCAAGAAATGTTGTGCATTTATCATTTCTTTGCTTTTATTTTCCAAAGGATTTAAGCTTAACTGCCAATGGCATATTACCTAAGAGCTCTTTATCTAATCCATAAATTGATTTTCAATTAATCTGCATCTTCACTTCCCACATTAGCCAATATACCTCTAGGAAACACTGTTCACTGGGAACATTAATTCAAGAAATTTGATTAGATGACATGCAATTGGCTCAAACTGACACTTCACTTCCTTGGGACGTGTTAATTCCACATTTGGTTTCTATGAATAAATATAAATAAATATAACTCTTAAGACTGTCTCACACATACTTGGAAACCAAGACAAGACTATTGATGACACTATAAAAAGAGATGAAATACCTTACTGTGTATTTACGAGGGACCAAGATCTGAATAAGACTAGTTATATCTTTCCTTCTAGATATCTTTGAAAATGTTTCCTAGCGTCATATTTTCTAATATAAACTTCATAAACTTTAAATAAATGTAAAAAATAATGTCTGTTGCAGTGAAACAAACATAGAGGGAGAAGGAAAATTGCATATGCCAAATTACTCTGTATTCACCTTTCTATCCCTATTACTATGCCAATCCTCGTATATGTTAACACAAGTGAGTCAACCTCATGAGCACACAGACATAGATCCTCACAGCCAGGACACAAAATGAATTCAGTACCATGTAAAGGAAAGTGATGTAGGCTTCATATTTTCATTGCCACACCATGTATTGACACAGTATGGCTCCATGACTAATCCATGGCAGTCTCCACATAAACTGCCTCCTTCCACACCTATTTCTTATAACAGGAGCTGGAGTCACAGCTCTAGAAATTGCTTTTAGCCCTGTTTTTTTCTCTATAGTCTTTCAATCTAGCTTTGGAGTACTGGGATTCCAATCAAGACATATACTATGATCTTTCTGTTATATATTCTCCTGCATATGCCAAATTACTACATACTTTAATATATTTTCTCCTTTTAACTTAATTTTGTTTCAAATAGGCACTTAAGTTTAAATTATCTATTTGAGGAAATGTAAACTGAGTAATCAAATAATTTAATTTTTAAGAGCTAATATTAACGATAAATGAAATTTGTTATGATTTGGGGCCATGGATTTGGAGTCCATAGCTTTTAAAACTACTGAGTAGGTGGAACTGTTTGGAAACCATGTGTAATTTTTACCATATATTTTTCCTTGACATTGGTTTTAAGCCTCAGAAAAAAATAATTTTTCTTTAAGTAGTGAATTATTATTATTTTTAAAAATATATTTTTATTGATTTCAGAGAGAAAGGAAGAGAAAAGAGAGAGGAAGAAACATCAATGATGAGAGAATCATTGGCTTCTTCCTGCACGTCCCACACTGGGGATCGAGCCCACAACCCAGGCACGTGCCGTGACCAGAAATCAAACTGTGATAGGTCAACACTCAACTGCTGAGCCACGCCAGCCAGGCAATCATTATTTTCTTTAAACATTTATATTTGGCCCATATTTTCTATTTTCATAGTTCTTCTTTGTGTAAATTTAAGTACCTATCTGCTATCATTTTTTTACCTGAATATTTTTTCTTTCTTGTTTGTTTTGTACAGGCCTATTAGCCATTGCTTCTTTCAGATTTTATTTCTCTAAAGTCTTTACATCTACTTTCCTTTGGAATAAAATTTTCAATGGGTAGAGATTTCTAAAATGGCAGAAATTTATTTCAACACTTTAAAGATGTCATTCCATCACAAATGCCTTACATTTTTGCCTTTCTTATTAATAATCTACCATTATTTTTCTTTTGTATGTTTCATTTTGTAATTTATTTCAATATTTTTGAGTTAGTGTTACGATTTTATTATGATATGCTTTGATGTAATTTCCTTTTTATATATACTATTTAAGGTTTGCTGAGAATCTTTAAATGTGTGATTTTATAATTTTCATTAAATTCAAAAAAATAAATCGACCATACTTACATTAATTCTTAAATTAAGATTATTAAATTCTCAACTATATCACATACTCTTGAGCTAATAAGCTCATTTTTTTTTCTATCCATTTCTTCTTCTAGCCTCAGTACCAACTCCTCTTTCTCTGGAATCACTTTATTCCAGAGTGTTGATCTTGGAACTTTCACAGATGTTGGGACCAGTGACTAGAAAAGGGGATACATCATATATGTAGAAATCTCTATTCATTTCCCAGACCACTGCTGGTACCATTGGTATAACCTTTGATGAGACCACTCAAGATATAAGGATACCAGGTGTAAGAGAGTCACATAAATTTCTACTAGGTATGACTAGTTTTTGTTCTTATAGATACAATTTCAACTCCAAAATTTTCCTTAAAGTATTCTTATAGTCCTGACCGGTTTGGCTCAGTGGATAGAGTTGGCCTGCAGACTGAAGGGTCCTGGGCATGTACCTTGGTTGCGGGTACATCCCCAGTAGGGGGTGTGCAGGAGGCAGCTGATTGATGTTTCTCTCTCATTAATGTTTCTAACTCTCTATCCATCTCCTTTCCTCTCTGTAAAAAAATCAATAAAATATATATTTAAAAAAGTATTTTTAAAAATAGGGCCCATAAAATGTTGCTAATATTTCCATAGATCCAGATACATTGAAATATGCAATGGACTGATATATTTCAGAGGGAAGAGAGGTGGGGTGGGAAGAGATTAACCAAAGAACATATATGCATGTATGCATAGCCCATGGACAGACAATACTACAGTGAAGGCCTTGGGACGGGTAGGAGCAGGGTGGTGAGGGTCAATGGCAGGAGGTGGGGGGGAAGAAGGGAATATCTGTAATACTTTCAACAATAAAGATAAATTTAAAAAAGAAAAACACACATCCTGAGAAACAATATTGCTCATTTAAAATTAATGTTTTTCCACATATTTTCAGCCCAATTTGAAGTTAGAAGGGAAGTCATACCTTGCTCTGGAAAATGGACTATAAGTAGAATTGATATGTGTTCTGTGTATATATACTTATTCTTCCCTACAATGATCAAAGAAGCCTATTTGATCCAAATTCTGTCTGAATGACCGTATGAGGCAGACCCCTTCCAATGTCCCTCATGGATACATAGCATGAAGTAAATTTTATTGTGTTAAGCAACTGTTAAGTAACTGAGATTGTTACTGCAGCATAGCCTATCTCATTATGATAAATAAACCTTCTCATATTCATAAGTTTAGAAGTTAGTTTCTACTAATAGGAGATAGAGTATATCAAAAGATTAAACATTTTCTTTTTCAAAATCAATGTTTTATTTCATTAAATAATTCCAGAGTTTTCTTCTAAGATTTGGAACAATTTAAGCAGAATTAAGTATTACCTGTTTTTTAAAGATTTGGTAGACTGGTCCTGTGAAATTTATTGGGTATTTTTTTTTAATTTTGTTTTATTTCTTAAAGTATTACAAAGAGTATTACATATGTCTCCTCTCCCCCCCCGCTTGACATACCCCCGGCCTCCCCTACCCCTCAGTGTCTTGTGTCCATTGGTTATTCTTACATGCATGCATACAAGACCTTCGGTTGATCTCCCACCCCCCCAACCATCCCCAGGCTTCCCACTATAGTGTGACAGTCTGTTCAATGCTGCTCTGCCTCTGTATCTATTTTTTGTTCATCAGTTTATAATGGTTTTTATTATCCATAAATGAGTGAGATCATGTGGTATTTTTCTCGACTTCCCAGGGGCTGTCGCAGCCTCACCGGGGCTGTCGCAGCCTCACAGGGGCCGTCCCATCCTCACAGGGGCCGTCCCAGCCTCACAGGGGCTGTCTCAACCTCTCAGGGGCCGTCTCAGCCTCTCAGGGGCCATCTCAACCTCACAGGGGCCGTCTCAACCTCTCAGGAGCCGTCTCAGCCTCACAGGGGCCGTCTCAGCCTCACAGGGGCTGTCCCAGCCTCACAGGGGCCGTCTCAGCCTCACAGGGGCTGTCCCAGCGTCTTAGGGGCCGTCTCAGCCTCATTGGGGCTGTCTCAGCCTCACAGGGGTTGCTTTAGCCTCACAGGGGCTGTTTCAACCTCACAGGGGCCGTTTCAGCCTCACAGGGGCTGTTGCAGCCTCACAGGGACCATTGCAGCCTTGCTGGGGCCTTCTCAGCCTCACAGGGGGGCGCCGCATCCCACATTGGGGGTGAAGGTGCGAGTCAGAAGCTCCTCTTGCTGTCTCTCCTGCTGCTTCCTTGCTTATCATCGATGCTGGAAGTTTCTGAGAGCAGTCTGCAGGTGCTGGACATCATACTTTAACTGGTCAACATGAAGTTTGGCATTCTGTCTTTTGTTGGGTGGCTCCTTGCTGGAAAAAATCTCTAGGCGTTCTTGGTGGCCAAATATCTGGTATGCTTGCTTGGATTTCATTTTTTACTAAGTACACAGACTGCTTGTCTGCTGTCTCCCAGCGTCCCATGTGAGACTGGATCTGGTGGACCTGCTTGTGCGTTTGCTGGTACAGTGGTTCCATGTTGCCCGCCCAGTTGGGTCTGGCTCCTGCTTCCTCTGAACCTAATTCTGCTTCTTGAGTGTGTACCTTATGTATGTGAGGAGTTGAAATCTACAGTTTGTTGGGTTAGGCTGCAACAGCGCAGGTGGTTCCTTTTGTGCCACTGGCACAGCTTGGGCGGGGATGTAAATTGAGTAGGGCGGGACGCCGGGAATCACCAAGGCGGAGCAAAGAGCAATGGAGTCTCTGTGACTCCTCGCCTCTCTGTGACTCCGCGTCTCCCTGTCCCTGAGTGCCAGTGAGCAGCTCCGCGAGAAAGACACCCTCGATCTCCGACCTGCTGCAAGGCCATCCTGCCTCTCCCCGTAGGGGTCTGGGACCTCAGAATCTCACCCCAAACAAGCCCAATGGATTCGAGAGTTTGTAACCCCTTCTGATTGTAAAAAACCATGCATCCAGTTGCAGCCCGCCTGGCATGCGACTCTGTACCTCTGTTCTTGGCGCCTCTGTATATCCTACTCAGTCTCGATGTTCCTCTTTCTTTCATTCCAGTTGTAGAGCTTCCACTGGGCCAGCTTTCCCATGGTTCTGATAGTTGTTTGTCTTATAGTTGGTAGTTTCAATGTTGTTGTGGTAGGCAGCACGCACAGGTCTGCACCTTATGCCGCCATCTTGGTTCTCCTCTGATTAAACATTTTTAAAAGGTATGGAAGGACAGTATTTAGAATAAATATTTTATAACAAGATATAAAACTGATTTTGAATAGCATTTAATAACACAAACTGAATCTAAAAGATTGCAATTTTTATTATTAGTTTTAGCCTAAAAAAGATATTTGTCCCCAGAAAACTTTCCAGTTGCATTGAAAAGAACCAGTTTTGTTCTTTGGGTCAGCGATTGGCTAGCTAGTTTCCAAAGCTGGCATTTCCTTTTGAGTACACAGATGACTACATTTTACAGTATTCTTGTCATTAGTTATGGTCATTTGACTGAATTGTCAATTAATGGGATATGGAAAAAGGTGATAAAATCTACTTCCAGCCAAGTCCCTAGCAAAAATAAAATAAAAATCTTGTTTAGTTGTTTAGTCAGTCCTTTCTATTTCTCTCCATTTGACAATAATTTTTTTTTTTAAAATCTAAGGTGATCTGAGAAATCAGATGTTGAAGAAGATAGAGCCACCATCACTCTGGGTTCCTGAATAACTCTATTGAGCAGAACTTCACCCACAATAAACTTTATGTGTGAAAAGTGTTAAGGCACACTTCTCAGTGTTAATGAACTAACTCACTTAAGACACTGAGATGTCAGAATTTATCTGTGACAATTTAACTAAATTTTTAACTCACACAGTGTCAGCTCTTCTCAGTTAAATTTAGATAAGCAGAAGCCAAGTTTCACTCCTCACAGAAATCCTCTTTGCACAAAAACAGAAAGCCCAAAGTGAAGTGAAGTGCTCTATTAATTATTTAAAGGGGTATCATCAAACTAACATTTTAAAACCTCTATTTACTTGTCATTAGATTTGTTTTTATATCTCAGAACAAGATGTCTTCCTAAGATTTCTGTTTCTCACCAAGTCATTCATGACTTCTTTCACAATAGTATCTTTGCCCTGCGGCTTATCTCCTGTTAAATACTTAGTCCTGCTTTTCTTCGGGACTTTGCTTCCATGCTACCTGATCAGATATTGTCTCTAATCACCCTATCACAAGTTACATTCCATCGTTTGATTATTCAATTCAGTAATTTGGTTGTTTCCTATTAGTATTTGCAGTTACTATATTTGTCTTTTTAAGTTTATTTCTGAATCCTAAGTAGAAAATAAACTTCCCCAGGAAAACTATTCTGTCTTCTTGGTTTATTAACGAAGTCCAAGCACCTCTCTTTGTCACTGAACTGAAGGGGTTCCCCACATGGGGTGCTCTTTTCAAATGAGACTTGGTTCTCTTAATGTAGTTTTATTTACTTGCAGCTAGTAAAGGAGACAGGGGATTCATATCCAAACTGTGACGAGGGAAGAGAGACTTAGCAGTTGCTTATATACACTATTTGATCAATTACATGTTGATGTCAACTGGCTACACTTATTGGGTTGGGTTCCTGTCAAGGTCATCCTGTTCACAGCTGGTCTGCAAAGTACTGTGCCACATGTAAATGTTCTTCAGTTTATTGATTTTTAGAGAGTGAGGGGAAGGGAGAGAGAGAAACATTGATTTGTTGTTCCACCTATTCATGAACTCATTGGTTGCCTCTTGTATCATTTACTAAGAATAGCATTTGGTACGAATGTCCCAGACCTTGAAACCCTTGACCTATTTAACAGCTTTGGAAGATAAAATTGGAAAATCATTTTGAAGCAGTATAAAGACTGGCTTCTTCTGGAGTGCTATGTAAGCAAAACGCAAGAGATATGGTTAGGAAGGAGTAGGGTAGAAGGGAAACTATGACAAATGAGAGATAAAGGAATGTTTATCATTGCCATAAATAAATATGACTGAACAAGATACATTTTAAAAATCCCTATATTAGCTGAGATTGAATAGCAATCAAAGCCAATGGGTAACGACCTTCCACGGGCTAATCTCTAAGTAATCCTCTATGATATTGGCCTTCCTGTGGCAGAAATGATTTCTTTTATCAATGCTGTTTGTTAAGAATAGAATCAAGAAGCTACCTAGTGAGCCAGGATATAGTCTTTGTTGTTGCTCCCAGAATAGCAGTGAAGTGGTTAGAGAAGGAAAATGGTGTTCCTAGATTAAGAAAGTGATTTATAGCATCAGCTTTAAAAGCAACAAAATTAGCAGGGAGTGTTTTACTGCAGGAGATATTTGTCTGCTTAGAGCAGATCACTTCATAGCAGTAAAAACAGCAGGATGGCCAGAGCATGAAATCACAAAACAGAAGGAAATATGTTCAGGAAAATATATTGAGGTACATAAAACTAATGAACTCAGTAAAGAAGGGCATCCACCAGTGATTAAATGAAACAACAACAAATTTATAAGTTTGCAAAGCTCACATGACATAATATTTAGATTCTCAATGAGTATAAAATGTGTTTCTATACCTCTTACAATGCTAAGAAAGATGAATAACACGATGGTCCACTGCCATAATTCCAGGCATGCATCAGGTCATATCCTTTTTATTTTATCATTTTATTTCATTTTTTAAAATGAGTGGTTTAACCCATTCATTGATTAAATTAAAGTCAAAATTAACATTTTTCAAGAAGGGTAATGGCATATTGGATATGATCACATCTAGATTTAAATATATAAATCTATAGCCTCTCCAATATAGGACTTACATGTTATTATTTTATCAATATTAGTATTTATATTAGTAATAAATAAGATCATCATTATTATTTGAATGATTGGGTACTATATAATACTGTCATATTTCATTGACTGAAACTTCCTGTTTCAGTATTTATTTCAAAGTTGACCTGTATAAACATACCTTCTCTATGTCTACTGAAAAATGCTTATTTTACACAAGAAAATGTGATAAATCACTCTGTTACTAAGTTTATCTACATATGCTTGTCTACTTCTACTTTCATTTCCATCCCAACATTTTTTGATATAATACCACAGAATCTGTGAGTCCATGTAGTAAAGGGATCAGAAAATCTTCAATGTTTTCTTTAGATTTTTAATTTTTTTTTGCAATTCTTCCTCTGTAGTAATTTGATAAGTCTTTTTATTTCCATTTTAGCCATGGCATAATAGTCATGCAAGAGGCATCTTTTACCTATCAGCAGTAGCAGAAGTCTGAACACTCTGCCCACTGTATCTTGGTAATGGAGTCATGAATGAAAACACAACACAGTCAAGCACTGGGTGGAGCGATGCTTTACTCTCATAGGGAAGAGACAGAGCGAGATCAGCTTTAGCCGTTGGTTACAGTCCACCATGCCATGGGGTCCTTCCCAGTGGCAGTCATGGGGACACAACCCTCTCATGTTGTAGAATGAAGGACCCCAACCCCTTCCCATAGGGGACAGATATAGTATTTGGGTTGGCCAAGTGTCATAGGACACACACACTGAGTCTGAAACAGGGAGAGACAGCTCCACGCAAGGTGGTAATCCCAGCATAGGGTGTGAATCCTCTTTATCTCTTGGTAAAGTGACAGCCCCACACCCCATTCTTCTATTGGCTGACTGGGAGTCAAAAGACTACATGCACAGAAGGTGTCAGCTAAAGCTATAGTGGTAATCATATAAAATATATTTATATATAAAATCAACATGTTGTACCCCTTGAATGTACAAAATGTTATGCCAATTATTTCTCAAAACAAATTTGTAAAAAAGATTGTACACATGAGAGACTACTTTTCCCAATATTGTCACAATATGCTCAATTCCGTAGGAATTCAGATACTACACATATTTATTAAATCAAACAAAAAAAATGTAAAAAGTTACTTTAATTTAAAAATGACATATCCTATTAAAATACCAATGGTATATTTCACACATCTAGAACAAATATTCCAAAAATATATATGAAACCAAAAAAGACCCTGAATAGCCTCAATAATCTGAAGAAAGGAGACAAAGTTGGAGGTCTCACAGTACCTGGTATCAAACTGCACTATTAGGCCATTGTGATAAAATAGCCTGGACTGGCATGGGAACAGACATGCACATCAATAGGACAGGACAGGAAGCCCAGAAGTAAAGCCCACATTCATGGGAGATAATAATCGACCAAGGAGGCAAGAGCATCCTGAAGACAGTCTCTTCAGCAAATGGTGTTGGGAAATAGGCACATGCAAAAAAATGAAACTAGACTATCAACTTATCCTATACACAAGAAGAAACCTAAATGAATAAAAGACCTCAAGGTCTGTTAGGAAACCATAAAAACCTAGGAGAAAACATTGGCAGTAAAACAACAGACATCACATGTAATAACATATCTGCCAATATATCTCCTAGGACAGGAGAAACAAAGGAAAAAAATAAAATATACAAATGGGACTACATCAAACAAAGAATCTTCTGCACAGCAAAAGAAACTACCAGCAAACTGACAAGGGAACTCACTGTATGGGAGAACATATTTGCTAATGATACATCTGATAAGGGGCTAATTTCCAAAACATATAAAGAACTTCTGTAACTCAACACCAGGAAGACAAACAGTCCAGTTAAAAAATAGACAAAGGACCTGAATAGACACTTCTCCAAAGTAGACATAGAGATGGCCAAGAGACAATGAAAAAATGTCCAACATTAATAATTATCAAAGAGGTGCAAATTAAAACCGCAGTGAGATTTCACCTCACACCTTCTAGAATGGCTACTATCAATAAATCAACAAACATCAAGTGCTGGTCAGGATGTGAAGAAAAGGGAACCCTGGTATACTGTCGGTGGGAATACAGACTGATGTAGCCACTGTGGAAAACAGTATAGAGTTTCCTTTAAAAAATTAAAAATGGACTGTCTTGACCCAATGATCCCACTCCTGGGAATATATACTAAGAATCCTGAATCACCAGTCAGAAAGAATACATGTACCACTATGTTCATAGCAGTGCTATTTACAATAGCCAAGATCTATAAATAGCCCAAGTGTCCATCAGTAGATGAGTGGATAAAAAATCTGCAGTACATTTACACAATGGAATACAACGTGGCCATTAAAAAGAAGGAACTTTTACCCCTCAAGAAAGCATGGATGGACCTGGAGATTATTATTCTAAGTGAAATAAGCCAGTCAGAGAAAGAAATATACCATATGATTTTACTCATATGTATAATCTAATAAACAAAATAAACCCAAATAAATCTAATGAACAAATAGAAAGATAGGCATGGAAACATGAAACAGACTGACAGCTATCATAGGTGAAGGGCACCGGGGGACACAGGACTGGATGAAAGTGAAGGGATTAACCAAAGAACATATATGCATAACCCACAGATACAGATAATAGTGTGGCTATGGACAGAGGGAAGGGGAAATGAGGACTGGATGGAAGCAGGCAAAAATGGGGAAAATGGTGACATCTATAATAGTATCAACAATAAAAATAAAGTTAAAAATGAGATTTATATTTAAAGTGTATTTCTATTTTTCATGATAGGATTTGAAGCCAGTTTTCTCCCAGTATACGTCTTTCCTTTTTAATTTGTATAATAGTTTTTTGATCTTTAGTTATTTGATAATATAGCACCATTTCCCTTGTTTTTCTCATAGTTAAATTTATCTTTAGTTCCCAAATTACCTTTCCATCTAAAAGTATTTTATCTTTTTTCTTCCAAGTCATTACAACAAACGTCTTTAATAAAAAAAATACATTCAGACCTATAAAGACCAAGTACAGTTAACTTTTTTGGACAGAATTTGACTCAACTGTTATTTAACTGTTCTACTTTCTGGTTAAATATTTCCACATTAGTGATTTGAAAAATAAAAGCAACCACTTTGTTTTCACTTCCTCCTTGGTGTCCAGACCTGTACAATAACCATCTCTGTTAAACATTCAATAGTACATTCAACTAATGGGTCAGTTTTCTATGTCTTAGATTCATTGACTTATTCAGAGACCAAATTTTCACAATTTCAGGACCATGATTTTGACACCATGGTTTCATTCTATTAAGATTGATATATAATACAGATCCTACAGTCCAACTTGAAGATAAAAATAGAATTATACTACCAATTATAGATAGAAATAAAAAAATAATTATTACTCTTAGTAAAAATAAAAAATTATTATTACTTTGTCCTTGAAATTGATGAAACTATAACTCATACTGGAAAGTGTGTTTCCAACTCTTTAGGAGTTTAGGGTTGGGGGTACACATTTTGGATACTTTTTTATTTGTCATTTAAAATCTACTTGTATTCTGCTTTAAAATCCCTTTCTCTATATGCTCTCCATTGCAGAGTTATCCATTTAGGTTAAATGTTGTGATTTTACGTTCACATTAATGAATGTTTTTTCTTATTTTCAAGATCACAGACTTAAGACCATGAACACTACTTCTTATTGCTTCCAAAGTCCTTCGAGCCACTTCCTCATTGCTGTCACCTTCTATTGCTGAAGGTGCTGATACTAGGAGCCAAAACTACAAAATATTTTCTCTCGCTTTATGATACAGTTTCATTTCCATACAGTGTCATTCTTATATCCCATTCTTTGTTTTTGGATCATTTGTTTGTTTATGTCCATATTTTAAAACTTCATATACAGACTTTTATCTATGGTAGTCATATTACCAACAATGAGTAAAGCTTACACTCCAACCAGTTATCCTGCCTAATTTATCTTAAATAATAGAGCAGGATTGTTTTGATAATATTTTCAACCTATTCATGGGACATGTCCTAAAGGTTATATCCAAATCTTAGTAGTAAAATAACTTCCTTTCCTATTACTATATAGGTTTACTTTTCCTCCCCCAGATTTAATTGCAAAGGTAACAATCTCAATCAAATGTCTCTAAAACAAGAGGAAATGTCTTCCTTAGCCAACTGGAAATGTGTTTCAGAAGGAACAACTTATATGTCAACAGAGACAGGAACAGTGTAGTGTCCTAATGCCAATATGTCGATCTGCCAAGCCCACAGCACTGTGAGTTAATGTGTATCCAATAAATGAGTCCGGAGAAATGATGTCCAGAGTCTTTGTTTGAATGATGTGGTAATTCTGATCCCAATAACTCTAACAATTGCTACTTTGTCAGACTTAAGAGTCTCTAGAACTGAAAGATTGTCACTTAGAAAGAAACTTAATATATAATAATAGACATATCTAAGCATTTGGCACTGTTTCCCTTTTATATGAAATTAAACATTTGGGTGGTGTTAGTTCTAAAGTCAACTAAATTCTGACTTAACACTGTGCCGAATGTCTGAAACATGCTCAGGAGACAAGTAGCTAAGATTTTAAATACTAACATCTTAAGGCAGAGGTTCTCAACCTGTGGGTCGCGACCACTTTGGCGGTCAAACGACCCTTTCACAGGGGTCGCTTAAGACCATCCTGCATATCAGATATC
Organism: Myotis daubentonii; assembly: GCF_963259705.1. Classification (NCBI taxonomy): domain Eukaryota; kingdom Metazoa; phylum Chordata; class Mammalia; order Chiroptera; family Vespertilionidae; genus Myotis; species Myotis daubentonii. The sequence continues at coordinate 48,802,031 of NC_081844.1, read as the reverse complement.
TACATTACGATTCATAACAGTAGCAACATTACAGTTATGAAGTAGCAACGAAAATAATTTTATGGTTGGGTCACAACATGAGGAACTGTATTTAAAGGGCCAGAAGGTTGAGAACCACTGTCTTAAGGGAACCACATGTTCCTTCTTGTTCTTTTGTTTTTGCTAACATATTTCTCTAATCTTTCTTTGAACTGAGGACTGTGTTACTCTCCTCAAGGACAGTGATGTGATACCCCATCCTATATAACCCTATATAATAAAAGAGTAACATGTAAATCGACCATCCCTCTGCTATGCTCACCAGCCAATCAGGAGTGGGTATGCAAATTAACCTGACAAAGATGGCGGGTTAATTAGCATACACAGGCACTGGGTGGAGAGCCGGCAACTTGGGGGGACGTAGCTCCCTCGGTTGCTCCCAGCAACAGAGAGCAGAGTGGGAGAGGTGGCGGAGAGTGGAGCGGCTTGGGGAACTTGGCTCCCCAAGCCACCAGACAGAGAGCAGAGAGGGAGAGCTGGTGGCTTGGAGGACTTGGCAGAGTGGGAGGCCGTGGGATGGAGACAGAGCAGGAAGGGAAAACCAAGAGTGCAGGGAGCACCAGGAATTCTGGGAATAGTAGTTCTGGTGGCTGCCCCAGGACTGGAAGCAGAAGCCCAGAGCACAGGGAGCACCAGGAATGCTGGGAATCATAGTTCTGGTGGCAGACGGATCTCCTAGACACTAGAGCAAAGTGAGCCTGGAGAAAGTTACTGTTGCGGTGGGGGATGGAGGGAAAGCAAAGGTGAGACACAAGTAAAATCAGTGTCTAGGAAAAATTAAAGGGAAGATACCCTAAAACTTCCAGGAAATCTCCACCAATGAAGCAAAGAAAAAAAATGCCTCTATTATTCTGTGAGCAACAAACCAACTGAGTTGGGGTCTCAGACAATTCACTCATATGATTGCAAAGACAGATAGAAACTCCCAGATTGGAGAGGGCTCCCCTGAGGGCTCCCAGATTTGAGAGGGTGCAGGTCGGGCTGAGGGACCCCCACATCCCGCAGTGCATGAATGTTGTGCAGCAACCTCTAGTGGGATTATAAACTTAGATGCTAAACTTGTAAGTGTTGATGTATGTGTGTGTCAAACAAGAATGTCAAGGGGGTAGGGGAGGAGACATATGTAATACTCTTTGTAATACTTTAAGCAATAAAACAAAATTTAAAAAAATAAATAAAGCTCCTTATAGCATCATAAAAGGTTTGGTAGCAAACTGGTTCACAGTCCCCTCTGGGAAGTACTGTTCCATTCAAAAGGCTCAATCTATCTGAATACTGAGAAACAAAAGGGGAAATAGCTTATTTGATTAATTTGGAAGTGTTCAGTGTAGCTGAAGATAAGACTATAGTGCTTATATACATATTTACACACATGTATCTATATGTATATCTATCTATATCTAATCTATCTATAACTATATCTATAATACATTTTATATGTATACACACACACACATACACATTCACCTCTTCATTGAGACTTTCTCAATGAATGAAGTATTACATCATTGCAATGATTTATATTATAATGAAGTGCCCCTATTGTTTATCTCCTGTTGACCTAGAATGCTATTTCCACCATTTTCACCTAAATTAACTCCTACTTAAATTGAGGGCATCAAAGTTGACAGGTTCCAAATATGCCGGTATGTCCTGCTTATTGGTACAGTGTCTGTGTATGTATAATTCTTCTTTTTTCATTTTTAACTTCAATTTTATTACTACCATGCCAGTAAAAACATTAATGACTTACACCCCAATTTTGGGGGTTTGGACAAAATTACATGACCTGCTACAAACAAGACTATATTAAACAATGTAATTTAAAGATTCTTACAAGATATTAAGTAGCAGGAGGAATGAAACTGTATCTTGTGTGTGTGTGTGTGTGTGTGTGTGTATACTTAGCATCTGATATTTGATGTATAATAATATTTAATAAACATTAAATCAATATAGATTGAATGAATCTACATTTTGATTAATTTTTTCATCTGAGAAAAAGTTCTTCCATAAGAAAATTAGGAACATTTAAGAATTATAACAAAATTATATAGCAAAAGAAAATGCCAGTATTAATAAATATCACCCCAATTATATTTTTAAAAAGTAAATGCTGGTACATTCTTTGCCAATTCCTAGTGTTTGCCAATTTTTGTACTGTAAATACTTCCACCATAATCAATTTCAAGTTACTATTTTGATGTCACATCACAGACTTGGGAAAAGATACAAATATTTGATTATCACAATCTGGCATCAACCAGTTACAGATCACTCTGTTTTATAGTTTTATATAATTTTTTCTTAAAAATTACACTTATAACCTTTATATGTTGGTGCATTCTTAAAGATAAGTAAACTTTGTTGATTAAATTTATTTTTATCGTTGACAGTCTTTCTTCAGTTTATTCTTAGGACTGATTCCTCTTCCTATTTGGAATAGATTTTGCTTTGTAAACCTATTTAACAATTACATCAGAAAATATATTAAATCATTCAATGTTTTATCATTAATGAATTTAGGCTATCTGCTACTCCTAAAATTAATTTGCTTTCCACTGATTTATTTATTTATTTTTGGTATTTGAATTAAAGCATTTGTAATAGGCTAAAAAAATTTAGATATCGCCAATAGATTATAAATACTTTGAGTATAAAACTTTGTTCTTTGCTCAGATTAATTGGATGCTGGTATTGTAAGAAGGATAGTCACAAACAAATCTACACACACACACACACACACACACACTCACACACACATCTACGTACACACACACACACATACACACACACACTCACACACATCTGACTCTGGCTCTGTTTTCACACCTGTAAGAAAAAGGAATATGCACTTAGTAATTACTAATCCTAGAAACTTTCTTAATAAATTATCAGTCTTGTGTCTTCTACCCCTGGCTGTTCACATGCAAACCAACTCACACTAGCTTGAAGAGAAAACTTATTGGCTTAGGTTAGGCCTTATTCCATCTGTGATGGTCGGGAGCTTAATTTGGAGGCCTTTAGGTAGAGAGAAGTATAATCAGCATTCATCTGGTTTAACATTTGGAGTTTTTTCTGGCATGTTATAACCTATTTTTATTCTAACTCTTATCTTTACTCTTTTTCTCTCTTCCATTATTTCATATGCCTCGCTATTTATTCAATGATATCCATATCATTTACTTAAATACATTTTCCAATGTATAAAAATAAATTTACTTACATGCTATTTATATCTATACCTGCCTACTTAAAAGTTATTTCAAAGCAAGTATAATCTACAGCCTAGTTTTTAAAATTAAGTCTTTTCCAATAGTTCATGGCATATTTTGAATAAATATTTTAAGTGGGCAGAAGAAAATGTTTTTAAATTTTATTATAGGAAGCAATTGGGCTTATCAATTTTAACTGATTGACCTACTGATCTGATGAAACACTGCTTTCTTTCAATTAATTCACTACCTCAATTTGGTATTTTTCCAAAGACTCCTATGATTCTAGGCTTTCTCAATGGGTATCAATGTCATGTTTAATATCACATTGGCTATGAAAATTGACAAACCAGTCCTCTGTGTGCACTCAAGCAATCACTGAATTTATGTAAACCTGTTTCCTCATTTGTGAAATGGGACAATATGGATGTAGCTTGGAAAGCTGCTATAAAAATGAGATAAAATTCTATTTTATAAATGACATTGAATTAAGTGACACATATTATGGGTTTAATAAATGATAGCCAACCTTACTCTCATTATATATGACTATTAAAAAGAGTCATATATAATATTAAGAAAAAGCCAACACACTTTTTTTATTGTTGACACTTTCACAGATGTCCCTCACCCTCCCTTCCTTTACCCACAACAGGTTCTGAGTGAAGTAAACAAGCACTGTTTTTCACTGTAGAGCAGTAAATTGCAGGAGAGTAGTTTACTTTGGGAGAGCAAATGGGCTATTATTAGGGAGGGATACACAGGTGACTTTTATAGCACTGGCAATATTCTGCTTCTTTTGTTAGGTTTCTTTGGTGCTCAATTTGTGATAATGCACACGTAAGTGGCATTATTCTTTCTACAGAAATATTTCACAGTAAAGTAATTATATATGTACACACATATGTATATGTTACTGCCAGAAGCCGGTCCATCCTTGCTGCTTGACACAGTCGCTGCAGGAAAGAAACATCTGCACAGCATATGTTTCAATGGACCTGGCGTATATAGCATACTGTTCTTAATATGTTTGCTCCCCTTAGTGCTGTGTGTTTTAACCAAGGTCACCTCTCCGAGAAAGGTTGTTTCCCCAGGTAGGGATTTTTCCCTGAAGTCAGGGAGGGGATGAAACTCCTTAACTAAGTGCCAGGCGGGTAGTTAATCACTTTAACTACAAACAATCATGCTTAAGCTACATAATCTTTACTCCCTGGAATGGAGATAAGAAACGCCCTAACCTTTGTAATAGAAATTGACAGGATTAAAATCAACTGGTATAAATACGGATGTAACAAGACAATAAACAGCAGAACCTCTCTGGAGATCCAGACCAGAACTTGGCTGGAGATCCTGGCTAGAGATCCTGGCTAGGCTGCTGATCAACGGAACACTGTCTCCGTGCCATTCCTTCTTCGCCGACTCCGTCCACACCTTTGGGGACCCCTGGACCTGCTGGGGCTGGACCCCAGCATGTTACCTTATATATACATTATTATGTTGTACCATATGTAATATATTATCTGTATAATATGTTATTGTGTCATATTACATTATATATACATATATGTTCCTCTCCCAGATTGACATTTATATTATAATACATAAATTATTTATAAAAACAATTTGATACCATTAGTTTAAAATACATTTTATTTAAAATATTCCATGTTTGAAAATCAAGGAATAAAAATTTATATACAAGGAAAATTTATTTACTGAATTGTAGAAATTTCAGGCATTCACCATAAGTAGTCTCAAACATTCTCACATTTGGCACATGATAAATGCATCAGGTTAAGGTTTTCAGTGCTGCTCAGTAGGCATGGTTCAGTGGTTGAGCATCAACCTATGAATTAGGAGGTCAAGTTCGATTCCCAGGTAGGGCACATGCCTGGTTGCGGACTCCCATCCCCAGTGTGGGGCATGCAGGAGGCAGCTGATCAATGATACTTTCTCATCAATGATGTTTCTATCTCTTTCTCCCTCTCTCTTCCTCTCTGAAATCAATAATAGACTTTCAATGCTATTATAAAATAATTTTTGCAAATACATATAAAAGAATAAGTAGTGTATTAAAAGAAAGTTAATGTGGAATTTAATAAAAATGATCAGCATGTAGCAGCCATATAATGGAAGATGAAAAGGAGTTATATTTTTTAACTATATGGAACATATCCCAGTGATATTTAATAGTTGACAAAACTATTGCTCATCTTTTTAAGCTTCAGTGATCTAAAACTGTAATGTGGAGTTCAAGTAGTTATGTAAATGTCTAACATAGTTAGCAAAGTGTTTCTGCTGTAGGTCTGCATTTGCAAAAAAAAATGTGTGTAATTTTTAGCTCATATGCTGTAATCCATCTTTTTTGTTCTTGTTAGGTAATTAAACTCAATTTTAGATGGTATTAGAGTTAAACTGTTAGTAATTATAGTACAACTAGAGGCCCGGTGCATGAAATTTGTGCATGGGGGAGTGTGTCCCTCAGCCCAGCCTACACCCTCTCCAATCTGGGACCCCTCAAGGGATGTCTGACTGCCCATTTAGGCACAATCCCAGTGGAATCGGTCCTAAACGGGCAGTCGGACATCCCTCTCACAATCCGGGACTGCTGGCTCCCAACTGCTCGCCTGCCTGCCTGCCTGATAACCCCTAACCGCTTCTTCCTGCCAGCCTAATCACCCCCTAACCACTCCCCTGCCAGCCCGATTGCCCCTAACTGCCCTCCTCTGCCAGCCTGGTCACCCCTAATTGCCCTCCCCTGCTGGCCCGGTCACCCCTAACTGCCCTCCCTTGCCAGCCTGGTTGCCCCTAACTGCCCTTCCCTGCAGGACTGGTCACTCCCAACTGCCCTCTCCTGCAAGCCCAGTCATCCCTAACTGTCCTCCCCTGCAGGCCTGATTGCCCACAACTGCCCTCCACTGTTGGCCATCTTGTGTCCACATGGGGGTGGCCATCTTTGACCACATGGGGGTAGCCATCTTGAGTGTTGGAGTGATGGTGAATTCGCATAATACCTCTTTATTACATAGGATGCTCAAACCCCAGGCTATTTATTCCAGGGTATTTGCACTTTCTTTTATTCGGTATGCCATTTAAAACAGTCCTCAGGCCAACACTCTATTCCAGGGGTGGGCAAACTTTTTGACTCGAGGGCCACAATGGGTTCTTAAACTGGACCAGAGGGCCGGAACAAAAGCATGGATGGAGTGTTTGTGTGAACTAATATAAATTCAAAGTAAACATCATTACATAAAAGGGTACGGTCTTTTTTTTTTTTTTTAGTTTTATTCATTTCATACGGGCCGGATCCGGCCCGCGGGCCGTAGTTTGCCCTTGGCTGCTCTATTCACTGAGGCAAACCAGCTAAGGTCAGGTAAGAGTGCTCTTTAAATAAATAATTAGAGGTGAACAAAAGAGGGAGAAATAAAATAAGATAAAAAAGATAATGAAGAGCCCTGACTGGTTTGGCTCAGCGGATAGAGTGTCGGCCTGTCGACTGAAGGGTCCCGGGTTCGATTCCAGTCAAGGGCATGTACCTGGGTTGCGAGCACATCCCCAGCAGGAGGCGTGCAGGAGGCAGCTGAACGATGTTTCTCTCTCATCGATGTTTCTAACTCTCTATCCCTCTCTTTTCCTCTTTGTAAAAAATCAATAAAATATATTTTTAAAAAAAGATAATGAAGAGAGGGAAGAGAAAAAGAAATCAATGAAGAAAAAGGAGAAAGGAAAAAAGGTAGCAGTTAAGAAGGAGAGCCCAGCTGGAGTGGCTCAGTGGTTGAGTGTCGACCTATGTACCAGGAGGTCATGGTTCCATTCCCAGTCAGGGCATATGTCCGGGTTGTGGGCTTGATCCCCAGTGGGGTGTGTAAGAGGTAGCCAATCAATGATTCTCTCTCATCATTTATGTTTCTATCTCTCTCTCTCCCTCTCCCTTCCTTTCTGAAATCAATAAAAATATATTTTAAAAAAAGAAAGAGGAAGAGGAAAATAAATAGGTGAAGCAGATGAAGCAGATGCAGTAACAGCAAAAGCAGAAGCAGAAACATGACAGGGAAGGAGAAGGTGGAGGGAGAAGGAGGGGGAAAGGAAGAGAAGGAAGAATAAGAAAAGAAAAGCAAGAAGGCAAAACCTACACTATTATTTTTCTCTTATGAGGACAGAACTTGATTTAAAAGCATTTTGTAATTTCTTAAGTCTAGTCAGACAACCATTTTATTGGACAATGTGATTTTTCTAGCTAAATTAATGCATATAAATGGCCACTTAATTATAGTAGTTCAAAATACCTATTTTCAAGTGCATGTACATTTTCAAATAAAAATGGAATCTCAAAAACTCTTTGTCTGATAAATGACCAATTTATTTACATAATAGCCAAATTCATCTCCTTATTTTATGCTTGTTTTTATTCATTTATCTTTATTGCCCAATTGCAATACATTTTATAGCTCAAAATGTATCAAAAGTTGTACTTCTGTAAAAATATTCACAGATCTCTATATTATTATTTTAGTTCTATAAACTTCCACTGGTTAGCAATCACTGGATACCAAAGACAATGAAGAGAGGGAAGAAAAAGAGAAAAAGTGCAAGTTTATCCTACAATGTGAGCTCATGAGTACCAGGATCCTAAATCTCCATATGCTTGAACAATGGCTGAGGAAATAATAGTCACCCAATTAATATATGTTTAATGATTAAATAAATAAATGCATGCATCCATGCAAGAGAAGAAAAAAAAAAGAAGAAATATGAGTTCTAAGTACTTTTACCTAGGTAGTACAGTATATTTAGTATGTATTATTTTGGTAGATATGTCATGACATGTATGATGCCACTGTTATTTTTATGCATGTTGTCTTTAGCAGCTTTAAAAGATAAGCTTCAATATCTCCAAAATGAAGATAGAGAAAATTAGAAATTAGAATTATAGAAACTGAATGGCAGTAATCCAAACGTTTTCCTAATGTGAAATGACTTAGAATATAGGATTGCACAGTTCTCATCATTGTTAATTAATTTCAGGAAATGAATACTAAGAAAGAATGTAGATATTGATATATTCAGTTGGTAAATCAAAATGCTAGACATTCTGTACAAACTCCCAAAATTAGTGGGCTATTAAAAGAATCTGAATCATGCAAACTATTGCCACTGGCAGCAACAGTTTTTTTTAGCAGGCTCAGTCTTGCCCTACCTGTAAGTGTAAAATTATGTCTTACGTCATCAGGACTTTAAAGAAAGAAGAGCATTTTTATATATTGCCTTTTCCCCACAATAGACTACTTCTCTGAAGATGCTAGTGGATGATATTTTATTCAGCCTCCTGTCCATGCAAACCATTAAATTTAACCTTAGTAGCCTCTCTTCTCATTAGAAAGTTGAGTTCACTAAATTTCATATTTTACCAATGACCATATTTGTGGATATACCATGCAGCACAGATTCCATAGACTATTATAATATTCAATATTGAATCTCTCTCATTATCTTCACCATTCTCATGAAGTGAATATACTGGCAGAGTTGCTGGTTCTGTATGAGTTCAAAAACAAGTTCTATTCACTTAATCTAACTTGGTTAACACTGCTAACTATCCAATTCACCAGGAGTAACCCCTCACTCTTAGACACCAGCAGTATGAAATCGTAAGTAAATAAAGCTATGCAAACAGACTGTTATTTTTTCTTGTTGCCAATTGTTAAAACAAAAATTCAATAACTGATTTAATGAAGATTTGGCTTTTCTTTTTCTTTTGCTCATATAAGACATTTTCCTTTTGTAAAGAATACCATTTGTTGGAGGTCTGGAAAGAAGTGTGGGAGAGGGCATCACTCTGTATTTTTTGTTATTATGTTCCTGGGACCCAAATCATTTCTGCTCAAGCCACAGAGTTTTATAGATTATTATTTACTTGTTTGTGCTACAGGAAAACAGCCATTGCTGCTGTTAATTACAGCCTTTTCTCCTCCTAACAACCAGTTATGCACCCATGAGGGTGGATAAAGAAAGATTAGACTTATAGCTGACAGGCTACATTCATAATTACTATCCCATTTTGAAAACTGTAGATCATTTCTTGATTAATTGCATTATCTGGACTATTTTGTCCTTTAGGAAAATGTCCTACTCTTGTTCTCCCCAATTTCTTATGCAAAAAGAGTGGTTAAATACTGTTAAATCTCTTCAGTCTACCCCAGATGTGTAGATGTTTGGCTCTCATATTCTAGTCAAAGTTAATGAAAGGTGTTTTCATGGAACAGTGTTTCTTAAATGTCAACATGGTTGATAGAATTCTAGAGTGGCAGTGGTCAGGGTATGACACTTTTTACCTTCATACATAAGATGGTTTAATTCCTCATGTGCAGTAAGGCTGGGGGGAAGGGATATGCAATGTGCCTGGACTCTCAGGACAATACGTTGACCTTTAATAGTTCGTAAAGTTCCTGGTGACATTATAAGCAATCAGCCAACTAGAGGATTGTTTGGTCAATAGAAGCAAGATAAAATTGAGAGTCAGTGAGAAGGTCAGTGTGTCAGCTATCCCAATGGAAAATGTAGGTTCTTTACCAAGTTTCTACAAATAATATAGTTCACAAAACCCAAATTCAATGATGGGAGAGAAGGAAAAAGCATCTTGAGGAAGGACATTGTAACACCACCATAAATATGTATAGCAAATATAGCCCTGACCTTTCCATGAAGGAACCTGTGGCAATTTCTCCAGATAACTGTGCACTTGAGAAATGGGAATACCAGAATTTCAAGGAGAGATAGGGCATCTGTGCTATCATGGACTCCAGGTGAACCACAGAATTTATAAGTGCAAATAGATAAATAGCAGGGCAACATGAGTGATCAAGCAATAAATCCACATTTATGTTCAAAGTATTTGCCTGGTATGGAGCCTAGGGATTTGGGAATCACAGGGGACACAAAAGACAAGGCTTTAGGCTCCTACAAAGTGAGGGAATGAGAACTTCCCTCCATTCCCTTTTCAGGACAAGGCCTTCAAAGAAACAGCCTGAGTGAAAGAATACTCAGAGAGAAAAACAAACCTGCATTTCCAGCAAAGGAGGCACACACAAGCATGTCTGCTTTACCTAGGTGCTAGATGAAGATGTTTCTTAATATAAAAATTTGTAAATAGAGGCCTGTACTTATAATGATGTGGGGTTTGAGTTGCCTCTTGATAAAGCCCATCAAAACCAAAGCAGAAAGATTAATTTAAAATGGTTCTAGTGGGAGCTATTCAGGGTGCGTAGCAGAGGCAAAACCAATCTCCATGAAGTGAAAAACTCTCAAACCAGCCTCACAGGAACCCACTCAATCACCAAATTGCATTAAAATGTAAAAAACAAACAAACAAAAAAACAAACAAACCAAAAACCAAAAACAAAAAAACAACTCAGACAGTAAGCCAAGTAAGGAACCAGAGAAACAAGAGGGGATTAAAGTTAACCTTACCTATTGTTACAGACAAACCGGAGAAGAACCAAGCAACACTTAGAGAGATGGAGTTACATTTATTATGTGCAGACCCAGAGGAAAATATCTCTCAAATTCTGGGTGAAATCACACAGGAAGTTACCTGTATTTATACTATTTTATCCTCTTTGTCTCCCCAATATGGGGTTTTTTCCGGTTCTCTTTGCAAGTTTTTAAAGGGCCCTATGTGCTGGCACTTTGAGACCTCAACCAAAGGCTTGGCCTGACGCCAGCACTGATAACTTTGTCTGGGGAAGGTTTAATGGCCTCTCTGAAATGGTAATAGTCTTATTTTCCTTATTATTTAAGCCAGAAATAGTAGGGTTAAAATTTCAAACAGCAGTTTTTATATAAGATGGATGCTTCACTATGATCATAGATGCAAGAAAGCACTGAAGACAGATATAAATTAGACTATTCTATCAATGTAATACAATATATAAACAGATTAAAGGATAAAAAACTATCTAGCTTAATAAGTTAAAAGAACAACAAAACAGCCCTCATCATTTCCTCTCTGAGTCATAAAAATTTCTGTATGTGCTTTACCTACTAAAGAGCAGTTAGCAATGTCCTACAGCAAACACTGTTCTCCAGGTTGAAAAATTAGAACCATTTCTCTACATCAGAAACTAACAAAGTCCTTGATACCTAAAAATAAAATGCTCTTTTAAAAATTGGTTGAAAGTTATTTGGTAATAAAGGAAAATAATTTATATTGGCAAAAAAGTTAAAATAATATTATTTATACACCCTTATAAAACATATTTGCTATTTAGTATACCTTTTAATGACAGCAACTATTTCAAATATTTCAAACACACATTGGATTTTCTGTAATTGCCAACTCTAACTTTATTTTTTGTTTCGCCTTCAACCTAAATAATTAACAGTAATTATGATCCTCTTATATACATCTGTGATTTACATAATCACTTCTAGTACCATTCCCCAGACATGCCTGTGCTATTTATATTAGTGAATAACTGTCTCTTTTTCCAATGGTAGTTCAAAACACTGTGTATGCAGAAGAATAATACAAAATATTAATGTCTAAGTACAGGAATAATGGTCTACTATCACATTTCTTTATAATCTGGCTTAGTTTTTTATAGACAATGCATATTATGTTATCTTAATCTTTTATTTTTTTAATAGAAATGCTATAAGTTAGTTGCATGAGTCTTAATAGTTTATTTCCATTTAATTATTACTATTATTATTTTTAATTCTCACCAGAGGATTTTTAAAAAATGATTTAGGGAGAGAGGAAAAGAGAGCGAGCAAGAGAGAGCAATGCAAGAGAGAAACATCAATTGGTTGCTTTCTGTACTCATCCTCAACAGGGATGGGACCTAGGTATGTGCCCTGACTAGGAATCAAACCAGAACCCTTTTGAAGTACAGGTCAACACTCCAATCAACCAAGCAACCTGGCCAGGGCTCCATTTTATTTTTATTCGCTGGGATGTAATATCCTTAATATAGCAACACATACACATTTTAGACATAAACTCTCTTTTCTTTCTGTTATAATATTATATTTTTCTTTGCCATTACAAATAAAATTTGAAGTTATTATACCAGCATATGGTTTTTAGCTTCAATGAAACTATGTTTAAAGAAGCAGGATCAGAAATATCTGTAAATCTGATTCAGACATGGGTTTAAACCAAGCACTCATTTTAAACGTGGCTGGTTCCTGCTCAGAAAGATTTTTCTCTTGAGCCAGTGCTTGAAATAAAGCTAGCTCATAAAATCAATATACCATATGATGGGGTCTGTATACTGAACCTCTTCAGTGGACTCAAAGAAAAATAGTTTAATAATTTAAAAGTACAGGTAGTTTAATAAAACAGCTATGTCCACATTGATTAGTAAAACATTTACATTTTATCCTGACTAATGTTTTTTTGAGAGAAAGCAATTTCAGAATAAATATTTAGATGGAAGTTAATTGAAAATTGTCATTAAAATGCTTAGATCATTAAAAGGTTTTAGAGACTGGTGATTCTTATTTGATATATTTAATTAAAAATATTTCACTGTTTAAGTTGTAGATTATGATTTAGATATTTGCTGGGTTACTAGGGAAATAAAGTTATAATTAAAACAATGTTTTCTCCTTAAGCAATCTAGGAAATAGAAAAAGTTTGGGTGACGAAGTAAAAAGAATAAATACAATATTTATATGCATATGAAAAAGAAATACGTGAAATTAAATGAGCTAAAAGATAAAACTTTTTTTTCTCAATTACTTATAACTCTCCATTTACGCCACTTCATTTATGCTTGATAATAAAGAGAGCCTGGTGGGGGCAGAATAAGGCTCAGGGGACAAAGAAGGAGGGCAGCTGAAACCCCAGAACATTCTAAGACCAAAGGGAACTGGACTGGCCAGGCCAATGTTTCCTGACAAGTCCACATGCTTCCATCCACTCTTTCAAAAGCTGAAGGAATTGTGCCTCCACTCTTGATAACCCCACACGAGGCAGCCAGAAAACCTAATGCATCTGCTTTCGGCTAAAATTACAAGCAATGTGTGTGGGACCACTAGCTACCTGTCGCTTACAGAGCCTTAGTACAACTACCAATCTTTCATTTTACCAAGAACAAGGAAAGTATTAACACGTTACTCACTACAACATTCCGAAGTCTACAGTCGCACAATAATAAGTGTTCCTGGTGAAAGGTGAACAGGGGGGTGAGGGTGGGGGGCTTAGGGGTGGCAGGAAAACCTCAGACGCAGCAAGGCCAGCTGGGTGAGATGTGCATGCGGCTGGGGACGGGCTGGCTGTCTCCTGGGCACTGATAGGAGCCGTGGAAGGTCCTGTGCAGGGAGTCCAGCCTCCAAGCTGAGGATTTGACAGCCCTACAGACCCATGTCTCTGACCCTGAAAGGGCACCAACCCCACTCCACCTGCCTGAACTTCAGTGCGCAGCCCTCCCTGGAAACCTTGTGTTCTCCCCCCACGGAGGAGAGAGGGCCCTGGCTGGTTGGCAGCCCACCTGCCCAGTGGAGAAACCGCCTGCTGATTAACCGAGAAAGCAAAGGTCGTGGTGTCTATTCACAGAATTAAAATCCACAAGGCCCCTTTGAGGAAAGCTGTTTTGCCAACTAATCTGGCTGAAGGTCATGGCGGATGCTTTCCACAGCGCAGGTGGAAGGACACTCCTGCCCCTTCTGTGGATTGACATTGGCTGTGCCAACCTGTCAGGCTCCCTCAGAGATCTGAGCCCGGACACTCAGAGGAGGGTGGCTCAGGGCACCTGGTGCCTGGGGCATCCTGGGCTTGTCCCCCTCTACAGCAGACACCTGCAGAGGCTGCCATGGTGGACAGCTGTGTCCCTGTCCACCCAGAAAGCACTGGGCCAATGCCAGCTCTACAGCCTTGCCTAGAGGGGCCTCATGGGCCACGCCCCCTTCCCCCTCCTTCCTGGACTCCCACTTCTGTGCTAGTCAGCTGGGCTGCCATAACAAAAACCACAGACCAGCTGGCTAAAGCTATCGACCCTTATTTCCCACACAGTTCAGTACGGAGTCTGAGACCAAGATGCCAGCAGTGATGTTTTCTTCAGAGGCCCCACCCCTTAGCTTACAGATGGCCATCACCTCCCTGTGTCTTCACAAAGTCTTCCCTTTGTCCAAAATTATTTTAGGTTTGTTTCGAAAGTGTTGATTTACTCTTTCCATATTCCAAAGCTGTTGATTAAAATGATGTTGGTCTCATTCTCTTTACTTCTTGGTTCCGTTGATTTTCGTCCCTGCATTGATTGATTTTTGGGTCTCTGACATTTTACCATGATCTGTCTACCTATATATCTTTAACCATTGTTCCTATTCGGCAGTCAGTGGGGCTTATTAATGTAAATATCTGTGCTCTTTCCAGCTCTAGGAAAATCTTATTAAAGTGCTTCATCAAATCTAAGATGCTGTTGACTCTAAGTCACACCATATTTTGTGTACTATTAAGAAAGAGAAAAACTGCCAGAGACGTTAAAATGTTAAAACAAATGTGAATTCTAGAATCATTGGGAATTGCATTACTTCACTATTTTTTTTTCTCTGCTTTATCTTTTTGTACCTTTAGTAACATGGACAGCCAGCCTATAATCTCTCACTACATCTTTCCATTTTTCCCTAACCCCATCCTCTTTCTTTTTTTAAATATATTTTTATTGATTTTTTACAGAGAGGAGCGGAGAGGGAGAGTTAGAAACATCGATGAGAGAGAAACATCAATCAGCTGCCTCCTGCACACTCCCCACTGGGGATGTGCCCGCAACCAAGGTACATGCCCTTGACCGGAATCGAACCTGGGACCCTTCAGTCCTCAGGCTGACACTCTATCCACTGATCCAAACTGGTTAGGGCAACCACCCTCTTTCTTTATGCTGATAATTTTAGGAATAACTTTTGCTTTATAATATTAACAACACATTGTGTTGTGCTTTTTCTTTCTGTGTTGACACTTTTATTAAGTTCTTTATATTTTACACTCAACATTACCATTGTACCTTATGTGTAAAAATATGCTAGATGTACTTAAAGCTTAATTATCAAAAGCAAAACTTAAAAAGTATTAGAAAACGCATATGAAAAACTCCATTAATTCATCTTGGGTCAATTTCTTTAAAAAAGTACTAAGAAGCACAAATAATAAAGAAAAAGCAATGAGGCATACAATTGCCCAACAAGTATATGAAAAGATACTCAGCATCACTAATCATCACAGAAATGCAAATGAAAACTACAAAGAGATATCACTTCACATAGGTTAGCATGGTTACTATAAAAGATAAGAGCTAACAGATGTTGGTAACAAAATGGAGAAGTTGTACACTATTGGGAATGTAAAATGGTGCAACTGCTATATAAAATAATAGGGAGGTTCCCCAAAAATTGAACATAGAACTATTTATGATTCCACAATCCCTCTTTTGGGAATGCAGAAGAATTGAAATCAGGATCTCAAAGAGATTTCTGCACTAACACCTTCCTTGCAGTATTGTGAACAATAGCCAAGAAACAATCCAAATGTCCATCAGTGGATGGCGGGATAAAGATAATGCAATAAGTACATGATATGGAATATTATTCTGTCTTTAAAAAAAGATCACTATATGTGACAAGGTGGGTGAAACTGGAAGACATTGTGCTAAATAAAATAAGCCAGGCACAGAATGACAAATACAATATAATTTCACTTTTAGGAGGTATCTAAAATAGACAAACTCATAGACATAGGGAGTGGAATATTGCTTACCTAGGGCTGGTGAGAGGAAGAAATGGGAAGTTGCTATTCAATGGGCAAAAAGTTTCAGTTTTGCAAGGTAAGTTTTAGAGATTTGCTGTACACTATTGTGTCTATAATTAATGATACTGCATTGACCACTTAAAATTTTGTCAAGAGTATAAATCTCATGTTAAGTGTTCTTACTACAACAACAAAATTGGGGCCAGGGGGAGGAGCTAGCCTTATTTGTATCTGTGAGAAGCAGGATAAAATACTTTAATGAGTAAGGCATTTGGGGAAATGGATGGGGTTGGGGTGTCTCAGGCAGTATTGTCACTCAGGGAAATGCTATCAAACGTGGCTATTAAAAAAGGTATTTTGTTTACATCCTCAACATATTTTTTATATGGCAAAAAATAAAACAAAAAATCTCAGAAAACCATTTCTGTAGTTTGTAAATGTTCTTTGTATTCTTGACTTGTTAGCCCTGTGATGCATTGATCCCTTTATTATCCATTGTAGGGTTTCTTCTTACATTTTAGAAGCACTTACTTGACTAAAAAAAGTTAAAAAATAGTAAAAAGTAAAAGAAAAAGGGATATATTGAACTTTCTTAAAATTGAGCAAACACAGGCATGGCCAAAGGTATGAAAAACTAATTTAAAGTGCAAGGGCCAATGTGAAGTGCTATATTAGTATCTGGAAAATTTAACAAAGAATTGGTATTCAGAATACAGAAAAGCTATTTTTTAAATGGTTAAAAAATACAAACAAATAAAAAGTTAGTCAAATTGTAGAACTAAAAATTCATATTTGTTAACATTAAATATGCATAAAACTGCTCATCTAACTTGGTATTCTAGGACATGAAACTGAAAGCAACACCAATTTAATTTTCACACCATAAAGATGGTATATACACTAAAAGCAATACTAAGCATTAGATAGAATGTGGAAACATGGAATCTTCCTTTCATTGCTGGTGGTAGGGTTACTTGGCAAAAGCAAATTAGACATGCGTTTGTTCAAAATATTCGTAAAATTTTAAAATGAACCGGTTTTAGCTGTCAGTTCTACCTTTAGTGAAGGAAAACCTACATCTGTATCAGGAGTATAAATAAGATTATATCCATTCTGACATTCTATGTGTTATCTACCAACTATTATTTTTCTGGTTTCTTTTGACTTTTGAAACCGGACAATATTTGCTGCTGCTATCTCCAGTTGTTCTGTTTTCCTACATGATTGCCCATCAAATATTGCTATTTAAGATTATTTCATTTTCACCACATTAATAAATCAATGCCAAGCAAACTGTAATGAGCCTTTACAAAATATTTGTATGTGTCACCAAATACAAAGCAACCTCTGCATTCATAACACTATTACATTCATTCTCAAATTAAGATCAGAGATGACATGCACTATTTCCTCCTCATTGGGTTTAACAAAGACATACCACAGATTTCAAGATGCATTAGCACAACTTTACTAAGCAAATCTGATATGGTTCATTTACACTCACTCAAAGTCTTTTACAAGGCTGTACTTGTTATAAATAATACTAGCAAACCTCACAGTTATCATTGTCCCCTGCTAGAAAGTTATACCAGTTAGAGAAATTGCAGTCTTTAACATCCTGTAAATAAAAGAATAAAAAAATTCATAGCAAACTCATCTGGAAACAAATACATTTTCCTTTCAAATCTATTTTTTTCAGCTCAAGAAAAAATAAATTTGTATCTTAGACTATCCTATAGAAAAGCCTGAAACTTGTCTCTAAGTTCATTTGCAATTTTAGATTCAAACAAACCTTAATAAATGAATAAATGCCTGCAATCTCTTTAAGCTATTTCTGAAAGTGAGAATTATAACTGTGTGTGACAATTCTCTAATTTCTTAAGGTATCATATTCTGATCATATTTATACCTCAAAAGTGGTTAAATTTATTGACTATCTTATCTCTTTGGGAATAATAAACTTTTTCATATTGGGGAGTATTTTATAGAACATTGATCTATCCATTTATGACAGTTGGCAAGCTGCTTCCAGAAAATGATCTGGACCTCAGATGTAAGATCCTAGATTTTCGTTCCAACTGCTTTGCACAATCATTGCTTTACTAAGGTCTTTCTACTTATTCTTGGTCCAATTTTGATCATTTATAACTTCTTAAAAATTGTTCATTCCATATAAAATGCTCTTATAAATATATTGGCATAAATTAAATAGAATTATATGATATAAAATTTATAACTTCTGGCTGGTAATAATTTTATCATCGATATAGTTGTTTGTAGCACCTTTTTCATTATGACATTTCATTTTCTCTGAATTTCAAAAAAGATTTTTTTTAATATTGAATAGCATGCATATTTCAACATGGTTCTTAGGACTTTAGAGTACATATTTAAAAATATTTAGAAAGTAAGAAAGTATTCCACTTTACCAATAAACAAAAAAAGAGCCAATGGAGATCAGTTCAATTCCAATATGCATAATTTCTATCATTTGTTAAATTACTTGTTCCAAGCATGGTAATGCCTGTTTTCATTCATTTAGTGCATCTTCTCACTTGATATTTCCCTTCAGAACTCTCAACATGTCTCTTTGGACACTGGCTAGAGAGGTAGTGTATGCCACTCTGATGTGTATTCTGGCTTTTTTTTTTTTAATGGAACATAAGATTGGGGGACCACATCTACTGTGTGGGGCACTCTGCTATCTAGTCACTTGGGTGGAGGTACTCTATATTTCTTCTATATGTAACAGGCTACATGAGACATCACTCACTTCCTTTTGCCTCAACTCACATAATCATTTATCCTTTGTGGTGCACATACATAACTGCTGTCAGAATTGAGGCAGTTGGGAATGGAGAATTCCTGATCTTGAGAACTTTTCTCTTTCTTGTACCCAAACTTGTGAAAGGGACTATTGATGCCTCTGGCACACTCTGCTAGTTATCAATCCAATATCCATTTGAGCCTTATTCATTACTAATAGAAACTATAAAAACCTCAATTTAGTTTGAAGAGCCAATGTGTAAATCTAAGCAAAGAAAATGAAAGCTATATTTCACAGACTCTCTCTTGAGAGCGATTGCCATAGGATGAGCTTTTGGCAAAGAGCTGAACAAAATGGGAATACCTGTTGAAAACAGGGTCAGCTGACAAAGGCTTCTCCTCTTTTTTATTTACTTTTCTTTTTTTGATTTGCCTACGACATGCTCCTGATTCCTGGATGTAGAGGTATATTTCTGAGCCTATAAGGTAAAAGCTCAACACTAATAACCATTGAACAGAAAAATTTAAGAGGCCTACTACATTAATGAATGCATGGAATCCTGAAATGCCTACACTGGGAAAAAACATAAAATCCTCATTTATTTAAGCTGTTATTGGCTCAAGTAGTAGACTAACTGAATTACAAATGTTGTAGTTCCATATATAATTTTTCTTTTTAAAAATAGTTTTGTTAAGGTTTAATAGACACAAATTAAACTGCACATGCTTAAAATGTGCAATTTGACATTTAATACATGTTAAGCCATCATTATAATTGAGATAATGAATGTATCCATCACCCCCCAAAGTCTATATTTGCATTTCCACCGTCCCCTTCATGATTCCCATCCCAAGATAACCACTGCTTTTTATGTCACTACATTTTAGTATAGACTATTTCATAAATGCTTTCCAAAGGCATTGTGCACTTAGTTACATTTTCATGTGCAATATATCAGAAATTGAATTCCTCCACATCCTATCCAATACTTGGTATGATGAGCTCTTTCACCTTAGGTATTCTATTTGGAATGCAGTGCTTATCACGATTGTTTTAATATTTGTTTTTCTAATAAATAATTATATTGAGCATCTTTTCATGTCTTTATTTGCCATTCCTTTTTTTTGTTAAGTATCAGTTTTCGACATTTAAATTGCCAATTTTTAAATTGAATTGCTTGTTCTCTTATTGCTAAATATTGAAAGTTCTTTAGATAGTTTGGGTAAAAGTCCCTTATCAGGTATGAAATTTGAAAATATTTTCTTCCAGTCTGGCCTCCTGAAGGCAGGCCAGAGTAATCAGATATCACCTGGGGGATGGTGGAGAATGATGAGGGATTTCATGAGATTTTGAGGGTGGAGTATTCTGGCTAAACCAACTTAATTGGAATCTTGCAAATAGGGGAAAAAATGGGGGTGGATAATGGAAGTCAAAGGCTAGGCCCAGTTGGGAAAAAGATTAAGAGGAGCCTGACTAAAGTTCGATTAAGGAAAGAATCTTTGTTACTAGATATATCATGCCCAGTTTTTAACAACAGCAACAAAAAATTAAATGCAAGGAAATAGGGGCCTGAGGAGGCAAAGAAAATATCAGAACCAGACTCAGATATGGCAGATATTTGGAATCATGTGACTGGAAATTTAAAATAACTAAGATGAATTTAATAAATTCTCTAGTGGAACACATAGAACACAGACAACAAATGGGTATGTAAATAGGGTCTCTCTGAAAGAATTAAAAGGAAATGCTAGAAATAAAAAATATTGTCAAATAAAAATGTGTTTGGTGGGCTAAGCAATAGATTTTACATGGTGAAGAAAGAATAAGTGAGCTTAAAATAAGTCCACAGAAACTTCTGAAACTAAAATTCAATGAGATAAAAAAAAAACAAAACATAGAACAGAACACCTAACTACTGAGGAACAATATCTAAAGGTATAACATGTGTTGAATTGGAATGCCAGAAGGAAAAGAAAGACAAAAGAAATATTTGAAGTAATGACACACATCAAACCACAGATACAAGAAGCTCAGAGAATATCAAGCAGAATAAATACAAAATAAAACACCATAAAGAAACACACTAGGTATACGCAAACAGTAGAAAAACTAACACAATGATTGAAGATGGATTTAGATTAGTTAAAATGGTTATTGTAAGCACAAGGACAGCATCAACATTAGCTTTAAAAATTAATTTAAATTTAAGAAAGTACTATTCATTCATATACAATGTTCTTTGTCCCTGAAGAAACCCTGCTAACAATGAAATTTACATTATGACCCTCTCCTTCCCCATGGCCAACCATTTGTCTACATAAAAGTTATCTATACAAATTTCAAGTTTACAGCCTACATACACAGCAAAATTATATCTTGGACTCAGAGCAAATAATAAAATGACCTTTTATCAGCAAAAAAACAAAAAAAAAAACACAGTTTCAAAGAAGTACAATTGACAGACTAAGAGAGGACATAAATGAAATCATATAAAATATCAAGGCAAACCAGAGAAGGAAGAAGAGAAGGCAACCCATAAAAACACAAACATGGCAGGTATTAGTCTAAGTATATCAATATTTTTTTTACACAAATGGTCTAAATACACCAAATAAAAGAAGTTAGATTTAATTATAAAAAAGCAAGATAGTTAGATATTTTCTACAAGAATCCCACTTTAAATATAAAGACTTAGGTTCAAAGTAAAGTGATGGAGAAATATACACCATGCTAACAATGAAATAAAGCTGGAGTATCTCTACTAATTTCAGACAAAGCATACTTAAGATGAAAGATGTTAAAAGGGGCATTGCATATTGATTAAGAGGTTAGTTCTGCAAAAAGACATAACAATCCTAAACATTTATGCCCCTGATAACACAGCTTCAGCTTCAAAACATAGGAAAATTGATAAAAATAGATAAATCCATTGACATAATTGGGTACGTCCACATTTCCCTATCATTTACAGTTAAGATCAGTAGGCAGAAAATCACTAAAGTTATACATGACCTAAGAGCACCATTAACCAGCATTATTTAATTTTCATTTATAGAAAAAGTCAATACAAATAATTGATCTTTAGTCTAACCAACAAGGAAAATGAGTGAAAAGATAACACATTAGCAATATCGGAAATAACAGAGAGGTCATTAATACTGAGCCCATGAAGATTAAAAGGATAAATAAGGGTACTATAAAAGTCTTTGGTGAAAGTCTGAAGACTTTTTCACAAAAATTGAGAAAAAGACAAGGATGTCCTTTCTTATCACTCTCATTCAACATAGTACTGAAAGTTCTACCTAATGCAATAAGAAAAAAAAAATAAATGAAAGGTATACAATTTATACAAAGAAAAGGTAGAAATGCTTTTTTTCAGGTGCAATAATGCCTATGTGGAAAACTCTAAGAATATCTATTTTTTAAAAAGGCCTGTAACTAATAAGTGAGTATAGCAAGATTTCAGTATACAAGATCAATATGCAAAGTGATCAATATGATTGCCTTCCTATGTACCACTGATGAACAATTGGTATTTGAAATTACAAAATGATATCATTTGAATGAAAAAATAATTTTTTATGTATATACCTCACAAAATCTATCTAAGATTGATATGTGGAAAGCCACAAAAATTCACTAAGAATAATTAAATAAATGGAGAAGTATCCCATAGTAATAAATTGAAATACTTGATTTTACTAAAATGCCAATTCTACTCAGCTTGATCTATCCTAACAAGCTATTTTGCAGATATTAACAAAATAATTAAAAATGGTATATGAAAAGGTAAAGTTCTAGGGTAGTCAACACAATTCTGAAGAAGTACAAAATTAGAAGACTCACACTACCAGTTTTTAAGACTAAACCTACGGCACTTATGCACTGTGGCTTTAATCTTTACAGTCTGAGGTGCTACAGCAAAACCAGCACAAATTTCTTTTTCCTTTTTCTCAATTTCATGAATATACAATTCATCCTTAACTGCAATTTTAGTAACTTTAGCATATGGTCTTTCTCTTTTTCTTATTAAAGGGAGAACTCTTAACTTTCCCCTAAACGAACCACTTTAGGGCTTATCTTGGGCATATCCAAATTGCCAGCATCACTACTCTTGCACTTTGAGGCCATTATTGAGTAAGATAAGCACTGCAATACCACAACAGTCAATCTGATAACTGAAAGGGAACTAAGTAACTGAGGGATAGGTACCATATGCTGGATGATTCTTGTCCCAAGTGGTATGGAGCAGAACAGTGCAAGATTTCACCATACTACTCAGAACAGCACTCAAAACATGAATTATTTTTATTTCTGGAAATTTCCATTCAATATTTAAAACTACATTCGACCCTGGTAACTAAAACTGCAGAAAGCAAAACCATGGGTAAGGTTATATAAGAAAAAAGGGAACTTATGTTTTTAGTTCATAGATTTTGAGATCAAGAGGGAACATTCTAGGACTGATTAAGAGATAATTTCGCGTCCCTCAGAGTTGTTAAACTTTAAATCTGATGTGATGATGTTGTTATTGGACTGAGCTTTTGGGTTATTTCCTTCAGGGATGGGGTGGATATATTTTGCCAATGGGGAAAACTGAGTATTTAGTGATAAAATGTAGATTATTGTTGGAACTTATGCATTTGTCAGATATTTTCAACTCTACTTTCTGGGTACATGGATGCACTTCCTAGATTCTTTGAGTGTGCCCAAGATATAATATGTGTATTAACAAATGTTCTGGGTAGACATTGAATTGCTGGTAGACATTGAATTGCTCGTTTGATCAATATATGTTAATCAAGAGATCTCTATTGCTCTGGCACAGCTGGGGAGCTCAGTTGCAGGCTCAAATGAATGCATAAATGAGTGGAACAACAAAAATTGATATTTTTATCTCTCTCTCTAAGCTAAAACTTAAAAAAAGGAGGCTGCTTCATAGCCTCCCTAAAGGATTTCAATGAACATAGAATCCTTTCAACTTGTGGCAGACATGCACTGTGTGCAAAAAGTAGTCTTTGTTGATTTGAACCACTATTTGAGATTTTGGCAATCCTTTATATTAGATTTTAACCTAGTTTATGCCAACTGATACAGGCAAGATAGGTCAATATATAGATAGACAGATAGGTTTTATAGACAGAGAAAGTCTGGTATATTTATAGCTAGTCAGAATTATTTAGTAGAGGGAAAAGTAGAACTCTGCAGGAGAATGACCATAAAACTGGTATAATTTTACATTTCAGAGAAGAGAGGAAAAGTGATCTCAACTATAAATGTAGACACTGGCTTTTCTAGAAGTCTGGGTAGTTATTCATAATAATAGGATGGAACTGGAAGGACAGAGACAAGTGGTAAATTATCAAGTAGGCAGCAATTACAGAGAATACATGATGGCCTTGATAAGAACAGTAAATGTAGAGATTAAAAAATAGTTCAAGAAAAACTCTGTTGGGTGGAAATTTCAGAAGTTTGTAGAAACTTATTCTATATGTAGGAATGGAAGTACTTGAAGGTGTCCCTGAATTTCTAGTGTAGGAGATGGGAATTTGTAACATCACTGATTTAGTTAAACACACAGGGAAGGCAAGACTGTGATGGCGAAGAGAAAGGAGAAAGTGGTAATGTAAAACCATCAGTAGTAAGAAGTACTGTGTAAAACGAATCAAGTATATCTGAAAGTGAGCTAAAATCACTAACACTATTCATTATTAGGTAAATACAAATACATTTCCATAATACTCTCAATAGAATACATTTTTCTATATGTTTTAGTTTTTAAACTTATGATCATTGAACAAATAAACAAATGAATACATAAATGTATATAAGGTAACTCTTACACAGGTTAGTTTTAATTAATTCACCTTTCTTTCTAATCCTCAGAATAACCACATATGAGAGAAATTATGTTTCTAATTTCAATGAAAAATAAAAGATAGAGATTAGATATTTTGTTTAGTTGACACAGTTAATAAAAAATAGAGGCACATTTTAAGCCCAAATGTGAATAATTCTGGATTCCATGGCTGTTATCAAGAGGTTATGCTACCAAAAGTCATATATATATATATACTCCATCATCACTTAGCCCTCTATATCACCTTGATGACTGGACACAGTATCTTCAAAATTATGTAATGCTCTGAAAAGTAGCACATGCCTTACTGGTTAGGATGCTCCTCATCCTACCAGTCCAAGAGGAATGAATGCTTCAAACCATGTGACAGGCCGCTATGTTCTTCATAATATCTACAGTTAAGTCCAACTATCCTGTTGGGAGCAGCTGCCTATAGTGACATTAAATCTGAGCATATGTAGCAGATAGATTTGATTCCGTTCATGAAGTTATCTTGTTCAACTGTCATAAGGAATAACAACTGTATTAACATTTGGATAATTTTTTTTTCATTCATAACAGTACTGATCATTTGTGATCTGGATGTTTATGCCTTCTTTATATATTCATAATTGGCTGTTAAAATATAATTCTTCTTATCTCATCATAACCACTCACACAAATGGCATTTTACATTGTAAAGTATGAAGAGACTTTTTACAATAAGTCCCATTTGAGAATTTGGACCCACAACAAAGCTCTGAAACGATTTATGTTGATAACTATTTACATGTGAGGAACAAAGTGTCAATCACGCCATGCCAGAACGTATGCCTTTAAAGCCCAGTGGTTCTCAACCTGTGAGTCGCGACCCCTTTGGGGGTCGAACAACCCTTTCACAGGGGTCGCTTAAATACATCCTGCATATTAGATATTTACATTACGATTCATAACAGTAGCAAAATTACAGTTATGAAGTAGCAACAAAAATAATTTTATGGTTGGGGTCACCACT
Source organism: Myotis daubentonii (assembly GCF_963259705.1). Lineage (NCBI taxonomy): Eukaryota > Metazoa > Chordata > Mammalia > Chiroptera > Vespertilionidae > Myotis > Myotis daubentonii. The sequence continues at coordinate 48,776,411 of NC_081844.1, read as the reverse complement.
ACATGAGGAACTGTATTAAAGGGTTGCGGCATTAGGAAGGTTGAGAACCACTGCTTTAAACCGCCATCATATGTGAACTGTTAGATAAAGCAATACTCTTAAGAGTTTGTTTTTCAAGATAAATCTACAATAAATACATTTCTTGAATTAAATTACATAAAAGATACATATAAAATGAAACAGAAAAACAAAGCAGCTATTTTAATGGACAGGCCAATAATGGAAAGTTCCAAATATTTTTTCTGTAAATATAACTGTACTCTGTCAGTTTAAAATTAGTGTTCATAAATTATACTTTTCACTCCCCTATAAAGCATGAAAATTTAAACAAACATCCAGCCCTCAATTTATATGAACTTAAGATGACAGAAAATTCTCAGAAAAAAATGAGTAAACTATGGACAATGATCCCAATCTAAATATATAAAAGCCTAAACATCCATTACAATTGAATGACTAGAATGACCAGAACAACCAGTTGACCAGTCGCTATGATGCACACTGACCACCACCAGCGGCAGCAGGCACAGTAGGGCCCTGGCGAGCGGAAGCAGCGCTGCACCTGGCCCCGGATCGGGCTCCTCCCCAGCCACCTTCCACTTAGTGCACTGCTACATCCCTGGTACCCCATAAGCCTGCAGTTACAATCTTCAGAGATAGGTTGAAGCGCAAACACTCGGAGTAACCAGGGTGAGCCTGATATCACTGCCAGTCTCCTGGAACTCTGCTTCAGGCATCGAGATCAAATCTCATCTCTTACCGATTGCCCCAGAGCTTCAGAGGAAGGCAGCAATATAACAGTGGCCACAAGGTGGCGACTGACAATCAGGGTAAAAGTCAAAGAGAGATGGATCTGAAGGGTGGGGACGTGGGCAACAGAGCCCCCTCACCCCGCCCCCCCCCCCCCCCCCCCGCAAGATCCCTAACTTTGAATTGTTCACCTTGGAGTGTACCTTATCTGGCTCTGAGTGGTGGAAAGCATCCAGCACGGCCCAATGTGTCCACTGGGGACCTCCCGGCCGGCAAGGCGCGCAACCCTGGCAGCAGAAAGAACATTTGGAAATATTTTTTCAGGAAGCTTTGGGGAGGAGGACCAACTCCCCACTCAACTTTCTGGCAGCTCAGAGGGATGTGGTAACTCCCCGGGCTTGTGGGTGTGGGCTCCTGATTTCCTTTCAATGTACACGAATCTGTGCACCAGGCCACTAGTATAAAATAAAAAAATATACATACAGGGGCCTCAAATGTAGGTTTACTGTGTCATAGTGATATTCTTTTGAGTTAATAATGCTTTTATGATAATCATCACCTGCATCTTTTTCCATACAAACAGCTGAGCTGTAACCTACTTTTGTCCATCACTGTGTATATATTTAAATATGAATAACAGATTGCCTAAAGACCTATATGACCCTACACCAATAATCTTGAGAACAAATATTAAATTTTAAAAATATAAAAGTATATATGTTGACAAATAACTGGCAGAATTGTGTTTCATTTGACATTTGTAAATTTAGAGACTAAGAAATGGATTGTCATATTCTAGAATTTTTCTTTTATACATGAAAAGGATTGAAACATTATTCTCACAAAATGAAGTTATGCTATGCTTCACAGTAAAAAACACTAGAATTTACAAGCTTATTTTAATTTTATATCATAATGTTAAATACTATAATAATTATTATTATTGTTAGCATGCTTTCAATTCTAATTTATTGATAGGTATTCCAAATTTTATTTATATATATAAAAGCCCAAGCGACTGTTATGATGGGTTGACCGAACAACTGGTCGCTATGACATGCACTGACCACCAGAGGGCAAAAGCTCAATACAGAAGCTGCCCCTGGTGGTGAGTGTGCTCCTACATCCAACCTTCTGCAGCCTGCCAGCCAACCTGCTATAGTACCTCCCCCTGGTCAGCTGGCCACGATCAGCCCCAATCAGGAGTGTGCAAGACGGCCCCGATTGGCCCTGATCACTGGCCAGGTCACGGGGACCCACCATGCATGAATTCGTGCACCAGGTCTCTAGTATTTACCAGTATATAATTATGATATCTGAAAATGTAGTCCTTTTCTTGTTTTCTAATCTTAATATAATTTATTTTTCTTTCTTTAAGAGAATATCTAATAGACCCAATAAGATGTCTGATAGTTGAGCATCTTTGTCTTATTCATGAATTCTGAGCAAAAGCTCTCAAAAATTCACCATCAATAATGATGTTTGCTGAAGGATTTTTTAAAAATAGAAACCCTTTATTAAGATTAAGGAAGATTAAGGCAGTTCCCTTCTCTTTATTAGATGGCTTTCTGCATATATTGAAAAGTTTATGACTTGTTTGTTTTGTTAACGTGACAGATTATATAAATACCAGAGGCCCAGTGCACAAAATGTTGTGCACAGGTAGGGTCCCTAGGCCTGGCAGGCAATCAGGGTGGATCAGGATCTTCTGGCTGCCGGCCGGGGCCTCCCTTCCCCAGCTGCCAGCCAGGGCTTCCCTTCCCCAGCTGCACCACCCCCGGGTGGTCAGTGTACATCATAGCGAGTGATAGAATTCCCAGTCTCCTGGTCAAACTCCCACTGGGACACTTTGCATATTAGCCTTTTATATAGAGAGATATTTTCAAATATTATAATAACAGAACAGTTCATGGAAGAACCTAAGTTGTTTATGATATCATATGATATAAATATATCCCTTTGATTTAAAATGAACTGCTTTCCTCATATTCTGTTCTCGCATCTACATTCATTAAGAATTTGGCCTCAAATGATCTTTCCCTGTAATATTCTTGTCAGGGTTTGGTAGCAAAAGTATGAGGACTGCTAAAACACATTGGGAGAAATCACTCTTTTCTATTCTTTGAAATAATTGTCATAAGATTGGTGTTAGTTTTCCCATAAAAGTTAGGTAGAACTGGCCAGTGAGCTTGGACATCTTTGTGAAAAGAAGATAATTAGGATTTCATTAAGATTATTTTATTTATAAGTTTTGTATGTTTTCTTAAAATAGCTGTTCATACTAGGAATAATCAATTTCATTTATATTTTCTAATAAGATATTTCATAATATCTTCTTATCTTTGATGCTTATAGGATAAATTGTGATACTTCCTTTGTCATTACAGACATTAAATGTTTATATGTTCTCTTCTTTTCTTGATCCATATCCCTAATTCTTTAATGAGTTTATTTTATTTTTAACAAAATTATTTTAATTTTCTTTATATAATGCTTCTATATATTTTAATTAACTTCAAATTTTTAAAATATATTTTCTCATTTCTATTTTCTATTCATTAATTTGACATTCTTTTTTTATCTTATTGAGAATGATGCTTATAACATTCATTCAGGTACTTAAAGTCTCTTAATATTTAATATACAGCTTGATGACTTTTTATAGATATATACATTTATATAAACATAACTCAGATAAAATATAGAGTTATGTAAGTAATAATCAGATTTTTAAGTATTTCTTGTGCTGGAACTTTAAATGAATAGAATTCATTCTTTTGATTTTAATGCAAAATAGTACCTATAATATTCATCCATGTTCATGTGTATTACTATTTTCTTTGTTTTATTATTTTGTAGTATTCTTTTTTAGTGTTTGCAAACCACATACACTCATTTCTTAATGTTTTAAATATACTTTTTATTGTTGATAGTATTACAGATATCTCCCATTTCCCTTCTTCCACCCCCACCCAGCCCCTACCCACCTGTCCATGTCTTCACAACCCTATTGCCCATGTCCATGGGCTATACATACAGGTATATAAGTTCTTTGGTTTATCTCTTCTCATCCCCCCAAAAGCGGGATCTCTTACCCTTTGGGACAGCATGAATAGACCTGGAAAATATTACACCAAGTGTAATATTCTATTATATTAACATGTCACTAGACTATTTCCCTGTTGACACACATCTTGTTTTTGTGAATAAAGTTGTGAATGTTCCTGTATATATCCTTTTGGTGTACATAGGCACTTGTTTCTCTTGTTATGTGTTATGTAGGAGTAGAATATTCTTTGTCATAGTTGAGTATATATTTAGTCGATGTAACCAAACAGTTTTTCACAACTGTTGCATCAATTTGCATTTCAATTTGCAATGATGATTGTTATGAGTTACCAATATTTTTAATTTTAATCATTCAGGGGAGTATATAATTGTGTGTATAATTTAATATATAGTTGCCTGTGATTTCAATTTGTATTTTCCTGGTGAGTAATGATACTGTACAACTTTTTTTGTATGTTGATTGGCTATGCTTATATCCTCCTATGTGAAATGCAAGTTCTTTACCTATTTTTTTTCTCTTTTTAAAATTTTATCTTTATTGTTTAAAGTACTACAGATGTTGCCTTTTATTCCTATTGAACCCCTCTCTCCTCTCCTGTCCCTTCCCAGGCCTTCACCCCACTATTATCTGTATCCATGGATTATGCCTATATGCATATAAGCTCTTTGATTGATCTCCTTCCACCCACCCCTCCTCTTCCCTCTGAGGATCTTCAGTCTGTTGTATGTTTCCATGTCTCTGGATCTATTTTGTTTGTCAGTTTATTTTGTTCTTTAGATTCCACATAAAAGTAAGATCTGTGATACTTGTCTTTCTCTGACTGACTTATTTCATTCACTTAGCATAATATCCTCTAGGTTACTCTATGTTGTCTCAAAGGGTAAGAGATCCCTCTTTTATACAGGATTCCATCGCGTAAATGTACCACAGCATTTTTTATCCACTCATCTGCTATTGGGCATTTGGGCTTTTTCCAGATCTTAGTTATTGTAAATAGTGCTGCTATGAACATAAGGGTGCATATGTTCTTCCTGACTAGTGTTTCAGGCTTCTTATGATATATTCCTAGAAGTGGGATCACTGGATCAAATGGCAGTTCCATTTTTAATTTTTTGAGGAAATGCCATACTGTTTTTCACAGTGGCTGCACCAGTCTGCATTCCCACCAGCAGTGTACTAGGGTTCCCTTTTCTCCACATCCTCAGCAGCACTTGTTTGTTGATTTAATGATGGTAGCCATTCTGACAGGTGTGAGGTGGTAATTTTCCCTAATTTTTAAATCAATCCCATATCTTTGTCTTCTTGACATGTAGGAGGTATTTTTCACTGAGTATCATTCATTTTTTGATATATGTAGTATGATGAACTTCCTTCCATCTATTTCCCCCTTTTTATCCTCTATTGTCTCTATTTTAGTAAATATAATTTTAATAATAATTTAGGTGCATTTATCAGTTTTACCCTTGAATGGTTAGTGCTTTCTTGGGCCTTTAAAAAATATGACTCTCCTAATGTCATGATTTTCAAAAAAATTTTTTCCTGTAAAGCCTTAAGTATTTTCTTTCACATTTACTTTATAGGTCATCACAAATTAATTTTGGTATTAATATGAGGTGGAGGTCAAAATTTATTCATTTTCTCTATAAAGTGACTCAGCACAATTGCTAAACAAACTATCCTTTCCTTCTAAAATCTATGTCTACATCTGTTCCTGCACTTTGGGTTCTATTTGTTTATTCTTGCACTAACAGCATACTATTGTGCTTATTGCAGCTTCATAATAAATCTTGAACTATAGTTGTAGAATATCTGACTTAGTTGTTCTTCAAAATTGCCTTGGGCAACCCAGATTTTTTGTGTTTTAATATTATTTTTAGATAAGCTTATCACTTTTAGCTAAAAGATAGTGAATATTTATTGGTACATATTTCTCTGAATCCATATACCAATTTTGGAAGTTGGTATCTTCAAAGGTATAGTGAGCCAAATCACTAAACAAGGTATCGTTTCCATTTATTTAGGTTTTCTTTAATTTATCTTATCACTGTTTTCCTATTTTCAGTTAGAGATAGTGTACATACTTGAATAGTTTTATACCTAGGTATTTCATACATTTTTTATACTCTGGTATTTTAACATTTTTATTTTTCATTTATTTGTGTAGATATTTAGAAAAATTAGCTATCTGTTCATCAAATGATAAACAGTTCATCTAAACATATTTTTGTACTCTCAGGCAAACCTTATCCCTACCAGATAATAGATTACATATTAAATAAAATAGACTATTTGGTATTTATTTAATGGAATCTGAAATCATTATATATGCTATAAATGTTCAATTTGGGTGTAAAATGTGCATGGATATATTGTGGCCAAGTATCACAGTAATGTCCTTTTACCACTCTAACTCTTCTCAGATTCCAGACCTATGTAAATACTGCCCAAAATGTATTTAGAATTTCCCAAAAATATATTCAAATTAAAAGTATATTTTAAACATTGATAAGAATAAAATTATATATGAAATTCCTTTAAGATTTTTATATCTCTTTTAAGGTTTCTCTCTCTTTTTCTCTCTTTCTATCCCTCCTTTTTTCCTCTTCTTTCTTTCTCTTTCTTTCTTCCTTCCTTCCTTTCTTTCTTTCTTTCTTTCTTTCTTTCTTTCTTTCTTTCTTTCTTCCATCTTTATCTCTTTATTTCAAAATGTATTTATTTAGAAAGGAGGTTTGAGACTGGACAGTCATAGAAGCACTTCTCAAAACACCACACAGATCATAACTTTGTGAAATTTGTGAAAACACTAAGAGGTTCCTATTTAAGTACAAGTCAATTTTATTTTTCTTAACCTAAAATTAGGCAGCCTCCAATTCTTACACATTATTTATATTCACTAGGTTAAGTGTGAGCTAAAGTCTTAGGTGGGAGTAACTTTCTAGATGCAACAGTAGGCCTTTTAGTAGTTGCAACATGATCCCTGTGATAAGCTGTTAGATGCTCAAAGGCAAAAGTTAGTACCTTCCCTTTCAAAACAGAGCCATTATTTGATGATGCTACTGTCAGCATCAAAATAAGTCTGTCAGAACTGAGTAAATCATACTTGCCACAAAACAAATTGAGGGCCTTATTTGAAATAAGTTGTAAAATAGTCAGTGGGGAGGGGTTTGATTTCCCTGTCAAGAAGGCAATGCACTTTAAATCACATTTCATTCTTAAGACAACACTCAGAATGCCATTCTGAGCAAGACTGAAATCTTTTCTGTTACTTTGATGGAGAGCCCTATGCAGCTTGTAAATCAGATATAAACGTAGTGCACTAAGGCAGGCCATATACTCTTTCATGTATCCGATTTGCTGTACAAGAAGAACAAAAGACCATCAATCTTCAAAATCTACAGTACAGTAATGTGGATTGCTAGTGCCTCATTCCCTCACTCAGATTTTTCATCTCAGATGCCAGGGCAGTAAAGGCCTTTAAAAAAAAGCCTTATTCAGGCTCTTGTTACTATTTGTCAATTCTTCATAACTTTTATTCAGAACTCACTACTATGCTCCGTCTTATCTCTATAACTGTATTCATTACCTCTTCTTTCCAACTATCAGGCGTGGGACCAGAAGTCTGTGGCGAAGGCAGAGCAAACAGAGCTCTCGAAAGTGTAACTGAGACAGGACAGCATAGGACATAATTAGAGTGACCCCAAGTCGGTTTGCTGGAGATAATTCTGGCTCATACCTGCTGTCCCATCTGGTGACTCTTGGTTCCACCACCTTTTAGTCTGCTAAGTGTTGTGGATTGGATACGGGATTTTTTCCCCATCGCCATCACCTGAAATCTCTGCTTTTACCTAGCGGGTAAGTAGCATACAGTCTATGACAGTTTCTGAGCGTAATACAAAAAAGGGACAACCAGTTTCATATGAAATGTAAATAATGTCTATCAATTGGATCTCTTTTCAAGACTTTTCTTCTACTGTATATGCTTCATTATTTAGAAAAGCCTTATTCATTTCAGAAGAAATTTTTCTATTCATTGTTTTGGTATTTAAATTTTTATATCATTAGGAATGCTGAAAAAGAGATTCATAGAAAAATTTAGATAAGAAGTTAATTTGAATTTTAGTTTTGAAATATTGATATTCATAGTCACAGAAAAAGGTCATTCTTTTCTTAAATTAATAAAGTTTCTTACTTCATATTTAAAAGTTGGTTATTATAATATTTCAAATGTATATAATAATATATTCACTTTATTAATTATATGTAGTATATTGCCAAATAAAATTAAATGATAGCCAGCTCAAAATATGCATTTTTAAATGTCACAAAATTAAACACTATAATTTGAAACAAGAAATAATTTTTATGTGTTTAATAAAATGGGCTATTGTGACCCTTAAGAAATCTAACATTATACAAGATCAGAATATTTTTATTAAAACACTGTACCATCAATATTCAACAATATTTAATTTAATACATTTTTATGCATTTCTAAAATACCCTTGAAATTTCTTTAGACTTTCTGTCGAATAATATATTTTATTGTCCACTGAAAATTTTTTGTTTCAGTTACTTATATCCATTGCCTAAATCTGAGAACCAGGGAAGCCTGAAGGCATGAGAGTATGAAAGGACTTATTTACTATGTGATAGGGAATTGTTTGAGTTGTCAAGTAGGGAGATGAACTTGACTAAATCTTAACCTTAAATAAAATCATGCTGCAGTCAATAGGAACTGCTCGTAACCTAGGTTAACATTCATTGCTGTGTAAATTGATGCTTTCTATTCATTGCAGTAGCTCAAACTTTAGTGCTCAAAAGTATGAGCGAGCATCTTCACATGCTTCAATCACACACGGAGCTAAAATAACCAAAACTGTTTTGATAGAAGAGTAAGGGTCAGGAAATAACTTACTCTCTGAATACATAAGATATTCCGATTCCCAACAATATTTTCCCCAAGGGAAAAAATGTTCTCCTAATTTTTCTACCTGTATCTGTAAGCACAGATTGTGTGTGTGTGTGTGTGTGTGTGTGTGTGTGTGTGTGTGAGAGAGAGAGAGAGAGAGAGAGAGAGAGAGAGAGAGAGAGAGAGAGAGAGAAGTCAGCTTTTACTTATTACACAAGCTATGCGTTTCCATGAGTCTCCTTGAAGTTATTTTTCTTTATACCCATCACCTACTTCCTGCCACATTCCTCCTTCCATTTTGGTGGTAGGATCCCCTGCTTTCAGTTTTCAGTTGATTCTTGTCCTCCTCCTGTTCCGCTCCCATCAATATTCTACTTGTATTTTCTACTCAGTGTTTTTGAAAGAGGGAAGAAGAGGAGGCATTTTCCTTTTTTCTGAGTAAGGCTGTTCTTGGCGCCATTGTGCCCCTAGTCTCAGGAAGAGTAGTCCCTTAAGTCTCTCTGCCCCTCCCAGGGGGTATTTCTGGTGCCTTGCTGCCTCTCTCCTAGAAGTGGAAAGGTTTATCTTTTAGTTCCCTTGCCCATTAGCAATAGCTGTTCTCCAGTGCCCTAAGGAGCACAGTGTTTGCTGAACATCCCGCAGCATCAATAAAGCTTTTGTTCCATAGGATAGACAAAGAAGCAAGTTTCAGGCTAACTTTCCTGAAGCCTTTTAATGAGCTGCTATTTCCCGATCTAAAACACAAAGAACACTTTCTTTAAAAACAAATGAGCAATTGGGTTGAAAAGTTGCAGGAATTAACTTCGGCCTTGTATTTCAAAGCAGAAACATTGTTCGAATTTTAAATTTAGGCGTCCCTTAGCTCTCCATCAAAAAATAGTGAACAAATGAAAACTAGGGGTGGTGTGAGTGCTGCATAAAGGATCCAAGGGTGAAATACAATGGATATATATATGCACAAACTACTCTACTAAGTAATATTGTTCCAGGATTCCAGGGCAGGAGGAATAGGGAAAAGGAGACAGGAAAGTTAAAACAAGGCTAAACAGTGTGGCAGTTTGCAGCCAAATTGTAACTAACAAACCATTATCTTCCCCAGCCACAGATGAAAGAGCAAATGGTTAAAAAAAACGAACAAACAAAACAAAACAAACAAACAAAAAAACTCCCAAATGAGAAAATGCAGAAAGGGAGGGGGGAGGGGGAAAGAAAAAAAGGGTCCTTTTACTCCCTAAGCAGAGAAGTGAGCGGTCTCAAGGCTTGGCAAGATAAAGTTGCCAGGTGCTTTTCATGAATTATGGGATAGCCACAACAAAGTAAAAAAATTAGAATAAAATAAAAGATCTTGAAAATTAATCTGTACCAAAATAGTCAACAGAGGAATTGTAAAGCCTATAGATAGGAGGGTATATAATGCCTCAGACGCCCCCACCTAACTATCTTCAGATTAGCTGAGAGCCTGTCTGTGTTTCATAAGCCAGACATATAGGTTTGCTTGCTTTGCTTTTTCAATAAAGGTGCATGCTTTAATTGCTTTAATAAATTGGGTTTTCACAATGCAGTCAAGGTCTCTAGTATAAATTCAATTGTACGAAGAGACAAGGATCGAGGTTGGGGACAGCCCTTTCCACTGGCTCAGAGGGCTGTCCAGGAACACCTCTTTGGAGCCGGTGAGAGGTACCTATAACAATATTGTTTTAAAGAATTAGGGAGTAGGAATTATTGGTTACATTAGTCTATATGTTTTTGATTATTTTATCACATAAAAAAATAAAACTGTGCCAACCATGCAATGGCTTAGGTTCTTCATTGAAAACATAATAGTATATAAAATTTTGGTAATGTTTTCCAACACAAATATACTCAGTAATACATCAGTTATCTGTTGCTATGTAACACACCACTGCAAAAGGCAGCACTGATTTAAAACCGTAAACACTCATTTAGCTCTTGAGTCCCTGGTGAGGATGGACCTGGCAGGCCTGGGGTGGCTTTGATTATGTCCTACCATTAGCTGGGGGTTTAGCTGGAAGGTCTGGTGAGGTTTGACTCTACTGAGTTTATATGAGCTTTTTCACGTCTTGGGCCTTGGCTTAGAACCCCTGACTGACTGCTCCACGTGACCTCCCGTCTTCCTGGAGGTCAGTCCAGTTCTATTCATATGGAGGCCTAGGAGTCCAAGAGAGTGAACAGAGATGTGCAAGGTCTCTTGAGTTTGAAGCAAGGAAGTACTATAATATCACTTTTCCTCTCTCTTGGCCAAAACAAGTCACCCTATCAGCTCAAATTCAAAAAGCTAAGAGTCTCTGCTTTTTTTTTTTTTTTAATCTGCAAAGTTACTCTGCAAAGAACATGAACATAAATAAAACAGAAATAATATGGCCAATTTCCAATCTATCATAGCTGGCCTTACATATTTGTAAAGAAACTATTAGTAACTTTCCTTAGCCACTTGATGCTCTGAGGTTTTCCTTAAAGAATCAAGGGATTTTTATCTATGTTGTTCTAATATTAGAGACAATCTATTACATAAGTTTCCAGTTGCTTGCATATAATTTTACTCTTTCTCCTGCTATATCTGTGGAATACTTATCAACTTGTACCCATGGCTGTGTCTCCTCTGGCTGATACTAACTTGTAATAAACTATGTTTATTACCGCCTTAATGCAGCAATTAATCGAATTTCAGTACTAGTCAACTTCAAATAAGGTCAGCTAAGTGAGCTTCTATTTTGACAGAAATCTAGTAGCATCAGGAAACATCAAACAGTTAATAGCAACAGTGTAAGTTTGGTTATTTTCATGTTTTCTCTCCTTACCTCTTAATAAATGGAAACACATATCAAACCTTACAGTTATGAGTTAGAATGCCTTTCCTAGTAAATGACTTATTGCTGCTGAAGTGATTAACCTTTCATTAAAACTTGATATAAAATTCTTCCTTGCATATATCTATGTTTATTACTCAAGCCCCAAAGGAAAATACATCAAACACAGGACATCTTTGGTTTTTTAAACACTTTTGCAACTCAGAGGCTCATAAAATCTGGAATTTTCTAATTTTTCTTCCACTCAGGCTATTCCATGATAACAGGAAATAGGTTCCATAAATGTATACACACTTTTTTGAAACATACCCTATTATGTACCTTCAGGATTCATATATGAAATGAACTAGTGTGGTGTTCTATAGCTCCCATGTAACATCTAAACAGAGAGGTGTAAATTAATCTGCTATTTTGGTAGAGTATGTTATGTGTGAATCAGTGTAGTGTATAACTGTGACATAGTTGTCACACTGCATAAGGGACCCAGTTTTTTTTCAGGGACCAGACGTAAATGTAGGGTCACACTTTCTGGAACTAAGAGCAGTTACATGTCTCTATCCAGAGGAGACTTTCAAAGCCTCTGGCCTATTTATTCCTTCAGATCCATAGGGGTTGTGGTTCTGTCATCACAACACAACCGTCAACTAACAACCATCACCTTTTACCTTGCCTTCTGCTTTAACTCTGCTTCTCTTTGATAAAATTCACCTTTCCATGCCTCTAAAGGCCAGTCAGCTCCCCAGCTACTATTTCTGTGGCCTAAAGATGTTCAGAGCTGCCCGTGGGGCCTGCTATGCTGCTAATGGAGCTGGGGCAGTGCCGTGCGGCTGAGATCTGACAAAGTCCACTGAAGTGCTGTTAGGTCCACACCAGGCTTCTCAGAATTCATTTCACTAATATGGAGAGAACCCCTCCCCTGTGCTATAATCTGTAATACTAGTAAAACAGAGCTGTCTTATCTGCCAGACTTTGGAGAGTTTTCATGTGTTATCAACCCTTAAACACACACACATAGACAAAAAGGAAAAAAACAACAACCCTCAACTTTGGTCATCTTGGTCCTTCCCTTCCCCCTGCACACCAAGTTCTGTATAGGAATGAGGCTGGGCCTGGGAACAGTCTCAGTTTAGAAAACTGTGCTTACTCAGGACCTGATGACTGACAACCACTGCTCAATGAAGAAACGAACAGGTGTACAGTTCCCTCCCCTGAGTGATTTTCTAGACTTTGCCATTTATAAAACCAAGACATCTCTAGGCAACCCAAGTAAGGTTTGGGAATACATTAACTTTTTTAAAAATACATTTTTATTGATTTCAGAGAAGAAGGGAGAGGGGGAGAGAGATAGAAACATCAATGATGAGAGGGAATCACTGATCGATTGCTTCCTTCATGCCCCATAATAGGGATCGAGCCTGCAACCCGGGACCGGGAATTGAACCATGACCTCCTGGTTTATAGGTTGATGCTCAACTACTGAGTCATGGCAGTTGGGTGGGAATATATTAACTTTTTACTTAAGTTCTTAATAATGAATATTAGTTTAAACATCATAGCAACTATTGAAACCTCATTTCATTAGTAATTTTTCTAGCTTTACTGAGATATAGTTGACATAAAACATTGTAAGGTGTACAATGCGATGATGTGAAACATGCACATACTGAGCAATGACCACCACAATAAGGTTAGTTAACACATCCATTGCTGCATAGTGTTACATTTACTTTTTCTTGTGAGAACATTGAAGGTCTACTTTGTCAGCAACTTTCAACTACACAATACAATATTATTGACTATTAGAGGCCCAGTGCATGGATTCATGCACCAGTGGGGTCCCTTGGCCTGGCCTGCAGAAATCAGGCCAAAACTAGCTCTCCAACATCCCCCGAGGGGTTTCAGATTGCGAGAGGCTCCAAGGGACCCCACCAGTGCATGATCAGGGGCCAGGGAGGGACTGCGGGAGGGCTCCAGGGCATGTCCAGCCCATCTCACCCAGTCCCAATTGGCTGGACCTCAGCAGCAAGCTAACCTATCGGTCAGAGCATCTGCCCCCTGGTGGTCAGTGCACATCAGAGCAACTGATTGAACGTTGAATGGTCCAACACTTAGCATATTAGGCTTTTATTATATAGGATAGTCACTGTGCTGTAGATTAAAGCCCTGAAAGTATTCATCTTATAACTGTAAGTTTGTAACCTTTGATCATCATCACCCATTTTCCCTCATAACCACTGGCAACTAACAATCTACTCTCTGCTTCTATTAATTTCCCATTAATAATATTTTAAGTTGCTGTCACATATAGTAGAAGATTCCATCTGACCTACAAATGAAGGATGAGGCTAATATTAATCATTTATTATTGTTGTGAAACAGCAGAAGAAGTTGATAAGTAATTGAGCAAAGCATCATTAGGTCAAGTTGCAATTCCCAGTTATAGAATTCATTATTGAATGAATACATAATAACACTTGGGATCTGAAATTTTTTTGTATAAAAAGAAAAATATAATTTATTCTTAATAAATGAAGATCAATTACTAGCCTTCCAATGTACCAAGCAATGGAGACACAGTAAGAGAGAAAATAGGTATTGCCTGCTTTTTGTGTACATACATATTAATAATAAAGATGGATATTGCCGAAACCGGTTTGGCTCAGTGGATAGAGCGTCGGCCTGCGGACTGAAAGGTCCCAGGTTCGATTCCGGTCAAGGGCATGTACCTTGGTTGCGGGCACATCCCCAGTGGGGGGTGTGCAGGAGGCAGCTGGTCGATGTTTCTCTCTCATCGATGTTTCTAACTCTCTATCTCTCTCCTTTCCTCTCTGTAAAAACTCAATAAAATATATTTTTAAAAAAAGATGGATATTAATGAAAATATCATAAATGTACTGACTATAAGTGGAAAGAGAGGCACAATAGAAATGTGTAATTTTATAGTAAGTATTAGATATAGTGATTAGGGTAGGGGAAGGTAAAGTGAAAATCTATTAATATGTTTATCCAGCTTTGCTTTAATCTATCTGGGAACATCTCTGACCTTAAACACAGTTGAAGAGTCAAAATTTTGGCTATGTGACTTGAAGTGGATGATTCAGAAATTCTCTGAGATGTTTCAATTAGAATTACAGTGAGATTAGCATTTTTTTTTCTCTGATAGTAAACCTGTGAGTATATAAACCGAGAAAATCAGTGTTGTAGTCCCTTAGAATATGAAGAAGGATTATATGTCCTAGAAGAAGATAATAAAATTTATATTGAGACCTGAGGCTGATTATGCAAATGTTGGGAAAACCACAGACTGAATTCAGCTACTGTTAATAGAATAAATGCCAGTGCTGTGGAAAGAGAGGAGGCTAGAATGCTGCTGATGGAACAGAGAGCCATAAGGAGGCCCTGGGATGTAAACAAGCCATCCAGTTCCTCCTTCTTCCTGCAGTCTTCCTCTAGTGCCCCCTCTTGGCAAAACCTATTAGTACACTCTTGCAGCAAAAATGAGGCTTGTGAAATGTTAGCTCCAACTACATAAAACAGTCTATGAGTCAGAGAGATAAAAACTTAACTAATGTAGCCCTATAATGATTTCGGTGATTGGGTAAATTATGTAAGGTCTTTTACACATCAGGCCCAGACAGTTTTGCAGGATGTTATAACAATGATGATTTTCAGAGGGAAGGTACGAGTGGGAGTGGGTGGGAGGGGATTGATAAACTGGGAACTAATATACATATATGCATAACCCATGGACACAGACAATAGTATGGTGAAGGCCTGGGAGGGGCAGACATGAGATGGAGGGGATCAATGGGGAGGGAATAAAACCACAAACAAAGGGAATATCTGTAATATTTTCAACAATAAAGATAAATTTTTTAAAAAATGATAACTTGAATCATTGAGTCAGTATATTGAGTCACAAAGCCCACAGAACTTGAAATAGTTATTGCCTGGGTCTTGACCTCTGTTCTAGATGATATATAGTATTTGTCCTCGGCATTTGGCTAATGGGTATGGAACTTGGAGGAGGGGCACAAGCACCAGAATGTTGAACTGAGTATCACAAGATTCTGACAGCTCAAAGGAAAAGACAGCTGCGGGGAGACTTTTCAGTATACATAGGTCATTGTGAATGTAGCAGTGACAAGAGGATAATGCAACTTTTACTAACATCCCACAGATCAGAGAATGCTAAAATTGGGGAAAACATGATTTTTGCAAGGGGAGGGCAAGGCATTTCCCCCCTCTTTGGTATACAAGTTTTGTTCTAAATGTCTATTGTAGAACTAGGTTTGTACCTAGTTAGCCACATAATTTACAGGTGAGTCTCACTATAATATTGTTTCCTAGATTCTTTTTTATAAATACGTTTTTATTGATTTTTTAGGAGAAAGTAAGGGAGAGGGATAGAGAGATAGAAACATCAATAAGAGGGAGACATTATGGATCAGCTGCCTCTTGCACGCCCCCCACAAGGGATCCAGCCTGCAACCTGGGCATGTGCCCTGTGCCCTTACCAGGAATCGAACCAGTAGCCTTTGTTCCTGGGTCCACGCTCAAGCGCTGAGCTACTCTGGCCAGGCTTTCCTAGATTCTTACACACACACACACACACACACACACACCTAGAATTAAGTTGCCCTTAATTTTTTTTTTCTTTCATTACAGGGTTGTCATAAAGATTACACGAAGTAATGTGTGTGATACAGGCGTGGCCACTCCCTACACAGGCGCACACAGCAGGACAGTAACCGCGCATAGAGGGAACACCGCCCCTTCTGCGCCCTCCACGCAGCCCAGTCCAGCTCGCCCGGGGTCTTTGGTCACAAGGAACGGAACTGGGACTTCATCCCCTCCAGGAGGCTCAAGCATGGCCTGCAGTGTGTGCGGTGGGTTCTGAAATGCGGGCTGGTGAAGGCCCAGACAAAGCCGGGCTTCAGCTGCGCCGCCGGCCTGGGGGTCCAGCCACCGGACCCGCGCCACGTGGTGGCTCGTGGAGCGGCCAGCCTCCGCCTGCCTCAGCCTGGCTGTGCCCCTGACTTCTGCTTGCAGGGGCCGTGCCCCTTTCAGGGTGTCCTGTCGGTTCACGCCCACCGGTTCACAAACACTGCAAGGGCCCTCCTAGGGCTCTCTCTGCCAGCCCAGGCCATGGGTACTGGAAATGGGGCCTTAAAGTTACATAATTGACTTTCCATGTGGTCTTAAAATTCAATAGAAAACAAATAGTTGAAAATCAGATCCATTTATGGGTCAAATGTGATTAGCCATTAAGGAAATGCATATCAAAACCACAATAAGAAACCACTTCTTACCCAGAAGCATGGCTATAATAATTTTTGTAAACAGAAAATAACAGCCCTGGCTGGTGTGGCTCAGTTGGTTGGGTATTATCTCAGCACTAGGTGGTTGACAGTTCCATCCCCGGTTGGATTCCCGGTCAAGGGCACATGTCCAGGTTGCTGCTTTGATGCCTGATAGGGGACATGCAGGAGGCAGCCTATGGATGTTCCACTCTCACATCAATGTTTCTCTTTCTCTCTCTCTCTCTCTCTCTCTCTCTCTCTCTCTCATAAATAATTAAATAAATAAATAAGCAAACTATTATATTTTTAAAAGATTAATTTTGTTTAAAGAAGAAAAGAACAAAGTTAGGCAAGGAAGTGATGAAAGTGAAAAATTGAAAGCCTCATACATCTCTGGTGAGAATCTTGAATGCTGCACAGCTGCTGTTGAAAATAGTTTGGCACTTCCTCAAATGTTAAAGATGGAGTTAGCATATGATAGCAATCTCACTCCTAAGTATATATCTAAAAGATTTGAACAGAGGTGTTCAAATAAAAACTTGCATATGAATGTTTACAGCAGCAGTTATTTACAAACGCCAAAAGGTATAAACAACCAAATACCTGTCAAAAGATAAATAGATATTAAAATGTGGTCTCTTTGTAAAATGGAATACTATTTAGTTATAAAATGAATGAAGCACAGATACATGCTACAACATGGACAAACCTTAAAAGTATTGTTTTAATGACAAAAGTCAGAAACCAAAGACCTCATACAGGATGATTACATTTAAATGAAATGTCCAGAATAAAGGTAGATTACTAATTGTCAGGGCTTAGGGACAGGGAGAATGAAGAATGACTGCTCAAAGGCTACAGTTTCCTGACGGCAGCAGGGCATGAAAATGTTCTGGAATTAGATAGTGGTAATAGTTGTACAACATTGTAAATGTACTAAATGCCACTGTATTGTGCATATTAAAATGGTTTAAATGATACATTTTATGTTAATATGTATTTTACTATAAAAAATATTATGGCAATTTAGATGTGCCACTAAAAAGTTTCATAATCGTCTTCAATGAAATGGGTTCTTTTTAAGGATTAGTGAAGTCAGTTAGTTGTCGATGGCATCAAATATTTACTAGCATTTGAATTTGATGACTTATAAAGATCCCATAAAATTACATTTTTAAAAATTAAAAAATCTGATATATTCCTTTAACACTTAAAATTTTTCATGCATTTAAATTGCTCAACAAGATGGTTACCTAGTTATGAAAATTATAAATGATAAATACAGACATGTATTTTTATTAAATGGTCATTTTTACATAGCACAAACCGTATTTTAGTGTTATGGGTTGACTCCTGCCAAATTCTATTCTTAGAAATGACACAGTTTATTTCAGGGAATCTACTGGCTCTGGACCAAGTCAATATAAGTTTACTTTCCCTGGGGGAATCTCTTGGTTTCTCTTATTGTGTAATTTGTATTTTGTATGGAATTGATTTTTATGGTATAGTTTGTGTTACACAGGGAGGGGCAAAAGGAGGGTCACAGTTGGTTGTACAGAAGATAATACAATAATCCCTGCACTGAGCCACTAGTTAATAAATAATAATACAAGAATAAACTCTGGGTTTCATGTACTCACAACTGTAAGTCTACTTTTGCCTTACCCTGTATATAGAATTTCAAAACAACAACAATAGCAATTACTTCCATGGGTTACTATGGAAAAGGTGGGGATGGGAATAGGAGAAAATACATAGGATTTCATAGAGGAATCATTATTAGCTACCAGGTATTAGGAATTGAGAACTATTAGATTTGTTTCCATTATGACTTACTAATCTGGAAGGAATAATAAATAGCCTAGTTAAGACTAGAATAGAATGTTTTTAGTTGTTCAAAAGTATGGACTCAGAATTCTCTAAAAGTCCTATTGTTGTTTTTATTATTATAACTTAACTTTTAAAAAGTTATTTAAATAATTCTCTACAGATATTGTTATTTTATAAAAGTAACAGTGCTGGATGAATTCTATTTAAATATTACAGTTAAATGTGTCCAATCCAGTGGATGCTCAGTGGTAGAGCATTGACCTATGAACCAGAAGGTCATGGTTTGATTCTGATCAGGGCACATGTCTGGGTTGTAGGCTTGATCCCCAGTAGGGGGCATGTAGGAGGCAGCTGATCAAGATTCTCATCATTGATGCTTCTATATCTCTCTCCCACTCCCTTCTTCTCTAAAATCAATAAAAATATATTTTAAAAAAAGATTTTGTGTCCATTGAGATACAATTCTCTATGAGCATCTTATGTTCACAGAACAGATCTTCTCAGAGAAGAGCACTGATAATCCTTGCAAGGATATTTGCTTATTAGCAAAAATATATCCCCTTTACTAGAGTTTGCTATCATGAGTAAACACATCCAATTTATCATGAGACTCAGAACTTTGCTATGCATTGCAAATGAATAGAAAATGTACTTTGAAGATATAGACAGTGTGTCTCTCATGCCAGAGAGGGCAGCTTCTTTAATATCATAGATAGAGAATGTCTCTCTCCTCAAAAACCTTCCAGAGTAGTAAAATGGTAAAATACCATTCCCTACTCTGGAGATTCCCTTCTTATATTCCAGAATAAGGGCAGTCTCCCTCTCCCTCTCCCTCCCCCTCCCCCTCTCCCTCTCCCTCTCCCTCTCCCTCTCCCTCTCCCTCTCCCTCTCCCTCTCCCTCCCCCTCCCCCTCCCCCTCCCCCTCTCCCTCTCCCTCCCCCTCACCCTCTCCCTCTCCCATAGACAGTTCACCAGTAGGCCTATATCAGTGTTTTCTAATGTGAGGTTCTTTTTCTAGACTGTGCATCCACTGCAAGTATGGGTACCATGCAGCTCTTAACAAGTACCTTGTGGGGCCTGATACTCCGGAAATGGACATAAAATACTGCTATTGTTGATGCAATTTCTGAGAAGTAAATGGTCTTTGTTATGACCCAAAGAATGTAATTGAAGACCTTTGATAACACAAATAACTCATCTCTTATGACCTCCAAGCCTATAATGTAAGTCTGATCCCAGGAGGAGCATTGTAAAATCTTGAGCAAAAATACATTGCTTATACAGCAAAGGGATTGCAAGATCTTCCAAGTTTTGATAGCAAGGACCTTATGAGCTTGTGTGGGGATGTACTTTGGGAGTATTAAGCTAAAGGATATGGCTGAATTTAACTGAAATCTATATACAGACAGTTTATCATATTTAGGGATTCAATGTACTTGCTTCAGCAGCTGGAAGCAGCCCTAATACTTTGCATGGTTCAGTGCACAAAGAAAGCCTGGATTTAACAGTGTTATATCTACGTTAAACGATTTTAAAACTCCTGAGCTCATTTGGTCTAATGTAGAGAAAGAAATGTGGAGGTTCAAATGATGTGTTGGATATATTATGTGAAACTCATTTGCCTTCCACCCATAGGTATTTACAGAAAAGACCCAAGGATACTCCTTTTTCCCATCTTTGAAAAATGCGTTAGTGATATGAGCACCAGCAATCTTAGAAAGCTCTTAATTTTATATAGCCCCATTCATTTATTTTTGTTTTTACTTCTTTTGCCTTTGGGGTCAAGTTCATAAAATGTTCTCTAGGATCTAGGCCCATATGTTTGGCATCTATATTTTCTTCTATATAACTCATTGTTTTGGGTCTTATATTTAGGTTGTCAACAAAACAGGCAGCCAACCAGATGGGAGATGATATTTACAAACAGTAGCTCTGACACAAGTTTAACTTACAAAATATATAAAGAACACATAAATTTCAATACCAAACAAACAAACAAAGCAATCAAAAAGTGAGCAGAGTACCTGAAAATATACCTGTCCCAAGAAGACATACCTACAGCCAATAGATATATGAAAAGATGTTCAACCTCACTGGCAATTAGGGAAATGCAAATCAAAACTACAATGAGATACTACCTCACACCTGTTAGAGTGGCCATTACCAGCAAGACAAGCAATAGCAAGTGTTGGAGAGGTTGTGGGGGAAAAAAAGGGAACCCTCAATTACTGCTAGTGGGAATGTAGACTGGTACAACCACTATGGCTCCCTCTGCTGGGTATATACCTGAAAACCTCAAAGTCATGTATTTACAAAGATATATGCAGCCTTATGTTCATTGCCACATTATTTATGGTGGGCAAGACATGGAAACAACCAAAGTGTCCTGCCATAGAGGAATGGATAAAGAAGATGTGGTACATATACACAATGGAATACTCTTCCGCCTAAGAAAGGATGAAATAGTGCCATTTACAACAACATGGGATGGACCTTGACAATATGCTGTGAAATAAGTCAGTCAGGAAAAGCTAAGAACCATATGATTTCACTCATATGTGGGATATAAAACTGAAACTCATGAACACAAACAGCAGTGTGGTGGTTGCCAGAGGGAAGCGAGTGGTGGGTGGGAGAGGGTAGTCCTAATATATAGTGACAGGAGAAGATCTGACTTTGGGTTGTGGACAAACAGTGCAATATACGGGTCTTATAATTTAGAAACTCACATCTGAAACCTATATGTTCATGTTGACCAATGTTATTCCAGTAAATTTAATAAAAAAGATCTTAAGATTAAGAATAAGATAGGAAATATCACCAATGAAATGAGGTGTCCCTTCAACAGTAATAATGGCATCCAAGAGTGCAAAGGTCAGGTGATTATGCTTAAATATCATTGCCAACGTAGGTGAAATGACGATTAATCAGAGGCATGGATGGGAAGTCAATTATTGGTTTGACATCCAATGATCTGTAGTTGTTAACTAAGCATATCACCTTTAAAAATGGAATAGGTTATAATCAAATAAAATATTGTCAAATAATTCTATATAATAAAAGTCTAATATGCTAAGTGTCCAGTTGTCCAGTCAGCCATTCAACCAATCAAAGCATAATATGCTAATGGTATGCTAAGGCTGCTCAACCACTCACTATGACATGCACTGACCATCAGGAGGCAGTCAACCAGTCAATCAGTCACTATGACATGCACTGACCACCAGGGGGCAGATGCTCGACTGGTAGGTTAGATTGCTGCTGGTGTCCGGCCAATTGGGACTGAGCAAGATGGGCTGGACATGCCCTGAGGCCCTCCCGTGTCCCTCCCCAGCCCTGATCATGCACTGGTGAGGTCCCTTGGCCTGGCCTGTGCCCTCTTGCAATCTGGGACCTTTCGGGGGATGTTGGAGAGCCGGTTTTGGCCCGATCCTGCAGGCCAGGCCAAGGGACCCCACTGGTGCACGAATTTGTGCACTGGGCCTCTAGTTATTAAAATAAAACTTGGATTGGTGAATAGATGCTTCATTTGACTTGCTCTAATGGGAAGTCATAGCTGTAAACTAGTCCCTACGTTAAACCAGTAAACTAACTCACATCTACTTAAGAGAGAACCAGCACACCTTCATACACATACATTGTAAATTTTCTCCCAAGCCTCCCACAAAGGAACCTGGATATATACATCAAAATATCCACTCTGGTGCCTAAAAGCATGAAAAAAAAAACCCCAAAAAACAAGATATCAGCACTAATTGTTGAGTATCCAAAATATGTGAGTCCATTGGTCTGGGTGAATGTTTATGGAGGTTAAGTAATACATAAAGCTTTGACCAAGTTCTGTAGAAAAGTGATTCTCACGACAGAATTGTATAGTTTAAATAGACCTAAACAGAATTCCTGCATTTGGCTTCTTGATAGCTAAGGTGTTATGATAAAGAAGGGATAGTTAAGTGGATGATACTCAGCACTTCCCCTTCTTAACAATACAGCAAAATATAAGCAACACCTCATTCCTGGAGGAATTGGACAAATGAAAACAAGGTGGTGATTACCAGGGTCAAGGAAGGAGGAGGCAGGTGGAGGAGGATATAGTGATAGACGGGGACTTGACTTGGGGTGGAGACCACACAATAGAGTGTACAGATGATGTGTTGTAGAATTATGCACCTGAAACTTGTGTAGTTATATTAACCAGTGTCACTCCAATAAATTGAATGGAAAGGAAAAAAAGGAATAAAGGGGATAAACACATTCTTGTAAAAAATAAAAATATAGAGGAGTGATGGTTTCTCTTAGATCTCCATTCAACTGATATATTTGGCTGGTGCAAAGCCACATGGAGTGTTTGTTATTTAAAACAAGCAGATAATGACTCCAAATACAGCTGCTATTTTACATGTTGTTTTTTGACTAGATCAACTCACTCCCAAGAAGGTGTTAGAAATTACATTTTTTTCCAAAGCAATTACAGAGATGAGGAGAAGCAATTCACTTTTATCAGGTAGGAATAACAGTAAACTAGTATCTTCCTTGTCTTATTTCAGGGCCCCATCAGCACTCATCTTTCTGTCTTAAAAGAATTTTAAGGGAATATTCTGCAGAATATCATGCTTCTCACTATTAACTCAAAATAATGGGATCTGATAGGCAGAACGTAGCTACTAATCAGATACTCTAGTAAAATATATGTATGATAATGGTAAGAGATAAACCCAATAAAAATTCTGGGTCCTGTCATATTATTAAAGTTTCTAGAAGTTCAACAATATGAACATGTTAGGAAACTCCCTCTAAAGTGAGAGAGACAGACTAAGTGGCAAAATTCACCTGAGTCTCTTTGGATTTTAGAGGCCACATAAACCACATAACCATATTCCTGTGCCAAGCCATTCTTAACTCAGTAAGCTGCACATTTTTGAATGGTTTCAAAGAGAAAACTATGGCTCTCCAGCAGGTTCAAACTGAAGTGAAATCCTCTTGAAAAATAGGCCTCAGAATCCAGCAGGTACAATGGAGCTCACATTACCAATCACAAATGAGTGATGCTTTCTGGGTCCTTTGGTTAGCCCCACTACAATAATTATTGCTCAGATTCCAAGGATTTTGCAACAAAATCATGTCCACCCCTAGTGATAACTATTCTCCCTTTGAAAGGCAGCTTTGATCTTTCTACTGTGCAATAACAGAGACTAAACATATAACTTAGGTGCACCCTATGATTATGACACCTGAATTGACATCATGAATTGAGTGAACTTTAACTCACTGAACCATAAAATTGATTTACAGTATTAGTTTTCTGCTACAAAATTAGAACAGGAAGGGATATATTTAGAATCTGTGGCATTCACTGAGCTACCTCTTAGTATTTCTATGACCAAGTTTAATGGGAGTATATAGTGACTCAATAAATCAAAGCCTATTGAGGATTCAGAGCCTTCTAAATCAGTGGTTCTCAACCTTCTGGCCCTTTAAATACAGTTCCTCATGTTGTGACCCAACCATAAAATTATTTTTTGTTGCTACTTCATAACTGTAATGTTGCTACTGTTATGAATCGTAATGTAAATATCTGATATGCAGGATGGTCTTGGGCGACCCCTGTGAAAGGGTTGTTCGACTGCCAAAGGGGTCGCGACCCACAGGTTGAGAACAGCTGTTAAATGAATGTTTGGATTACCTCACCACGTAAAGAGACCTGACCAGCTTGGGTGCTAGCTATATACAGAGTAGTAGATGAAAACCTAATAAATGGCAACTACAGTCTCATGACCAGCACAGATATGAGAATTTTAGCAGTTAAGTATACTTTTATTATTTGCATGTCAACCAATATTTTATTTATGCCCTTTCCCTTTCTAATGTGTGGTGTTCAGCTACCCAATTTAGTTCTTATGGGGAAAATCTGTACATCACATTGGGTTTCGGAATGATGCCGAATGATAGTTGGTTTTACTATTCTGGGAGAAAGAATGATATCCTCATTGTACAATAGGTTTACCTAAGGTTAAGTGTAAGCACGAGCAAATTTAATAAGATGAATAATCGCCAAAACCAGTTTGGCTCAGTGGATAGAGCGTCGGCTTGCAGACTGAAAGGTCCCAGGTTCGATTCTGGTCAAGGGCATGTACCTGGGTTGCGGGCACATCCCCGGTGGGAGATGTGCAGGAGGCAGCTGATCGATGTTTCTCTCTCATCGATGTTTCTAACTCTCTATCCCTCTCCCTTCCTCTCTGTAAAAAATCAATAAAATATATTTTTTTTATAAAAAAGATGAATAATCTATGTAATACAATTAAATCACATAATTCCTGAGTTTCATCTCATTTTTGAGTGCCATACTAGATTAAGAGGTTATCTAAAAATTAGAACAGCCGAAACCGGTTTGGCTCAGTGGATAGAGCGTCGGCCTGCGGACTGAAGGGTCCCGGGTTTGATTCCGGTCAAGGGCATGTACCTGGGTTGCGGGCACATCCCCAGTGGGAGATGTGCAGGAGGCAGCTGATCGATGTTTCTCTCTCATCGATGTTTCTAACTCTATCTCTCTCCTTTCCTCTCTGTAAAAAATCAATAAAATATGTTTAAAAAAAAAATAAAAAAAAAATAAAAATTAGAACAAAATGTGTTGATTTGTTGATTACTCACAGTAAATAATCTGGAGATACAAACTATCTTGTTCACTAGAGTAGGTATATTTAGTGCTCCCAAATGATTTTCAATTTTAAACCTTATTTATCCTGTTGGTATAATATCAATAAATTGATAATTATGTTCTATTTACTACAAACATTTCTCAGACTTTTGCATTTCAAAATCATACAGATTCAGAAAATTTCATAAATCTAATGAATAAGTGGAATTGTCAAAACCTGTAAAATAAAGTAAAACCTAGCTATCAAACATATTTTATTTAGGGCTTAAGTAATTTTTTAATTGCTAAATCCATTACAATTAGATTAAGCATAATAGGTTCTAAAGATTGATTCTAATATTATAATTTGAAAGAACTAATTAATATTAAATTTTTTCATCAAATTAAATTAAGATTATGTTGATAAAACCGACAAGGAGATTTCTAGAAACTTTGACAATCTCTACCTTTTTTTAAATGTATCATTAAAATCAGTGAAGAGGTTTTTGCTAATGGAGATTGCTGAGTTCTCATCATGCACAAGGAAGCTGGGGCAAATTCAAAAAATACTTCTCTTCTGTCTCCATGTAATTTGGTTCAAAATACCAAACTAATCATGAATGTTTACTATTTGCAAACCACAGATTATATTCAGAAATTAATGATGACTATGGTTTCTGATTCTATAGATGAGAGTTAATCTTCAGTTATACTTATACTAGAGGCCTGGTACATGAAAATTCATGCACTGGAGGGGGAGTGCCTAAGCTCGGCCTGCCCCCTCTCACAGTCTGGGAGCCCTCAGGGGCGGGAGATGACCCGGCGATCAGGGGAAGGTGACACCCCCATCACACCTCTGCTGCTGCCACTGCCAGCAGTGCAAGCCTTGGCTGGCCCTGGTTACCTGAGCCTCGGCCGATCCTGGGCGGCTGGGCAGCTGACATCCAAGGCTTGCCTGTGTCTCAGGCCAGCCCTGGGCGGCTGAGGGGCTGAGAGCGGGTCCGGCTGCACCTTGTGCCTGCCACCCCTCTCCCCCAGTGGGGCTGAAAGGACTGGGGGACTCTTGTGGGGCTGAGGGGACTGGGCACCGCCACCTTGTGGCTATGGGCGCCACCGTCTTTGTGACAGTGTGACGGTCAATTTGCATGTTCCCTCTTTATTAGATAGGATTGCAAAAATAATTCAACAAATAAAGTAAGCATGACATTTAAATCAACTGAAGATAATTCTGACACTACTTGAAAGATTGAAATTCCCCATTACAGCCTAGTGGAGTTCTCCACTTTTTTTTTTCCTCTCTAGAAATGAGAGGTTTCAGAGATCAAAGCTGCTGCAGCATACATGGGAGCCAATCTATTATCAACAGGAATGTCATCACTCAGAATCACTTTATGCTCTGTCACTTCTGCTGACATTCTTGTTGAAGCTAACCATAGCAACAAGCTGCAGAGCTGACATTTATGCTTTTGTTAGGATGAGTGAGTAGTCCTGCTAAAGTAAGCTTCCAAAAATACACACACACACACACACATCAAAACATCTTCATATTAATAAGATTATCTAATAAATAAAATGTAATTACTAAAATTCACTAAAACAAAAACCCATATAAGTTTCATGCTATACTGATAACAAAATTGTGGAAATTAATGTTTTAAATGTTAAAATAGTTTAAAGAATATTTTCAGTTTCCTTGTCACAACATTTTATTTTATTTACTTTTTGAAGCTACTTTAGTTGAAGTAAAGTGCATTATCTCCAAGGAAAATAGGTTACAGCTATTGAAAATTTTTCCTTCCCTTTAACTCAAAGTGATTATATTTTTATGTATCTCTGACAGCATTAAATATCTATCTACCTATCAAATAAGTGCCAAAATATGCATTTAATCAAAAATGATGTTTGAAACATTTTTATAACAGCATCTGTGTTTTATTTAATTCCTCTAAATCTTTGATTTGCTATATCCTTTGTCTATGATTTTTCCTACACTCTTTTGAAATGTTACACTTACCTATTAAAAATATTTTGGCAAATGCCTCCTAGAAAAAAAGAGCTATATTAGATAACTATCTATAAGATTGTTTATGTAAAGTGGAAAAATATGAGGTAATTACCACAATTTTCATTACAAATAAAACTCCATCCTATATAATAAAAGCCTAATATGCTAAGTGTCCAGTTATCTGCATGGCTGTTCAACCAATCAAAGCATAATATGCTAATGATATGCTAAGGCCGCTCAACCACTGCTATGACATGCACTGACCACCAGGGGGCAGATACTCCGACCTGTAGGTTAGCTTGCTGCTGGGTTACAGCCAATTGGGACTGAGCGAGATGGGCCGGACATGGCCTGGAGCCCTCCCGCAGTCCCTTCCTGCCTGGCCAACCTCCACATCCTTCTCCAGCCCCGATTGTGCACCAGTGGGGTCCCTCGGCCTGGCCTGTGGCCTCTCATAATCCAGGACCCCTTGGGGGATGTCAGAGAGCCAGTTTTGGCCCGATCCCACAGGCCAGGCCAAGGGACCTCACCGGTGCACGAATTCATGCATTGGGCCTCTAGTATAAAATGTATCTGCGTGGTTGAGAAGTACATTTGCAGAGTGAGGTCTAATTGCGTATTATAGTCTTGGATTATTTTGTGGGGAAAACATCTTCCTCACTTATCTGGGTCCTTCTTATTTATCAATATTTTAAGAAAATTCTAATTTACTTTAGTAATCTTATTAAAATAATTATATTTTACAATATAGGTAGCTATTTATTAACCTAAAATTGCACATCTCTAAAGGTGGACATTTTGGTAGACACTGTGTTACCTAAATTAAATTGGTGTATTTGATTCTGGGGGGGTTTTTTTGTGTGTGTTTTTTTTCTGAATAACCATCTAGTCATCATCTCACATAGAGAAGATTAAACTTTTGGGACAGTCCTAGGCAGCTATCCTATTTTCTGAAAAATTACACAAGACTTTGCAGCAAATATATACTGTAACATGACTATTTTTGTTTTGTTAAGAGAAGAGTTTTTTTCAGAAATATAAAGAAGTTATTCTTCCTTCTTCATGAACAATAAAGTCCAGAGATATTGGAGACGATTACTTTTTAACATTATCCTCTAAGTGGGATAATCTTGTACCACCTTAGTTATCAAGTGCTGCAATAGAAAATCATTTGAATAAAAAGAACCTGACAACCTTATTAACAAAATCATCCTCAGTATTTTTAAGCAATACATTAACCTATGATTCATATTTAACCATTCATTACATGTTATGACTGCAATCATACTGAGAAATCTAACATGCTGAAAATGTTTCCTAGCCATTTACCACGCATAATAGAGAAGAAATGATTAGCATATGGTCATAATAAAGCAGCCACTGTGATGGCATTTTATATACATTATATCACTATTCATAAAGTTCCCATTTTAATTGTGATATATATTTGATTACACAGTTAGGGACAAGAGCTTAGAGAGGTTTGGTAACTTAGTAAAACTTACAAAGTTAGGAAGTAGTAACATAGGTGCTTAAGCTGGGACTCCTTTGACTCCAAAATGTTACACTGGTCAGTTTTGTTAGTGTGATAATCATTTGTGTAATTATCATTAACTATGGTAGCATCCACTTTATATTCTAGTAACCTTCTTAATATACAATTGTCTGTCAAAATTATATGCCTCGATTGGACTGACAATAAACCTAACAATCGTCTTCATTCTACATTCCATTGGTTGGAAAGGTCATACGTTGTTATGCTAGCCCAATGGGAAGGGGACAGTTGTTCTCATTTTCAAATTTGCAAACATCTTCCTTTACCTTTGTTGTCTGGGTTTGACATGCTCTTGACAGTGCTACTAGTGTGCACCAGGAAGTGCCTAAAGTGCATGAATAACTTAACCTGCAGAAATATGGCCTCCATGCATATTAGCTTTAAATACTGGGGACTATTGGAGTTGGTATTGAAGGACTGATCATGATCACTGTGCACTTCAAATGAAATAGTTTATCCTATTCAAAGTCCTTGGGAAAAAGAAACCTAAAAGTCATTCTCCTGTAGCTTAAAATTGTTGAAGACACACTGCTCATTATGACATTTTCAGGCATAGAGAAATGTATTATCCCAAAATTGTAGATCTACATTCTTTTGTTGTTGTTAATAAGAAATCATGTATACTTTTTTTGAGTTGACAGCCACAGATTTTTCATTTTGATTTAATGGCCATGCACTATACATGTCTCATCTGTTAATCATTAATTCCTTAAAAATTATTGATAATTTATGATGTACTAGCAACTCCTCTGAACACAGAGAATGAAGAAATCTGTAAAAACAGTTCTAAAAACTGCCTTCATGAAGTTTATACTCCAGTAGGGAAGACAGATAAGAAGTAAATAGGTAACGGAGAAAAACAAATCAGCAAAGAAGGGCAAATAGAAAGTGTCAGTGTGTAGGGGTTGAGGGAATAAATTATCAGATAAGATTGCAACAGGATGACCTTTAATGAGATGACTTTTGAATAAATACATGAAGGACTTTAATATTATATTTATGTATTCTATTTATAACCTATCTTAAATTATTTATTAAAGACAGAATAGTTTATTACCTGTATTTTTTTTAATACCTTTACCTTCTTCACCCATCCCCACAACCCTCCTCCCCTCTGACAGATGTCAGTCTGCTTTCTATCCATGTGTCTATTTGTATTTAGTTGTCACATGTATTTTTAATCTATAAGTCTCATAATACCCTTAATAAACCTTTACAAGCCATCTCCTTCTTCATTGTGCCTTACCATGCTCCAAATTCACTGATATTCTTTCAATTCCTCAAGGTCAATAAAGATCTTTTTCTATTAGGCACTTTTATACATATTGCTCCTATAGCATAATTATTCTTTCCTCTATCTTTCCCCCTCGTCTTTAAGGTCTCTTCATCAAATAGTCATTTCATAGTCACCTACATAAAAAAAGTCTCCACCTATAATTTAATGCAAACTTTTTAGCAAAGTAACACTTTGATTATTTAATCAATATATAGAGCCTGTCAGATTTCTACTTCTTATGTCAGTTTGGATATCTTCTGTATCAAGGGATTTGTTCATTTTATCTAAGCCATTAGTCACACATAAATTTGTTTATAATATTCCTTTTCATCCTTTTACAGTTTATTTACTCTGTAATAGTACATCTTTCACTTTTAATTTCAGCAATTTGCATTGTCTCCATTTGTGTTTTTAATTTTTTACAATATAGTTAACTGTTTACCAAATTTCTGACCTGTTAAAAACAATTTATTGGTTTCATTATTTTTTTCAAATTGTGTTCTATTATTTCTTATTTTTTATTTTCTTTTAATTTTCTATGATTTTTCTAATTCTTAAAGTGGAATCAGATAATTTCTATACCCCTTTTTATATTATAACATTTAAATATATGACTTTTCCTTAAACATTTATTTATGCACATTGCAAAGTATTAATATGTTGTGTTTTCCTTATCATTCAGTTCAAAGTATTTTCTAATTTTACTTGTAGTCTTCCTTTGAATAATTGGCTATTACCAGTATGTTATTTTATAAAATGTGGGTATTTTCCAGATACTTTCTTTTAGAGCAGTGTGTGCACACACACAAACATTTAATATGCTTATTTTGCCTTTGCAGAACACAATCGTGTGTGGGAAGAAACATGATTTTACTCATATATTGGGTATAAACCTGAAAGCCATAAATAAATTTACAAAACACAAAAAAAGTCCACATAGTCACAGTAACAGAATGGTGTTTACCAGAATGTAATCTACAGACAATGTATTATAGAATTACACACTTGAAATCTACATCACTTTGTTAACCAATGTCACCACAATATACTTCATGAACAAAAGAATATTTAAGAATGTTAATTTTGAATAGCTTTGTCATTCACTGAGGGATGCAGTATTGTTTTTAGTTTGAACTTTGCTACAAAGTTGGAACTCCCGGGCACTTGGCCTATGTAGCTGGCCTTTTCTTCTATGATAAATATGATTCTAAGTTTTAGGTAGCAAAGTGAAGGCTTCTGACATTTCTAATTATATCTGGTATAATCCTTCATTCACTGACTTTTTATACACTGGGGTCACTTCAAGACATTTTTGGGTTAAATCATACATCCCTGACCACCCTGAGCTCATAAGCCTGACCAGCAGACTGCATTGTTACTCTGGTTTTTGAGGAAAAATCATCAGTTTAGGGAAACCTTCAAAAAGTTCTGAGATTGGTTTATTTTTCTTTTCCTAGAGCCCTGCTACCCTAGTAAAGAGCCTTTGGTCCTTTTGGGGAAGGTTAGGAATGAGATTTATAGTATGTGCAAATTTGCAGTGTGATTGGAAAATCTTTTCTCGAGATCATATAATTCTCCTTTGGGAGGTGCTGGATCTCTGAGCTTACTTATGTATGGGAATTGGAGCAGGGGCCGTTAATTTTCATGGCAACCAAAACTATATCTGTTTAAAAGACTTCTAGTTTCTGCTATATAAATTAAGTGGTCCCTTAGTGTGATATTCAATTATTTTAGTTACTGATACTTCAATATCACTTAGCCACAGCCTCAAATCCCTGTTGTTAAAACCTGAGGCCTAACTTATCTCTGGCAATTATGAAGCACTATTCGGCTTCTTCCAGTCTGAGAGTATGTCGTTTCCAATAAAGTCAAGGAGCGGATCAATGGTAGTATCACCTACCTTATGCCAGCCATGGGTAGGTAGAAATTCAGTGCTTTCTATGGTGCTTGTGCTTTCCTCATCAACTTTCTCAATGCCATGGTTCAGATTATCTTTGAAGATACAATTAAAGGTATATGAGAGAATCATATGATACTTCCCCCAGAACATTCCTATCTCTCGAAATCATTTTATGCATTTCTCTACAATAAAAAAGTAATGTTTGATACCTCAACTTTATTAGGAAATTCTATCAGGGTCCATGTTTTTAATCAACTGATAAAGTAAAGAGGTAGACACCTCCCATAGTGATTCACTATGTGTGGTAGGTAGACTCATGCCAATAAAGCTCTACATTTGAAATCATATCTCACCCCATTCCTCTATCCTGTCTTCTGAAAACTGCTGTTAATATTAGTATATACATCACAGGGTTGCTATAAATATTAAATGAATTAATATTTGTAAAAATCTAAGAAAAGTACCTGTTGCTAAGTAACCATTTACTAAACAAAAACTTATAGAGTATTTAAAAGACCTGAGCAGTTGACTTTGCTTTTGTTCTTTGTCCTTTTGATCTCACAGTTTTTCTATGCTTTTCTTACTCTCTTTTTTTAATCAAACATATTCCAAAGACACAGAAATCATTTATTTTTGTTGATCACGTTTTTATTGTTCTTGTTTATTTTATTACATCCTAATTTGTTTTTTTCTTCGGTAAATTCCTAAAAGACAACATATCATATTTGCATATAACTTAGTTTCAGACTCATAATAGTTATAAGAAAACATTAAGTGACTAAGGGAATGGCACTTTCGTATTCCTTATAGTAAGTTGAATCTCTTACTATAGACAGAAATAATATTGAGGAATTTTCCATCCTTCAATTCACTGTGCATTCTAAATGACAGCCTATAAATTTGGAACAACAGGCATTCAATTCCGATTTGTTTTTTTAAAAATTCTTAACTGTGCCATAAAATCTCCATTATATGTTTATATATGTTTTGCTAATCAGATTTATCACATTTGTAGCCGTAATAGTTAGTGGTTTCAAACTGTCTCTTTCAACAATAAAGAACAAAGCTAAACCCTCACTGACATTCTCATCTATTGCCTTTGTGTTTCTCAAAAACTCTTGTACATTAATTGATCAATCTGTTAACAAAATGATCTCCCAATTTTTATATCATTTAATTATCAATGTTTTCAGGGTTGGAAACATATATAAAACACTGATAGTATAAGTCATATGCCTTGTACTATCGTGCTAAAATGACATCTTATCGAATAAAAGAGAAACATGCAAATTGACCATACCTCTGCTACACTAACAAGCCACTCCCCCCAGCCATGCCCACCAACCAATCAGAGCGACTATATGCAAATTAACCCAACCAAGAGGGTGGCCAGGAGCCACGGAGCTGGAGCAAGCAGGAGGCTTGGTTGCCCCGGTGATGGAGGAAGCCAAGCTTCCTGCCTGCCCTGGCCGGCTGTAGCTTCTGCTCAAGGCAACAAAGTTTCAATTATAGAAGATAAATAAATCCCAGATACCAGCTTCCAGCCAGCCTTGCTGGGAG
Organism: Myotis daubentonii; assembly: GCF_963259705.1. Lineage (NCBI taxonomy): Eukaryota > Metazoa > Chordata > Mammalia > Chiroptera > Vespertilionidae > Myotis > Myotis daubentonii. Next base: position 48,742,791 of record NC_081844.1, on the reverse strand, counting down.
CTTGGGTGGCGGGGGGCTATGGCCAGCCTGCAAACAGCCATCAGCCCCTCACCCAGGATGGCCAGGCACCCCAGCAGGGACCCCCACCCTGAAGGGGCTGTGGCCAGCCTGCAAACAGCCCTCAGCCCCTCACCCAGGGTGGCCAGGCACTCCAACAGGGACCCCCATCCTGAAGGGTCTGTGGCCAGCCTGCAAACAGCCATCAGCCCCTCACCCAGGCTGGCAGGCAGTCCAGCGGGGAACCCCACGCTGAAGGGGGTGTGGCCAGTCTGATAACGGCCCTCAGCCCCTCACCCAGGCTGGCCAGGCACCCCAGCAGGGCCCCCACCCTGATCCGGGACACCCTTTAGGGCAAACTAGCTGGCCCCACCCATGCACCAGGCCTCTATCCTATATAATAAAAGGATAATATGCAAAGTGACCCTAACAGCAGAATGACTGGGAATGACTGGTCACTATGACACACACTGACCACCAGGGGGCAGACACTCAATGCAGGAGCTGCCCCCTCGTGGTCAGTGTGCTTCCACAGGGGGAGCTCTGCTCAGCCACAAGCCAAGCTGATGGCTGCCAGTACAGTGGTGATGGTGGGAGCCTCTCCTACCTCCTCAGCAGCACTAAGGATGTCTGACTGTAGCTTAGGCCTGCTCCTCACTGGCAAGTGGACATCCCCCAAGGGCTCCCAGGCTGCCAGAGGAATATCTAACTGCCAGCTGAGGCCCAATCTCCCAGGGAACGGGCCTAAGCCAGCAGGTAGACATTCCCCAAGGGGTCCCAGACTGCGAGAGGGCACAGGCCGGGGGCTAAGAGACCCCCCCCACCCCGAGTGCACAAATTTTTGTGCACCGGGCCTCTAGTCTATAATGATAGAAGTGTAATATGCTAATTAGGCCAGGCGTCCTTTTGGACATTCTTCCAGATGACCTTCCGGATGAAGCCGGGGTCAGAGGGAAGCTCGGGTCGGGTGACAGAGGGAGGCTGGTGTTGGCATCCAGGAGAAGCAAGGCTTACTCTTGCACAAATTTCATGCATCGGGCCTCTAGTGTATCTTATAAAACAAAAAAAAATGAAAATAAAAAATAACAGAATTTCCATACTAATATTTTGACACAATACAGTAGGTCCTCAGATACATCAGCGATCCATTCCTACAGTGACAAAATGCGATTTTCGCTGTAAGTTGGAACCCACCTACATAATCATCTACATCACTCACATGGAGCACATACACAGCAGTAATGAAGTGAAACAGTAAAAAAAAAAATTACAAGAAAGATAACAATTCCTGACCTTTACTTGTGGTAAATAAATAATAAAAAATATAAAACACATATGTACATACATCGAAATGACAGAACTTTTTTTTTTTATAAACAAATGGGAGATGGCAACGAAACCACGAAACGACGTACCATGAAACGAGTCCGATATAACCCGAGGACTGTCTGTATACATAAATAGAGCTTATCACTCTTAAAAGAATGCAAAGTTTTTTTAAGTCTTTCTTCCAATATTTATTGCTAGATATATAATCATTATTGTTCCCTTCCCATGATCATATATATCAGTGATTCTCAACCTTCTGGCCCTTTAAATACAGTTCCTCATGTTGTGTCCCAACCATAAAATTATTTTCGTTGCTACTTCATAACTGTAATGTTGCTACTGTTATGAATCATAATGTAAATATCTGATATGCAGGATGGTCTTAGGCAACCCCTGTGAAAGGGTCATTCGACCACCAAAGGGGTCACGACCTATAGGTTGAGAACCACTGATATATATGTATATGAAAATGAGTTTTTCATTTGCATGTTGCTTGTTGTGTTTCCATTCTTAGTGGTTTTAGTAATTGTTTCTTGAAACATTCTTTTTAAATTTATGTAAGAACAATATAATATAATATATATTCATATGGCCATTTACAGAATAACTATTCTCCAGAAATCTCTAAAATATAAGAATAAATGAGGATGATAATGATAACCACTACTCATTAAAGAACTAAAGTTATTTTTATAGATATATTATAGCTGATATAGATGTAAATATCCTATATAAAAAAGCATAATATACAAATCGACCAAACTGAGGAACAACTGATTGGGGGCGGGGGGGGGGGCAAGTGAGCAGGTGGTCCCAGGCCAGCCAAGGCACGTGCCAGTGGGCAGAGGGAGGGGACAGTGATGGGGTGGAAGGCAGCATGGAGGAGTAATAGGGGGGCAGGGCTAGCCACTCGCCTCTGGTGCCGGCCCCTGTTTGGACCGCCAGTCACCTTCCGCAGATGGAGGCCAAACTGTGGCTTAGGCCCACTTCCCACTGGGAGCGGGCCTAAGCTGTTAGTCAGACATCCCATGATGGCTCTTTGACTGCAAGAGTGTGCAGGCCAGGCTGAAGGACCCCCCTGAGTGCATGAATTTTTGTGCATCGGGACTCTAGGTAATATATATATGTATAGATAGGCACAGATATGTATATGTATTAGTATAATAATTTGCTAATAAGCTGGACTTGTTTTATTTTTAATTTCAATATAAAAAAATAGAAATTTGAATAAGTTTTTCCTACTTCTACTGTGGATTGATTGCCTTTTTCACCTCTGTGGTTGAAAAAGGTAGCCTGTGGTTCGCAACCACATTTGGGTACGTGTCTTCCAGCTAGAGCCATACTTATATTTTGATATTATTTATTTTGTGTTCTCTAGGAAGATTTTATTTTCTTACCTACTAGATATATAACCCATATATTAACACATTTACAGACATCACTTGTATATATAAACTTAGTTCCTCCAAGTTAAATTTGATAAACTCAAACCACTTCTAAGTACCTTTGTATTGGTTTAAATCCATATATATTTAAATTCTTAATTAAATTTCACACATTTAATTATTCTTTGTTGTTTTTGTTTAATTATCCTGATTCCTCTCAAACAATGGTCATTGAAACTTTACTGCCACTACTTTTCTTCTCATTATAAACCAAAAAAAAAATCCCTTAAAGCTCAGTTCACAGAAATTTAAAACATATAATTTTTCATTTAAAATCATCTTTAAAAAACTGTAATTTTTAAATAAATGGTTGCCCATCTTTATATACCCCACTATTTAGATTCTTATTCATGATTGACATTCCATTTGTCTTTTTTTCATAATGCCTTGGGACATGAATAAGGCAGAGATAATTAAGAAATAAATGAGTGCCCTGAAAAAATTAATTTCAATAATGTACGAAAGCAGAAACTAGAATGCAATGAGTAGGGAATTGGAAAGCAGTTGGTGAATAGAAGAGAGAATGTGAAGAATGACATTCTAAATGATTTTACAATGAGCTAGGAGAGCCAGTTCTTTTCAGAGTGAAACAGAAAAGAAGAGGTGGTTGTGGATTCTGATATGCAGTGATAATTGAAGTAGAAATTATTTTAGGTAACGTGTGAGGTCACCGAGTGCTTGGGGAGATGGGAAGAACAAGATTATTAAAAGCTCTGGCCAAAGCTAGAATGTCTAATTAGAAATCCTGGAAATTGAATAATTTTAAGGATAAACAGGGTATATGAAGGTTAATTCAATGGAAGAGAGTCAAAGATTGTTACTGTTAAATGTGCATAGTAACTGGGAGGCTATAATTAATCGAAGGGTATGGACAAGAAGATATTTCTCAAAGCAGTGACAGAGGATTATTTTGAAAGAAAAATCAATGTTTTAGTTAATATAGAACTTATGAAAACACATTGTAGTTGGAAAACCATTTTGATCCATTTATGATATTCTATTTCATACTATTTACTACTTGTCAATGTCAAAGATTTTTGAAAAAAGGTTTTGTAACACTGCATAAGTACAACTTTAACAAATGTATGGGCATAAGATAAATGATTGGTATAGTTTTTATAACTGCCTTCATATTAACAAAGACACGTTCTTTCCAAAGTGTTAGAAATTGTAACATTTTACCATGCTCATACTTTAAGTGTTTTCCTATCTTTTTTTTTACAAATTCTAAATACAAAAATGAGAGATTGGCCATATATCTATTCAAAATAGCAGTATGATCTAATATAAAGTTAAGTCATACCTGGCTTTCAGAGTCATACCAGAGTTTGTTTGATGTTAGGGATTATGTATGATATGTTAAGTATCAGTTTCCTTGAATATAAGCCAAGATTAGTAATACACATAATAAATATATAAAATTTGTATTAACTTACTAGTTTATATATGTAAAGAAATTGTAATTCTAATGAGCTAGCAAATTTCATTTTTTATTATTGAATTAGAATTTAAAATGTAATGTTTTCAATATTCAGTTTATATTTTATTATTACTTTGAAATTATAATTCAATTATAACACTCAAAAATCCTGAGGTCATATTTAAGGCATCACATCTCTCTTGGCATTTTGTACTTCTAACAGTAAGGCTGTTGGGGAGGCATGGGGCAGGAGTTGGCTGAAGGCGCCTGCCCCTGTCTTGACTTTTCCAAACAAGTCTGAGGCCCTGGGTGTTTACTTAGACAGGTCCTTGCTTGACAGACACTACAGACGCATGTGTCTTCTCAAGGATGCTTACCCTGTTGATAGTATATAATAGTTAATTTTAGTTCAAGCTGTTGTTACAATAAAAGCCTAAGGAGGCAGGTGAGCAGGGCTACTGCTTGGTTCCTATAGCCAAGCAGTCCCTTAGCCTCTCTTTCACAGAAATGTGTGTCAGAGTAATCATTCATCCTTCGCTCAGAGTCTGCTGGTCAGTCCTGGCAAGGCTAGAAAATTCTCACCTTTGAGCATTCATTTTTAACGGGTATTATTAAATGGCTATTTGTTCAATGGTTACTGTGTTCAAAGGTCTTTGCTGGACTATGTACTGACCAAAATGCAGAAGGATTTATTCTTAATTTTATAAGCTTTTAACAAGTCAGTTCTTTATGATTTGGTATTTAAGGACTATTTAGGGTTGAAGGCTCTGGGTTTTAAGGAAAATTATTATAACTACAATATCTTCCAACTTCCGCCCATTACTAAGATTTTCAGAGATGATGAGACACTAAACAATTATATGGAATCTTGCAGTTGACAGGTATAAAAAAGGTGAAAAGTTAGAGAAACACCAAATGAGAGTGGGGCTTTGTGAATAGTCTTATACATCTTCCAAAATCAGTACATTTTCCCATATCTATAGAGGTCTTTACTGGAATGACCGTCCTGCTCCTTCCCTAGTGATAATAGACTTCTGGTTTCTATAAGTACAGAAACCTTGATCTGATTGGTTTCTCTGACTTTCTAACTGGCTCATTGTATTTTTTTTTAATCTTCCCTGTGAAACTTTGCCCTGGTATATGGTTTGCTATCCCTTCTAGAGCACTCAGTGCCTTACTTTCTTGCTATTTGATGAAGACCAGTTGTGAGGCAGGAATCTTTCTTACCCCCTCTTCTCGGAGCAATGTATTTTGCTTCCCCCCATCCTCAGTAGCAGTGAATCTTTGTCACGGATCCAGAATAGGAGGAGCAGACAGGGTTTGTTTCAGTGTACTACAATGGGATGGCTCTCTTAGTTAAGGATGCCTTTACCTTAACCTGACTTGCAGGTTCATGGTCAAGCCCTGTGTACATGGCTGATGAGTGAATGTGCATTCTGTGTGTGTTTCTGGCTCCCAGCTATTCAAGACTGTCATTATAACCCACCCTTGGTCTTTAATAAAATGTGAAAATTCAACTGGTTTCTCCTTTACTTTAATGGCAGAGGTTGGGACCTCTTTGAGAAGTGAGACATTTTATTTATCCCATCCAATAACCCATTCATTGCAGTAACCCTTCTTTTCCTTCAGTTGATTATAGTTCCCCTTGAACCTTCAAAGTTAGAACATACCACAATGACATGATTCTAGTGTTTAATGCTGTGCACGGATCTTAAAATTAAGCCTAATTTTTCACCTTGTATTTAAGGAAAAATATATTTTCTAATATCAAAACTGATTATGTTGCATTCCTGGGAGGAAGTACATATGATTCTCGACTGACACCTTCCAGAGGGATTGTTTAAGGGTGATTTGACTGTGATATTTGCATAACTTGCTGAATTTATAACTTGCCCTGTATGTAAATGACAAACACACTATATGAGTTTAGGATTTCATAGTATATAAACCCATGGCTTTTGAAAGTACAACCTAAACAAAGTCCCGCATAATACTGAACTAGAGGCACGGTGCATGACATTCGTGCACTCGGGGGGTGGGGGGGTGCGGGGGGCGGGGGCCTCTCAGCCCAGCCTGTGCCCTTTTGCAGTCTGGGAGCTCTGAGACTGATAGCTTAGGCCCACTCCCCATGGACTGCCACAAAGATGGGCCCCTGCGCTCACCAGCCATTAGCCCAGCTTGTGGTTGAGTGGTGCTCCCTGTGTGGGAGTGCAATGACCACCAGGGGGCAGCTCCTGCATTGAGCGTCTGCCCCCTGGTGGTCAGTGCACTTCACAGCAACCAGTCCTTCCACTGTTTAGTCAATTTCCATATTACCCTTTTATTATATAGGATAGGTTTGCATCATAATGATTTTTTTCCTAAGTAGAACATTGAGAATAAAAAAATTTCAAGTATTTCTTCAGTAATTAATTTTTTTCTCTGACCTCAAATAGGTAATTTAATCCCAATTTTCTTTCCACATAAATATTAGGGTGCTCCATCTCTCTTTTAAAAATCATGTCAATTAAGTAGGCAATGGTTTAGATCCCTCCAGGTGTATAAACTACTCCCTGAGTGTAAATTACATTGTACTAACTGTATTAAGCCACCAATGCCTGAAATTTGGTGAATTACTGCTCTACTGCACTAAATGTTTCCCTAATGATTTGAGTCAATCTACTTTTTTTTACATTTTCCAACTTAAATTCTAGGAGTTTTGTAATGATTTTTATAAAACTTAAAGAGAGGCATATTACCCATTTGTGGCATGTTTTCTCACTACTAGTAGAAAAAACAAAAATGACAGAAAAATTGAAACTAATTAGATTTTACAATACACCCACTGCTTTGAATTTATGAGATGTACTTTAAAGGGAATACAAAATATGCAGGCTAAGAATACTATTTATATTCATCATGCTAAACAGAATATCTGAAGCATAAAGCAAAGGGTGTCCCAAAACACTTGGTAGCATAATACCTGTCAAAATACTTGCTAATTAGTAAAATCTAACAGCAGTTCATAGTGAAATGTATCATAGTTGTCCATACTCTCAAATTGAGTACATTTTAAAGCCTTGAAACATCACTATATTATCATTGAACCCCAATCCCTTGAGAGTTTCATTATATACTTAAATGTGTTATAGTTTTAGATAAGTATTCCTACATGCTTAGCTGTTCAATAGTATTTCTTTCAATTTGATAATAGTTCCCTATATTAATTATTTCATGTTAATTAATTTCCACATCTGTTGATATAATCAAGGACATTACTAACTTGAATATAATTTAGCTTATCAGTCATTCTTCATCTGAGTTACAACTGCAATGACATAGCAGTATTTAAAAAAAATTTCTCACACTTTTATATTTCATGAATATACAATTTGACTTCCTTTCTCCTCCTTGATATAAGAGCATCCAGAGATTGTTTTCTTAACTGTTTCCCCCTTCACTCTTCATGTTTGCCTACTCTTACAACAGCAGCCAGGCTGATCGATGTTGCGCTCTTATCTCTCTCTCTCTCTCTCTCTCTCTCTCTCTCTCTCTCTCTGCCCCCCCTTCAAACTATTTTTAAAAATAAATAAATATATGAAAGGATGAAGTAATTTAAAACTACTAGATTAAAAATACAGGTAACTTTCAAAAGAAAGAAAATCCATTTATGAATAAATTGTTCATAAGTAACTGTGGGAGACAGAAGTGAATGTAAAGACTTCAAACTACTGAGAAAAAATGAGTCACCACTGTTTTATGCACAGTAAAATGTCTATTTAAAAATAAAAAGCATTTTTTTTCAGATATGTCCACAGGAAAGTATATTACAACGTTAAAATAGCCGTCCTGGCTGGGTAGGTCAGTTGGTTAGAGCATTGTCCCCATATGCCAAGGGTCTGATCCTTGGTCAGGGCACATGTAGAAAGCAACCAATGAATGCATAAATAAGTGGGACAACAGATCAATGTTTCTCTCTCTCTCTCACCTTCCTATCTCTCTCTCTAAAAAAAATCAATAAATAAATAAAACTATTAAAAATAAAATAAAATTTAAAAGCCTATACTAAAAGTCTGATTAAAGCCTATACTAAAAGTCTGATTAAAGCCTATACTAAAAGTTTGATTAAAGTACCTCTTCAAAACATACATGCATATACCCATATACACTTTGTAAGGAAAGGCATGATAGACAATAAGTAATGCTAACTCCAGAAATTGAAAAAGTGTTGAAAATTTTATTAAAATTTTAAAATATTAAAAACAATGTTATTGTACTAAATCACAATATGGAGCATGTGTACATTCGATGGGTAATTGAGATGCTTTCAGAAATATAATATGACTAGCAAAGTACCCTGGGAGCCTAACCTGCCTGTCACTAAGCTCCTCCAGTATGATGACTTTTAACAGCATAAATTAGTTTGTTTGTTAACCTTCTATGAGAGAAATCATAGGGTAGTATTATTTTCTGTTGGATCCTATTGCTCAATATTTGTACCATTCATCACGTTTTCATATATAAATAGAATAAGGCTTAATCTCATTATTGTATGGAATTTCGTTGTATGGATCCTCACTATTTTTTCTCCTGAGAAAACATTATTTCCTCCATTTTCCATGGATATTATTATAAGGTATAGAATTCTGGGTTAACAACCTCTTTGTATAAGATAAAATAAAATTGTCTAAGATTATGAAAATAAACCAACTTCATTAAAGTGGTTTAGAAATTGTTTTATAATTTATTTTTAATTTAAATATTATTTCAGGATGCATATAGTTTTAAAATATTTCTTATCTCAGATTATAGGGACTATATTATTGAGATATTCTTTTTTGTATAGCATATTCTGGTTTCCTAGAGAGTCAGATTTGCAAACTATAGTACATAAGAAGTTGTGAAGCCTAGCTGACATCAAGAACTGGTGTTCTCCTATAGTGAGGAAATGATATCATTTCCAAAGAGCTATGAAATAAAATTTTAAAAAAAGATGGATATGATTTAAAATATGTCCCACCCAGAAGATTTCTGGAAGTTATAAACACTTTAAAAAAAACTATAATTAATGAATAAACAATAATATTACTCTTATTCTTCATTTGTTTTTACCCATCACTTCCATCCTTTATAGAATATTTTTATTATGATTGTTCTAATTATTTGGCAAACAAATTTCTCCCCATTAAGTAGTCTCATTGAGAATCACATAGTTTTAGTTTTATTCAGTCTTATTCCTTTAAGATTACATAATTTCAGTATATATTTTCACAATTTTATTGCTTTCATTGGGCAAGACTGCCAATGTGCAATTGTTCAGTAAGAATTCCCAATAGAAGTGTAGACATCTCTTTGACTAGGCTTTCAAGATTTGATCCCAAAGACAAAGGAGGTAAATTTTATGAAAATTAATGTGCTCTTTTCACTATAGTTTGCAAATCTGACTGTGACAAGAGTTAAATTCTATATAAATAAAATAATTACATAAAAGAAAAGATAAAGGTGACAAAATGATATATGGAAAGTACCTTGCTTCAAATCTAGTTTTTAATTTAACATTTCTTTAAAGCAGGGATTTTTAACCAATGTGACATGGCACACTGATGTGCTGCAAGGATTTTTAAAACATTCAGTACCTGAATATTTAGTCAGGGGCACTGACCTCTTTTCAATTAAACTGTAAAAAAATAAAATAAAAGTATAGCAGCCAACACAACAATAGCCATCCAAGATGAATGAGTCAAAATTACACCTATTTTATTAGATTGGCAAAAAATTAATATATTTTGGTATGCACCTGAATTTTAGTAATTAGTTTATATATGCCATGAGATAAAAAAATGTTGAAAATCATTGCTCTAAAGTAAGAAATGAAGATCAGTGAGATGTATACTGTTCTTCTCAGAACACCTGTTCAATTCTTTCACAATTGAAAAGGTGGGGATCATATTTATGACAATCACATTATCATTAAAGATACCTTTCTTTTGCTCCCTCTTAGGTATCTATACAAAAATTATACTTATTGTCTGAATGCAACTTAGATTCCTACTCCATCTTATGAGTAATGCTGCAGAAGGTAAATATATAGATGAGGACACTTTTTTTGTGCTTAGAAACACATGTGAAATTGTAAAAATATAAGTGATTATGTGCATAACATCATGTGTACTACTGTAGGTTGAATTACTAAATTTTGATTAATTATGATATAGATTTAAAAGTAATTTTAATGTATAACACATTTACACAATATTGTATTATTTTAGAAGTATTATTAGTTGCATTTCAATTCTGAATTGAATATTCAAAAATGAAATAAATCAAAACTTAAACAAAGCAACAACACAAGAAGCCTGCAGACCATAAGCTAAATATGATAGTTATGTTTTTATCATGAGTTTACTAGGCCTAAAAAACACTCATCTCAAATAATATTTTTAAAGAGGAGTTTTTAAAGAGGAGTTCTAGCTCCATTGGATATCCTTTGTCTTTAACTGTAATTGTTCTTCATGTTAGTAATTGACATCTTCTTAGTCCTTAAAAGTTTATATGGCTATGCTTACTCATTAATGCTTTTAAAGTTCCTTATAATATTGCTGCTTCAATTTTTATTATCTGACTCACATCAGTTTTCACAGCTTGGAGTTTATCTTGAGTCATAAAAATTTGAGACTGTGACCTAAACTCTAATGATGTAGAACACTGCATGATTCTATAGGACTCAGTAGGATTAATAGAGTCTGTGTATTTTTAATCAAGTGCTATAATGAACATATACTGAATGATGTGGAATGGCTACAAGATAAATAAGCATATCAGGAGGGGAAAAGATGATGAGCCAAATCACATAAATAAAATGATAAGGGGAGAGAAAGTGCCACAGATCTCTCCTTAATATTAGAATCCTACTGAGTATTCACAATGTGTTCTTAGCTAATGACCATAAGTGCACATATATTTTGTGCAGTATAATTAACTTTTATGTCTTTAAGGCAGAGTGTAATAGTAAGGACCTAAAACAATTCATGAATAGCAAAGCATAGAGGAGAGGAATTTCTCCTCCATGATTATTTATGTCATTTTTAATTTAAATTGAATAAAAAATAATAAAGATATGACATTAAATTTGCCCCAATTTATCTGTCGACATTCATCTCAGCTTGCTTCAGACAACTGAGAGTTGAGGCAGAGCTGCTTTAATCCAGAAGTGAGAGAAATGAAACCTGTTGATTGTTACTAGTTACTTGAAGGAAGCCCTATGTAGAGAAGAATTCTGGGCTACTTCTGGGTTCAGGAGGCAAAAGCACTGTGGTGAAAGAGAAATACCCACAATGAACTGTAGAGGAGTGATTCTGATGGCCTGATTACTATGCATTTTCCACACAAAGCCTTGATTTTTGTCAAGGTTAAACAAATCAATTTCATGTATATGTATATGTATACTAGTATATATCATTTAAAAATATTTATTTTTATTGATTTCAGAAATGAAGGGGTATATATAGAGAAATAAAAACATCAACAATGAGAGAGAATCATCAATCAGCTGCCTCCTGCATGCCCCACACTGGGGATCGAGCCTGCAACCCAGGCATGTGTCCTGACTGGGAATTGAAACAGTGACCTCCTGGTTCATAGGTAGATGCTCAACCACTGAGCCACGCCGGCCAGCCTCTATATGTATTTCTTAAAGTCAAGTTTCCTTTTACCTTTTTTAAATTACTTAAGTTGTAATTAGTTTTGCACAAAGACACATACATACATGATTTCATATAAATAGATAAATGCATAATGTATCTTACATTTAAAGAGTTATATTTATTTTTAATGATTTCTTTCTTATTCCTCCACTTCCACTTTCCTTCCACTCTTTGCTCCTCCCCGTCCTCATTAGCCTTCAATATTGTAAAGTGTTCTGTGTGTCTACTTTATCACTTTCTCCCATCCAAGTACTAACCAGGCCCGACCGTGCTTAGCTTCCGAGACCAGACGAGAGCGGGCGCGTTCAGGGTGGTATGGCCGTAGACTGCTTTATCACTTTCTTAAATGCTTTGTATGATTATTTATCATACTAATTTATGATGATGATGTTGATGATGTCAATGTAGTCTTGAGTGACATAGAGTGGTATCTTCTACCTTACAGAAGAATATATTTTATCAAGATATCCTTGAAATTCTATGTATTATTTATTTATGTGTTTATTTCACAGCTTCTTGTATTCACCAAAGTTCACTATAATTGTATTTTCATCATACATTTGTCATCATTATATAAATAGTAGTTCCTCCTTTATTCAAAGTTTCACTTTCTATTATTTTTGGTATCTGTAGTCAACTACATTCTAAAATGTTAAATGAAAAATTCTAGAAATAAACAATTCATAAGTTTTAAATTGCCCACCATTCTGAACAGCATGATGAAATCTCATGCTGTCCCAATATGTTCAGGATGTGAATCATCCCTTTGTTCAGCATGATGGATACCCTACCCTCCTGTTAGTCACTTAGCTACCTTCTCAGTTTGTTGCATTGCTTATGGTCATGTAACCCTAATTTTACTGATGGCTCCAAAGCACAAGAGTATGCCAAATAAAAGCTGTAAAGTATATTATATATAAGAAAAAATATAGTATATATAGGCTTTGGTACTATATACTGGAAGCCTTGGGATGTATCTCTTGATAACAAAGGAGAATTACAGTTTCAATTTAGATATTTGTATTACTGTCTTTGAACTTCTGTTTGCCTGACATTATTATTAATATCTCCATTCTTACTTTTGTGCTTTCATTGCCTAGTATGTTTTGCCCCATTTCCCCAATAAATTAATATAAAAAGTCAAAAGTTTTATTTTTGGAAAGAACATGTTATTGTATTTAAAATTCCAAATAAGATTAAGCTGAGGTAACAAACAGTCCTGGACTCTCAGTAGCTCAAAACAATAAAGGTTAATTTTTCACTCATATTTTATAACTAATTCTGGTTGGACCTGGGATACACAGCATCTTGACTTTACTCAAGGACATGGGCATGATTAGGGCAGTTGTATTTGATAGTGATATTAATTTAAAATCATTTACAACCTTTCCTCTGTTAGTACATATTGATTTTTGACCCTATAATCTTTAAGTAAGAAAACACTGTTGATACAAAAATCCCAGAGGGCACTTGAATAATTTAAGCATTATTGATAAATCTTCTGTAAGTAAAACTATTTTTTTGTTTTCACAATTTGCCACAAAGCCCTACAACATGTAGATCCCTATAAAATTAAATTAAACACTTTATTTATAGATTGGACTCATCTATATAGAAATAAGCTCAAGTTAAGACAAATGTTAGAGCCAATGCAAATCTGCATTATAAGGAAACTAGATAATTATTTCATTTGGGATTAAAGTTAGTAAAAGCACTTGTGAGAACTGTGAATATAAACACCTTTATCAATTACATATATTTAAAACACAGTGGCTTCTGATATAGATCTGCATTTTCTACTCATTAAGGAACATAAAATTGTATCCAACTAGCTGTCCAAGAGAATAATATCCTTTACTGTGAAGTTTTGGGCTTCTTCTATTTTGGTTGGTATTTATTTGGTAACTCTTTGCCTGGCCCTTTTTACTGATAATTGAAGTCACTGATACTTTCCTTATGACTGCAAGCAGAATCTTCATGTTCAATGTTTTCACACATTGGCTACCATAGGAAATATTGGTTCACCCACTAGACACTGTACTCCAGCATCCATTCTGAAATTCTTCTGTGCATGTCACTGGGTAATGACTATAACCTCATGATGCTATAGCATTCTGGATCTCTTTAGCCTACATGGCTGTGTTTGTGTTCCGTATATTGAACAATGAGGAAAAACAATAAAAACCCAATGGGTTAGAGTCACCTTTTGCTTCTAGTCATATATGAAAAAGGAGTTCCCTATTATGAATATTATTAAACATCCTATAAGTTAATATACTCCAGAGACATGGCTTTTCAAAGTAGTCATTTTCCATTAGTAACTAACATTTATTAAAAACAATATTCTTGTAAAATATATTTATGTGAATATTTATTCCATTTAAATAAATTAAAGCAAATTTATGACTTCTTTCTTTTATTATATTAATCAATTTCAATTGGTATTATGGCACCTCTCTTCTAAGAATGTATAATTATATGAATTATACCCAATATCCAATATTACTTTTATCAATAATTTTTAAAATGTCAAATTATTTTTTATGAGCAACTTAAAAAATAGCACTTGTTTTACTGTAAATGTTATTGCATTTTTCTTGGGTTGTAATAGTCTGAAAGCATTATAGTAGACTTAAAAGCATGTTTTTATAGATCCTGTCACACACTATCATATAGAGCAGGATTTTACAGATTATAAAGTAGCATTTCATAAAATGATTTTGATGGTATTTTCCTAATTTTCCATCAATATATAAATAATTTTCAAATAAAAGTACATTGTAATAGCTTTCAGAATATATAATTTCTCAAAAACAACATATAGATAAGCCAGAAATTAAATTATATCATTTAAAAAGTAATTGTATTGTCTTGAATTTCTATAACAATGGCAAAAGAAAAGATAGAATTCTACTTTTGCAAAACTCTTATAAAAAAACTATGTTCCCCAAATGTTTTACCTAATGTTTGAACAGATATTTCCTATATTTAGGAACTCAAAGACCCCATTTTTACTCTTCTGTTTAATGCTACATATTCTATGAAAACTAAGACCCTCCCAGTCTTTCTTCACAAACTTGCCATGGCTTCTGGTTAGTCAAAGGGAGGTAATATTGGAGGACTGGAAGTTGGAGGAGGAGAAAATAATACTCTTTCTGTTTCAGTTCATGTTGGGGGCAGTATCTGCCCAACAGCAATAGGTAATAGTTGAACATAGGGGATTCTGGTCAGTTTTAGCCTCCCTACCTCAAACATCTTCCCAGTGTCAGAAGGTTGTCTCCCAGCCTCATTGATGTGATGTTTCTTGTGAGGTTGTAGCACAGTCCTAAGAAACCCATTTGTAGAAATCATAGCCTTAGTCAGGTGGTCCTACCTTAATACGGATAGCATCCCACATGGTACTAGAAGAGCAGCAACAAATGACATGTTCCCCAGAATGAAGGGGGATAGATATTTCCTGGTATTATTAATCTTTGGGTAACTTCATTTTCTTTCTTTTTTCACTTCAGTCATCTCAACAACTTTTCTATTGGTTCCTGTATAAATGTCCTCTTTTTGAAATATCTAGAATCATTCTGTTTTGTTAATTACCTAACTGATGCAATATGTCATAAAATAAAATGACTCAAAGATTATAAGATGAGATTTTTTTTCTTAAATGTATTGGAAAAAATAAAACTTGTATCATAAAATGATGGGTTTGGTAAGATTCTCTGCCAATGATTGTAATATGTCTATTATAATTTACTCATTTTTCATAGCTATGATTAAAGCAACTGTCTTGAGGAGCCCAAATATATTCAAAAAGATATAATCACATAGGATATTTAGAAATTGACTCCATGTGTTTGATTTAATTGAAAGTCATCCTGTGAATAATTATGAATTGAAATGCAAATTCTAGTTTTATTTTAAAATATAATAAACTTTAGCTAGAAACTGAATCATATCAATATTGAACCTTAAATATCTTAAGCTTTTATTTTAATAACAAAAACAGTACGTGCTCACTGTTAATTTAATATAAATAAATTTTAGAATGCAAAAATAACTAAAAGGGAGCCATTTCTTCTTGTGGGCCTATATTTCAGCAAGAACTACTAAGAATTCTAAGGTATATTGGTTGGATATTAAAATTTTAAATATCAGAATTAAGAAGTAAAGAAAGCATGAGAGTTTCAAAATTAAATCCTGAAATGACATATTGAAGACATGGATTTAGAGCAAATGGGCTTATTTGGTGAGTCTAGTGAACAAAGAGAGAAAAGGAAGAATTGGCTGTACAAATGTACCATGCCCTTTCTCCCCTAGACCTATTCCTCAGAGGGAATGCTGCTGTTTGGTTTACTCTGCAGGATGTGATAGCAGTGAGCCCATGTAGACTATGCTTGTTTGCCTCACTTGAATGTTTCATAAAGATAGCGTAGGTCAGCCGCTTGGGGTTCAGTGAGTCATATTATAAGGAGTGTGTTTCTGTTTGTTTTAGAAGTTTCCTGATGCTTAGTTTTCTTATCTGACAGTGAGGAAGCATGTCATGTCACATTGCTATCTAGCATACTCTATAAAAAGAGGCCTAAGTTATGTATTATTTCTTAAATATTCTTTAAGCTATACTATATAATAACCATATAGTATATAATAACCATCTATTCAAAATTATCTGTTGAAGAGTATGCAGGTATAAATCAGATATGCTTATTTTAAAAATAACTTTCTCTTAAAATTATGTGAGTAGAGTGGTCCCATTGTTTTGGGATATTAAATAAAAACTACATGAAACATTTCATTTTTCTCTCTCAATTTGATCCTAACTTCACCACCAATACTGAGGAAAAGAAACAAACAAATAAAACTAAACATTACAACCATTTGTATAATTCTAAATTCAGTATCAATTTTAATATTTTACTGTGTTCCATCCATATATCTATGTATCAATATGTCTGTCGTCTGCCTATCTATCATCTATCTACTGAGAGGAGATATTTAAAATGAAGACACTCAAATTTTCTGAAATTATTTATGAATAATAAGATGTTTCTATTATCCCAAAGATAATTTAATAAGATAAAACACCATTGTTCCAATTCTAAAGATTATTAAAATAAAACATAACTGCATTATCAGCAATATCATAATTTTGCACATGTTTAAACTTTAAAGGTTGAAATTGCACATTATCTGACTCTCAATGAATTAACGATCATAAAAAGTCTACTTAAATGAGAATAGTTTAAAATAAAATTCAACTTGATAAAATTGATTTTTAACTCTCAAAGTAAGAAATTTCAACTACAGGCATAATTTTTTAGTGAAATAATTCTTATAAATGTATTGGCACATTATTTTTTCTGTTATCATGATTCCCTTTAGAGAGCACATGGAAATAATTATAATTCATAGAATGTTTGGATTAAAATTAAAGCCCAAACACCTGATTGGGTTTTATGGATGATCACTATGAACATTATTCTTTTCTTAAAGAAGAAAATGTTTTAAACAAGAAAGTTACAGAAGATAACCTTAACTCATTAAAGTTTGTGTAATTCATTTCCAGTCAAAAGTCCATCACATTCCAGGATAATCATATAATTATACATTCACACACACACACACACACACACACACACACACACACACACACAAACATACATCATTTATATGGGGTCAACATTCAGTTCCAGAAAAACTGAATCTGCTATAAGTAGTGCTGATGTAAGGGGAATCATTTCAGAATGTCAGATAACTTATAAAGTCATTTGGGACTTGCTAAACAAAGCTGATTTCTAGGCATAATTACTAAGTTCACACCATCTGGCTCAGATACAAGAAGGGATTCTTCTCATGGCACCTTAAAGAAGCTTAAGAGCAGAGGGTTAAAAATTAGCTAAAGAACAAAGAGCATCAAGGATCTAATATTAAATAGTCTAATAAACATGTATTTGAGCTCCCATAAGGAGAAAAAAGAATGTGTAGGAAATAATTTGGAGGAATAACATGGTCTTAGGAAATTTTTTTTCTAAGTTTAATGAAAATCACCAACTTGCTGAAACAAGTTGCTGATCAAAACCCAAGCAAGATGGGTAGGCACACAATGGTCAATAATATTAACCTTGCTTCCCATGGTGTACGCATTCAAAAAACTTTGTTACCTCTCACTTGAACCATTCATTCCTATTGTAATTTAAAAATTACATCAACCTCCCTCACTAATTTGTTAGCTATAGGAGGGCAATTTCCTATGTTTATCAATTTCCCATGTTTATTATCAATGTCTTCTAAAGGCTCTATATAGATTATTGAGTGAATGATTATTGATTAGTGATCATGGAAGGATACAAAAATAACATAGTGAATAAAATGAATAGTGGTCATCATAGTCACAAGATAACATGTTCAGACTCTGATGCAGATTATAAATCTCTCCCATTTCAGCAATAGACATATGTAAAATATTATGACTAGTACAGTTATAAGACTAAAATTATAAATAATAAAATGGATCTAATAACTGGAATGTACTCCCCAAGCCGGTTTGACTTAGTGGATATTGCGTCAGCCTGCAGACTGAAGGGTCCCAGGTTTGATTTCGGTCAAGAGCACATGCTCAAGTTGCAGGCTTGATCCCCAATAGAGGGCATGCAGGAAGCAGCTGATCAATGATTCTCTCTCATCATTGATGTTTCTGTCTCTCTCTCTCCCTTTCCCTTCCTCTCTGAAATCAATAAAAATATATTTTTTTAAAAAAGAATATAAATGGAATGTGCTTTCTGGATGATTCAGTGTAGAACTCAGATCATAGATCAGATAAAAAAGCAAAACCAGGAATAGAAAATATATTAGTAGCTTGGTTTGGGGGATATAATTATTCAACAGAGGAAGTTATAAAGTGGAGGAGTTGTGGCCGTGTGCTTACCTGTCATCTTCACAGAATGTCTGTCTGTGTCACTCAATTGAAGGGAAAATATTCATTTTTTCTTTGATTTTTACTTTTGAGGTTCTATGGAGTTTGAATATTATTTAGAAGCCATGCATTGTCCTGTGTGTAGTATTTAACTCCACTTAGTTAACATGACTTTTCGTATTTTGTTTTTTAAATATGGGT
The DNA here is from genome assembly GCF_963259705.1 of Myotis daubentonii. Taxonomy (NCBI): domain Eukaryota; kingdom Metazoa; phylum Chordata; class Mammalia; order Chiroptera; family Vespertilionidae; genus Myotis; species Myotis daubentonii. The sequence goes on along the minus strand of NC_081844.1, from coordinate 48,723,813 downwards.
AGCACTCTGGACAAATGTGCAGAATATTAAAAAAGAAATACTCTTCAACACTACTAATGCAATCCCATCATTTAATACATCAGTGTGGATGTTCCTCATGTGAATACGTAAACAGGAGCACTTAACTATGCACTGTTGGCACTCTGGAGCTCTTTCTTGCCCATAAGAAAACATAAGTGGTAACGTAAGTGGCAAAATAGCACATCGGAAACTTTTCAAATGTGTGTATGGAATCCTTTTATTAGAGATTAAGTCACAGGCAAAGATTACTTGTAGTCTTAGCTTTCCCCTAGTTGACTATTGAAAGTCAAGTCTGTAAAGCATTCAGATAAAGAGGACAGCACTTATCCCCATTAGGTAAATTTCTGAAAGAGATTTGGATTAGCCTAGATATTAACTGAGATTGAGTTAATTTAACTTTAGCTAACATTTATTAGGTGATCAGTTTGCCCACATAATTTTTTACAACAAAATGAAGCATATGCGTTCTAAAAAGTTATGCATGCAGCTCACATTTTAAAAAAATGTAGCACAATTATGCAAACATAAATATATGCATAAGATAGCATCTTCTAGGATGATTCCTGAGCCTCTTCCCTCTGGTTTTTATGCCCTTGTGCAATCTCTACCTCTTGAGTATGAGCTGGAACCTCGTGTCTCCCTTTTACAAACAGAACATGGGAAAGGCAACTAAATGTCAACTTTAAAATTAGATTACAAAATGACTGACTTGTCTTGCTCTCTCTCTCTCTCTCTCTCTCTCTCTCTCTCTCTCTCTCTCTCTCTTTCAGTTCTTGTTTTTAATGAATCAAGCAACACTGTTGGGAGTAGACCTACATGGCACGGAACTGATATCTCTTACAAGTAAGAACCTGAAACCAGCAGTGCCGTGATTGAGTTTGGAAGCGGTACGTCCACAATCAGCCTTAAGATGACTTCAGCCCTGCTTTACCCTTTGATCATAACAGCGTGAGAGACCCCAAGTCGGAGCCACCAACCTGTACTCAGTGTACTGACCCACAGAATCTCTGAGATAATAAATGTATGTTGTTTTAAGCCACAAAATTTTGGGGTAATCTGTTATGAGGCAATGGGTAATTATCTGAAAAAAATATACATTGAAATTTAACTTACTATAATATTATTCTTATCAATATTGTGGTCATTTCTATATTTGTTAAATTTACATTTGCTTCCCCAAATCTTGATATATTATTTGATCAGTTTAAAACTGTTTGTAATAACATCATGGTAAAATATGTCCCAGTTTGGTTTGGGGGACCAATAGTAAAAAGGTTTATTTACATAGAAGAATGAAATCTCCACTTATTTTAATTAGTCACTTGTCAAGAATTAAAGTAAATATATTTTGGCTATGAATTTGTTTATTTTTATTGTGGAGATGCTATTGGGATGTCTTGGATTATATATTTCATTCACAAACACAAGCGCAAACACAAATGCTTCATATATAATTGGTTAGTTTCATTCCCTACAAGATATTTATCTTAATTTTGTTTCTCAACAAGTCTGTTTTGATATCATTAACAAATATCATAAAATTAATTAGAAATATATTATAAGCATCCAAAATCAAAAGATAATGATTTTATGATGTTCACATTGATATTTTATTGCCTGAAAACAAAATTCAAAGAAAACGTAAATTAGTTTGATAATTGATGTTTGTACAAAATGTTATTAAATGCATCACACTAAATAGTAATATAGTCTAGTTGAATCTAGCTAATTCAAATGAGAAATAAAGCAAAAACTCAGTCTTGATACTGAAAGTAAATATAGAAGCAATCCAATTGTATAATGTTCTAATTTACTTTAATATCTAGCTGCACAATGCTATATAAAAAAAAGGATTAAAAAAATGTAAGTGTTGACTGATGAAGCTGAGCTTACATCCAGATAGAATATATTAGGGAAATGAGCAGGTGGGAGGACTAAAGGTTTATTTTGAGTGACTATAATATGATGTCAATCAACATATTATGTTCTGGTGTAATGATCAGCTTTTGTGATATAGGCTTATAATGGAGAAGTGTAGCCGTTTATACAGCTTTGTCAATCTTTAGCAGCAAAAGCTGCTTTTCTTTGAAAAGTCTAGAATGACTGAACTGATTGTTTATTGATTGAATGGGGAGAGGTTGTTGACTTCGGTAGAAGTAAATGGTCTCAGATTTGGTGAGACATTGATACCTCTGACCACATAGAGGGCTTAGATTCCAGTGGTTCTCAACCTGTGGGTCGCGACCCCTTTGGCAGTCGAATGACCCTTTCACAGGGGTCGCCTAAGACCATCTGCATATCAGATATTTACATTACGATTCATAACAGTAGCAACATTACAGTTATGAAGTAGCAATGAAAATGATTTTATGGTTGGGACACAACATGAGGAACTGCATTAAAGGGCCAGAAGGTTGAGAACCACTGGATTAGACAATATATCAATTGTTTATTTAGATATACACTGTATTTTAATATAAATATTACACATACTATATGTAGCACTGTTAAAAATGAAGAACTTAACAGGTTGATTTCAGAAAAAAATTCTAAAATTAGGTGTTAATGCTATTACTTATCTAGCATACATATAATGTAATTAAATTACTTTCAAAAGAGAATCATAAAATCATATATTCACATTTAGAGAAAAGAAAGTACCCATGTATTTGAAAATGGAAACAAAGTAAAATTTATTTCAGATGGTATAGTATGGATCTTATCCATAACACTTGTTTTTAAATTAGTCAGACTAAATCCCAGTTTAGTTTGGGTTAATTCAGCATGTATTGCAATTAAGATTTTTCATTGAGCCAAACCGGTTTGGCTCAGTGGATAGAGCACCGGCCTGTGGACTGAAGGGTCCCGGGTTCGATTCCGGTCAAGGGCATGCACCTTGGTTGCGGGCACTTCCCCACTGGGGGGGTGCAGAAGGCAGCTGATCGATCTCTTTCATCGATGTTTCTGACTCTCTATCCCTCTCCCTTCTTCTCTGTAAGAAATCAATAAAATATATATATATATATATATAAAGATTTTTCATTGAATCTAATTGGCTCCACAATAACTGGTCCACTGTAGCTGGCATATAGTAGCTAATCATTAAATTCTTGTGGAACTGAATTGAAATATCAAGTTTAAAGGTAGATGAAACTTTAGAAGTTATCGGGTTTAATTCTTCACTTGCTTTTTATTCCAAAATTGTTACATATATAATAATAAAACAAGGATTACTTATCTAAAGTCACATACATTTTTTCACTTTTTTCTTCCAGGTTTTCCTCCATTCATATTTCTCACAATGAATAATTTTATTGTCTCATATTGTAACGACTACATCTAAGCAGGAGTTAGAAATATAATTTCCACCCGGCCAGTGTGGCTCAGTGGCTGAGCATCTACCTATGAACCAGGAGGTCATGGTTAGATTCCTGGTTGGGGCACATGCCCAGGTTGCAGGCTTGATCCCCAATAGGGGACATGCAGAAGGCAGCCCATCAATGATTCTCTCTCATCATTGATGTATTTCCTCTTTCCCTCTCTCTTCCTCTCTGAAATCAATAAAATATATTTTAAAAAAGAAATATAATTTCTGTGCACTTCAGTTTTTTGATATGTTGATTTTAATCAGTTATGATATACTAGAAGCCCAGTGCACAAAATTCGTGCATAGGGGGAGGGGGGGCCCTCAGCCTAACCTGCACCCTCTCCAATCTAGGACCCCTAGAGTGGGATCCCCTTGGTGGGAACCAGCCTAAATGGGCAGTCAGACAACCCTCTCACAATCCAGGACTGCTGGCTCCCAACCGCTCGCCTGCCTGATTGCCCCTAACCACTCCCCTGCCAGGCTGATCAACACCTAACTGCTCCCCTGCCGGCCCAATTGCCCCTAACTGCCCTCCCCTTCCAGCCCGGTCGCCCCTAACAGCCCCCCCCCTGCAGGCCTTGTCACCTATAACTGCCCTCCCCTGCTGGCCCAGTCACCCCTAACTGCCCTCCCCTGCCAGCCTGGTTACCCCTAACTGCTCTCCCCTGCTGGCCTGGTCCCCCCAACTGTCCTCCCCTGCAGGCCTGGGTCTCCTCCCCAACTGTCCTCCCCTGCTGGCATCTTGTGCTGGCCATCTTGTGTCCACATGGGTGCATTTTGACCACATGGGGCAGCCATCTTGTATGTTGGAGTGATGGTCAATTTGCATATTACTCTTTTATTAGATAGAATGCCATATTCCTTCCTTGCATTTCCTTTCTAAGGTATACTAGAGGCCCAGTGCACAAAATTCATGCATGGGTGCAGTCCTTAAGCCTGGCTGGTGATCAAAGAGCGAGTGTCTGGTGTGGAAGGGCAGGTCTCAGCTGATATCTGTGCCCTGGGCAGTACCTGGACCCCTGGGTCCCCGCGTCCCCCTCTCTGCCTGATTCATCAGGCCTCCGCCTGGCTCTCTGAGCGCCTGGGAGCCAGGCAGCAGCCCCGCTCCCATCTGCCTTGGTCTGGTGCTGCCTGCTCACCTGCTCCACCATCCCACCAAGGTCCTGCTCTCATTAGGACCCATCGCGGCCAGCAGTGCTCCATTGCCACCCGCTGCCAGCACCGCATCGCCAACACCCACCATGTCCTGCGCCGCCCCCTGGTGGTCAGCGCACATCATAGCGAGCGGTTGAATTCCAAGTCGAACTCCCGGTCAAGGGGACAATTTGCATATTAGGCTTTTCTTATATAGGATGTCTTAAAACCAACAGCATTATAAAAACAGACATTTATGTAAAACATGGATCAGGAAACTTAAAACTGAACCTTTAAAAAGCTGAATGTAAGTTCTCTGAAAGCACATCTATGCTTAGAAATGAATACTTATAAGACTCTCCATATTTTTTATATCTAGCTTTCCTAAACTATAACATGTTACAAAATTTTCTGTCTTCACTGGAAATATTTCCAAGACAAGGTGAGACAGAGACATAGTGAAAAGTGCCAAGAAGGCAGGAAATTATAGATGCTAAGCATGGCCCAGTCACTTAATAGTTAAATCATAAAATTGCTTCTGTTAAAAACAAAAGTCAAAAATGGCAATTTCACATTATTCCTTGTATGTGTAACTTTGAACTCTGTTTCTTAATTGTTTAATATTCAGGTAAATATTTGCCTTGTTATAAAGAGTAAAGCTAAGGCTATATTACCATAATATATGGAATACCTAAAGGACTAAATAAATAATAGCTATTTTATTAAATCAGGTATATTTCTACACTTATTTTACTTGCTTTACAAACTGCCATTTAATCCCACCTAGAAATTAATTTAAATGCAAATGTTGCATTCAGATCTTAGCAGTTGCATATTAGGAAAAAAAGAGTACAGCTTTGAAATAATGATAAATACTCTATTAACTTTAATTGTTATTTTCTCGGAAGTATGCAAGAGAGTGTGACAAGAACATTACCATAGGCAAAAGTCTATTCGCCAATAAGACCAATAAAAATTATATCTCTTGTCAAAATTGGAAGAGCCAGTAATTATTAATGAGTCTAATAAAGAATTACAGTATTAATTTAAAAGTTTATTTTTATTCACTTGTGAACCTTGGGCTAATTCCAGAAGTCACATGAAGGAATTGGAAAACCTGCCTGTCTAATCTCCCTGTCTGCTTTATGCATAATGAGTATAGGGTTACCTCTCCAGTCAAGAAATCAATTAGGCAGTGCAAACATTACTTTAACTTAGAAAAAAGATGTTTCTAAAAGTTTTCACTATTCTTAAAATCATTCTTTCCTTCTCAATAATTTCTACAGTCACAAATACACCCTCTCTCCTTCTACCAGTAGCAAGATATATACATAGGTAGAAGGGTTTTAAAGTACAAGAAAAAAAGTAGTATATCTATCCATATGTTTTTTCATTACATTATGTGTATTCACTTTAGATTTAACTTTTTATCTCAGAAAACTAATTTGGGAACAACTAGAAACTAATAACAGACATATAAAGCCTCAAAAATACTGCCTGGTATATAAAATTGGATCATTAATAGAATAGTCTAACTGTCTTCTCCTGGATAATGCTAAATAAAAAGGTAAAAACTGAGAAATAAGGGAAAGGTGTTATTTCCATGTCATCTAAATTCTTATTATATATGTGCTCCACTCTGCATACATCTCTATACACCTAATTATGGAATATACCCAGTAACATAGAACTAAGGTAAGATTATCTGATGCCAAAGTATACAGCATATCTATAATAAAAACATAATATGCTAATTAGGCCGGATGACCTTCTGGAGGAAGCCCGGGCTGCGAGGAAAGCCCGGGTCACAGGTGCCAGAGGGAAGCCGATGCTGGCAACCAGGGGGAGGAAGGCCTACTCTTGCACGAATTTCATGCATCAGGCCTCTAGTTGATAATATAAATATCTAACATTTATTGAGAGCTTATTATGCACTAGCTATTACTCTACATAGTTTTCAGCTATGAAGGGACCCTTCAAAGACACAGTTACAATTGAAGAAAATAAGAAATGCAAAGAATGCAATATGCCCACTTTCATATAGTCAAAATAAGTGTTAAGATTTGATTCCAAGCCCGACTGGTGTGGGTATTGGTTGAGCACCGACCTATGAATCAGGAAGTCATGGTTTGATTCCTGATCAAGGGCACTTGCCCAGGTTGCAGGCTTGATTGCCAGTAGGGTGTGCAGGAGGCAGCCAATCAATGATTCTCTCTTATCACTGATGATTCTATCTCTCTTCCCTCTCCCTTCCTCTCAGAAATCAATTAAAAAATATTTTATTCCAAGCAGTCTGTCTCCAATGCTGTGCTCTGAATCTTCACCCATTACACTTTGTCTTATCATGTGGCACATGTATCTCTCTATTGACAAAACCTAAAGCATCAACATACTCCACAAATTCAACATGTTCTTCAAAGAAAGAGAAGTGATCATAATAATATAAGATTTTCAAGATATTTACCCTAGCAATTTAAACATCCCTCAATGCACACAAAGATATTAAATAACATAAGGGACACTTTTTAACATTATCACACAGCCCATAAAATATTTTGTCTAACTTACTTTTTTCAATTATGACAAAAACTAAATTTTAAGAGAGTAAAATATGTCAATATCCTTTTAGTTTTAAGGAAAGTAACTTGCAATATATTTTTCTTCAAAAACATTAACCATTTTGAGTATTTTTTAAATGATAAAGTTAAATGTAAAAAGAGATAAATTTAAGTTTCCAACACTCTGAGAGGGAAATAATCTTTATCACCCTATTTCATTGTCTTTTTGACTGGGACTATCAGATATCCATTTTAAGGTAGAGAGACATTACCATCTATACAAAATCATTAAAATTACTTACTCTATTGAGGAACATAATTCACCTGCCAATCCGTTTTATCTCAGTACAAAGTTTTTGCAATTTCCTTTTCAAAACAATAAATTATTGCAATACCATATGTGTTCTCTAAATTACTGTCTTTAGTGTTAACAACCAAGACTACAAGTGTACACATTATTGGTTTCTTTGGGGTTGGCAGGAATTTACTAAGTTTCTTGTAATGGAACAATTTAATTTTGGCATATGTCCAAAGAAAACAAACCATATTCTGCTTGCTCTGTTCAGTAATACACAGAATGAAATTAGTTTTCATACTATAATATTAAATAGAAATTATATATATAATAGTTAAAGTATATAAATCAATTCTTTATTTATTGTAATTTTTTGTTTGGTTAGTATATATGAAACATTGTGAAAGGACTCTCTCAAAATAGAAATGGAAGGAGAAAATATTTTATGTTCTCTTTTCTTTTCTATTTTTTTAAATTTCCTTGTACCCTGTGAACCTTAGACGCTTAGGAAAGAAATAATTCATAATTTCCTCTGAGCTCATATTAGCATTATTGATACAAGAAAAAAAGTGAATACATTATCTTTCTTCACTTAGAAAAAAGAGTAATAACATGAGATTTAAAGCAAAAGCAAGGATAAAAACAGCTATTTTTCTACTTTGGCCCAGTGATTGGCCCATCCTTTTGTGTTTGCTAACTAAAACAACTGGGCAGCAAAGCAGGGAAGAAAGTGCACCCATGGGTGTGGTGTGAGACAGGTTGAGCTGGATGACTGATCTGCTCACCAGTGCCACCTGTGGGCTTTATCTTGTCAGGGGCCTTGCTTAGAGCACAAGTAGAAAATTCCACCAAGTTCTTTCACAAGTAAATCAAGAAGTAAGCTGTGCTTCACAACCTACTTTAATTTAAACATATTTGTGTAACATATGGTCACTCATTCCAAGATACTTTAATATTTCTTTTCCTGTGACTGGACCAGATATTCCAGTCAATGCTTAAAAAATATATAAATAAAAAGGACCCACTACGGTTGTGAAAGTGACTTGTTTTTTTTCCCCTGGATTCTTCAACACTGAAGCCCTGCTAAACGGCCACATGCATTTCTACAGTTTAACTGTAGGAAGTTAAAAATCCTTAGGAATCTTTATTTGTTTTATTACTTTGAGCAAAAGAAGCTGCTTAGATGTTTGTCTGCCAATTTCAAAGTAACACCAATAATTTGTAAATATTGGGTAATATGTATCTTAAAGCATGAAGACAAAAGGAAAATTACTCTGAAATCAAAATAATTTGCAGTTCAGAATCCCTTAGTTTCCTTTCAGACATAAATTCTTCCTTAAATGTTTGTTTTCAAAATATCAGTTCAGATAAAGAAGTCCCATCACCAACAACAACCTATTTTGCTACATATCTAAACATTTCTAAATATGTGTAAAAATGCAGACAAAAGCTTACTCTCAAGTACCAATTCGATTTTTAATTGAGGATTAATCATCAACAAGAAAATAAGCAATGTTGCCTGTTATTACACCTAAATTTATAGAATTAATTACAAACTCCTAACTTTTACATTATTTTGTCCAAGTTTGTATTAAAAGAAAAGACTTAAGGCTAATTTGTTCCAGGCTTTTTAGCTGAATCAAAAGTGAGATAAGCTGCATTCAATGTTAAGTTGAAAACAATTAATTGATCTACTCATATTGTACTACACTTCCGTATGTTATTAACTGAAATAAATAATCTTATTCTCACTTTCCCTGGAGCAACTTAAACCTTTTCTGAGCATTAGCCGAAATAAGAAGGCACCACTTGTTACAAGAGAGAGATCAGGAACCAAAATATTTCAGTTTCTCTAAATCTGTTTCTTTCAAATTGCTACTAATTTGGTAGAATTTAATCTACCAATTCAGTTATGCATTCCACTCTGGTACTTGTAACTTGGTTTCCCTATTCTCCACAGAACTATTTGTATTTTTCTTGAGGATAATTGGACAAGGCTAATAAAGGCTCCTTAGCACCTGTCATATCATCTCCGTAGGAAGAAAATGTCCTGACCTCCATGCATATTGATGAGTGGAAATCTTTTCTGATCCAGATTTGTATTTGTGGGTGGAATATGTAATATTATAATGAGCTTTGAGCTTCTGAGCAATGTTAAATTTCAACATTGACATAAACACATGGAAAAAACAGAGTGTAGCTCCTCTAATACTCTCTCAGGGTCCAGAAAGGACAGAAGAGGTTATTTTATTCTTTCTCATTATCCATTTTTTGTGTGTCCTGGTGTAAGTCCTTAGTCAAACAACACATTTCTTCACCATGTTGCTCACAGTTCATGTGCAATCTACCTCAGTGTAAGGAAGTCTCTCCACCTGAAAGAAGAGGCCTTACCAGTTCAAATGTCCCATATCAGTTGCCTATAATGTAGCCTCTCTCAGTAACTCTGGCCCAAGATGAGATTTTGTAAACTCTCAAGGATATCATATTCAATTTAACCTGTTCTTACACTTACTATTAACAGAAAAAGTAGATTTATAATAACAGGCATCAGAAGATGACAGCCTACAGGTGCTGATGTTACACGCCTGTGTAAACCTTCCAAAGGTAAAGTGGCTGGAATCAACCTAATACCATTTTAATAATTAATAATAATAATAATAATAATAACATAGCACAAACTCTCATTTAATCAGGGTTTACTATGTTCCAAGGGTTGATTTGAATAAACTCTTCATATGTTATGTCTTTCAACCTATGAATATACTACCACTTTTTCACAGACCAATAAAAAAACACCAAATTATCTGAAATTAGTAGATAAATCTAATTTACATATAAATATAAATGTTTTGTGTTATAATACCTGGTTCTAACAAACTGTGATTTTCACAAGGATATCTACCATTAAACTTGAGGAAATAATTTTATTTCTCTAAAACATTTATTCAGGATTACCTACCATCTTGCAAAGATAACATTATTTCTGACAAAGTCACTTGTAGCATTTAAATATCCAAATTCCCAATACACCACAATTGTATTTCACATGTTTTTGTAGGTGCAGCCATTCACACTTAGTCTATATATGTTTCATGTTTATATCTTGTAACAAAGTAAAAACTTTGATTAGCTTGAGTAAAAGAGGGAAAAACTTCATTTAAGGGCTTAAGATTTAGTGTTAAAGCTCCACAGGTATGAATGTACTAATGCCCTACTCTGCTAACATATATTCTTTCCTGTAAGTATAATAAATTGATTAAAAGTGGACACTTTAAGAATAAACATGCTAATACAATATTATTGCATGTATGTACTAATTCCCATATTTATTAGAAATATTGAAGAAATGTTACTCTCTCAAGTATGATTTAAAACTCTTGCAATTATAATAGTGCTCTCATTGTATTAATTTTGTTGAGTAAGATGAAGAAGAAGTTGTAAGCCACATACTATTAGAGAATAATAAATCTTACCAGCTGCACAATACATTATTAATATGGTGATAGAAAAGAATCTAAATGAAATAATTTATTCTATCCCATTGGGCAATGATATGGTTTCATGAAGAATCAATGGGATAGCAAAAATGTTGAAAATCAGCTGTGTAATGAACTGCAGTGAAGCAAATTTTCATTGTAAGTAGATGAAACCACACCGCATGATAATGAAGATTGACTACTTGCATCTGTAATGTTTCTAAGAAAAGAAAAGTGGTGGAGAAAAAGATAATTCTAACATTTATAAGAGTGATTCAATAAAGTTTTTCAATTATTGTAATCTTTAAATGTTGGAAATATATTTTTCTAGTCACTGTGCATAAGAAGAAATATCAGTTATGGTGATCAGCTGCATGGAGTTGGTAATATAAAAAATTTACCAGGTGTGTTTAAAAATTCATTATAGTAATTATCAGCAACATTTAGACACTAAGGATCAGAGAAAAAGAAAAAACACAAATCAAGTACTAGTAGAATTATCAATGTCACTAATATATTAAAAGTAATTTATCGATTGGCCAGTGGTTAAGTGTCAACCTATGAACCAGGGGGTCAAAGTTCAATTCCCAGTCAGGGCACATGCCTGGGTTGCGGATTGATCCCCAGTAAGGGGGCGTGCAGGAGGCAGCCTATCAATGATTCTCTCTCACCACTGATGTTTCTATCTCTCTCTCTCCATTTTTTTAAAGTAATTGATCAAGTAATATTCTTTTAGGCTGCAAAACAAGTTTTTTGAAAGAGTATTATTATTTTAACCTACAATTAGAAGCAATATAAATTTCAAAGTAATGTTTAAAATTATTTCTTTTGAAAAATGTAGAATTTTTTATTCATTTACCTAAAACATTGCAAATAAACTATTTCTAAATTTTATATGACATATTAAATGTAAAACTGAATGAGTATTTTTAAATATTTTTTATTTATTTCAGAGAGGAATGGAGAGAGAGAGAGAGAGAGAGAGAGAGAGAGAGAGAGAGAGAGAGAGAGGAAACATCAATGAGAGAGAATCATTGATCAGCTGCCTCCTGCACACCTGACACTGGGGATTCAGCCCACAAACCAGGCATGTGTCCTAACAGGAACTGAATCCTGACCTGGTTCACAGGTCCATGCTCAACCACTGAGCCATGCCAGCCAGACCTGAATGAGTATTTTTTATGCTAAGAGGAAATAAAATGACTTACCAAAGTGAAGAATCTCTTACATAATTTATGTTACCTTAACTTTTTTAAAAGTTTGTTGATTTCTTTTTAGAGAGAGGAGAATGGGGAAGGAGAGACAGAGAAACATCAATGTGAGAGCTTACCATTAATTGGCTGCCTCCTGCACACCCTCTACTGGGATAGAGCCTGAAACCTGGGCATGTGCCCTCACCAGGAATCTAACCAGCAACCTTTTGGGGCATGGGATGACACCCAACCAACTGAGCCATAGCTGCCAGATCTGTTATCTTAATTTTTTTTTCTTGTTCTCAAAGGGTTTTCAATTTCTATCTTTCCAGTTTTTTTTTTAAAGAATATGCTTATTGACTTAAAAACATATTGCTCCCTTTTATACTGTTATGATATACTAGTAATTAGTAGATTAAAAGATTTCTCTTAATTTGCATGACCAGATTGGGTGATTAATGCATTTGAAGCATATTTAGGACATGTTAGTCAAAACTCAGGAAGAGTTAGTTGAACCATGGTATAGTTTAATTACTGTAAGAATAAAATGTTTTAGAAACAGTTAAGACTTCTATATGCACTTTGGAAATAAACATTTGTTTTCATTTTATTTCTAAATGTATTATTTTAAGTTGGTTTTAGTGAAGTACGCAATTACAGCTAAGGCATTGAAATGAGCAGCAATCATGACTAGGAATAGGAATTTGAGTCTCATTTTAGAGGAGGGATGTAGAACAGGTTCTTCCCGATTCTTTTCTGGGTGAGGGAGAATCTTCCTGGATGGAAGGGTTCTTAGCTCTTTTTGAATGGGGATTATGTTCTCTAATGCTTTCTGTTGAGTTAAACTATTCCCTTTTCATTTTAAGCTGATCCCCTAGTTTTCTTTAGGTATTAGATTAACCCAAAATACTTGTTCCATAATTAATAGAAGTTAAGATTTTGTTGTTGTTTTTACTTATCTTGAAACTTTTTATGTGTCTTAAAACAGTCACTATTACCATGGCCTGCTTCTCTTTTCTAATCCACCACATCAATTTATTTATTACATTTTCTTTTGGTTTATTCCAGTCTTTTTTTTTAAAATACAATCTAATTTATTGATTTTTCTTTAACTTTATTTTATTGTTTAAAGTATTACAAATAGTAGTACATATGTCTCCTTTTTTCCCCCATTGACTTCCCCTCAGCCTCCCTTATCCCCCCTGCACATGCCAGTCTTTTTTAACAATTTATTTGAATAAATTCACAACCTTTTTATTTTTTGTTCTTTCTTCTATTTTAAATACTATGGCTTTAGATTTTTCTCAAATTACCATTTTTACTGCACCCCATCTCCTTAAATTTTTACTAATATGTATTTTCATTATCATTCAGTTTCTAGTTTTTTTTTTAATGTATCATGGTTTGTTTTTTGACTAATGCATTTTTTCTATTTTTATTTTTAATACTAGTAATTTAGTTTTATTTATTATTAGTAATAAAAGCCAACATTTATTTAACTCCTAAATGATGCAAAGTACTTTATGTTTACTTTTCATACTTAATTCTGGAAATAAACATGTGAGGGCAGATGAGTTTGTTATTCCTTCCTTCTCAATTTTGCTGAAGATTAATTGACATACAATACATTACACATATTTAAAGTGTATAATGTGATAAGACTTGCCATAATATATACCTGTGAAATCATTACTTCACTCAAGGTCATGAGCATATCAATCATTATCAAAAGTGCTCTGCTCATGTATAATCCATCCCTGTTACCCCTCCACTTCCTTCCACTTTCTAAGGCAACCTTTGATCTGCTGTCTGCCACTAAAGATTAGTTTGCATTTTCTTTAATTTTACATCAATGAAATTAGGCAAATATACTCTTACCTGACTTCTTTCACTCAACATAATAATTCTGAGACTCATTCACATTGCTGTTTGTATCAATAGTTTCTTCCTTTTAATTGCTGTGGAGCATTGCATTATACATCCATTCACCTGTTGTGAAATATTTTGATAATTTTAAATTGTTGCCTATTACAAATAAAATTTCTACATTCACATTAAAGTCTTTTGATGAGCCCATCGATTTGTTTAGACATATAATCTGGGTATGCCTTTCCTATCCACAGGGCCTCTGTGTGCACTACTTCCTGAGCTATCCAGAGGGCTTAAGCCACATAAATCACATCAGATCAGGAGAACCACTTAATAGAAAAGAAAGTGTAGGATTTATTCCATGATGTTGAAATCTACTGTTTTATCACATACTGCAGCACCCTGAAGGGACTAGCTGATAGAACATTTGAACAATTTGCTGAAGGCAAGTTGATGCCTCCCGTTCCCACCAATATACCAGGCTACATATCTTCCAGGGTACAGGGTACACTCTGAATTAAAGACTTCTCTATGTGATTGGATCCCCAAAAGGAAAAACACATAAGTCTGACAAAGATAAAAGCTGGACTTACCCCCACTTACCATTACTCTCAATAACTCACAGAGGAATTTTGGCTTTCTGCTCTCACAAACTCATGCTCTGCAAAATTACAGTTTCTTTGTCCAAAGCAACCTTCTTTCATCAGGGGTCATGAACTATAATTTTTGGCTGCCATACAGGCAATTCAGGTTACCTGATGTCTTGGGGATCAGCAGCCAAGAACAGCAGTCAGCAACTTGACAGGGATGACTGACTCTGACCATCTCACAAGGACAAAGGGCTTCTGTTACACAATGACAGCAGGGAGGACACGAGTACCTACACTCCATATGATCCACTTTGGTGCCTATTGGTACACACTTTCCCATTTGTGACTGCAAATGAACTCCTTCACTGACCTCAGCTTAAGATGGACATGGTGCTCTGGCCAATGGTCTCAGTGGTTAGAGCATTGGCACAAAAGGGTCATGGGTTGGATTCCCGGTCAAGGGCACATGCCTGGGTTGCATGTCAGAGTGCATATGGAAGGCAACAAATCAATGTGTGTATCTCACAATGCTGTTTCTCTCTCTCTCTCTCTCTCTCTCTCTCTCTCTCTCTCTCTCTCTCTCTCTCACACACACACACACACACACACACACACACTCCCTGCTCCCTCCCTCCCTTCTACTCTCTCTAAAAATCAATGGAAAAATATCCTTGGGTGAGGATTAACAAAAGAAAAAGAAATAGAAGGACATAGTGATCAGGGTCTAGGTCACAACACCAGAGAAACCACTGATACTGGCAAAGGTAGAAGGCGACTACAGTAGAGAATGGAGATGATGAGTAGTCCATGGGATGGACTTTGATGGGTACAGAGACATGTTAACTAAATCTGCCTCTGAGGGAGGACTGGGTGTCCTAGCTGTCAGCACCCACAGCAGCCGTCGGTTCCTTCAGAATTGCTTTAGCATGTCCTCCCAGGGCAGGCTACATCCAAAGACTGATTATGTTGTAGGTTAAAAGGCTGGTCATCTGTGATGAGCCATCTATACACCTAAACTGTCTGGAAGGTTGGCTGAGAATGTTTTCAGGCCTATATTGCAGGTAGACTTTAACCTTTCCTCATATCTACTTCTTTCCCTTTCCTTCCACAGATATTGATGCCCAATGAATACCATGCATATCAAACACCATCTTAGCATCTGCTTCAAAAAAAACAGCCGACAAAAGTGTTCTTACTGAGATGAGGGCCATTGATACCAGTTTCTGCTGCCTTCTTATCAGCAGTCCCCCTCATTATAGTACTAATGAAATATGTAATGCAGACAAAAACTCTCATCTTTACCTAATGCATACTTATTTTAAATCAACTCAATAATTAGTCAAGGATATTAGTATTTTCATTGAAAAATAACTTTTAAATTTAATTTCTGTAACTCACCCATCCCTGGCCTACCACCCCTCCTCTCATTAAAGTGGCATTCCCCATAAAAGAGTATGCCAAGGCTTACATTATCCTCTCAGAAGGAGAAAGCATAAAATAGCTCCTTAGAGGTTGCAAATACATAATACTGGGGCTTATAATTCACTATAGGTCCGATGCACAAAATTCGTGCAAGTGTAGGCCCTCACAGCCCTGGCTGGCTCAGCCTTTGCGGCCCTGGCTGCCTCGTGATCCTGTGGCCCTACCCACTGCCCACTGGTCGTTCCAGGAGGTCATTCCAGAAGGTCATTCTGGAAGGTCATTCCACCATCCAGTCTAATTAGCATATTAGCTCTTTATTATATAGGATTAGTCCAATGAAACAATCATTGCCATATAGGTAGAGGGACAAAGTAGTACCTGCTTGTACTTACCACTAAAAATATGAGTACATAAGATATTTTTCAATGTGCCTAAAATGTTAAACAAAACGTTATCTTTCTTTTATGAAAAGTATATTATTACGTGCAAACGTAAAACTTCCTTATTTTTACCTGTGACTTGAAAAGATACATATAGGTTATTTTTTGGTAATTTTCGCAAATGGCCTAGTGACTATGTCTGGTTTTTTACTCTTTGGAAGCAGCAAGATCAATTCAAAACCATAGACTCTCAAAACAGCGTATAAATACTGCTTGCCTATTACCTTCCCAAAAAGTCTACCTACAGTTAATTGTGGAAATTCATCCTAAAATTAATATTTGAGGATCTAATGGTAAGAATAGTGACAAGAGGTGTTTGTGTGTATTTATGTGATTTTAACACATTTTGGTTGAATTTTTCTTGTCAATATTTATGTTTAAAGGAGCAGGTAATATTAGAAATCAGTTTTTCACATTATAACAACATATAAGTATTTTTTGGAAATGATGCATTTTTTTTAAAGTCATAAAAGAAGGTGCCTCCGGTAAAGGAACAGTTTATGTATTGAAACGCCCTGGAGAGTTGTCTAGGCAATGAAGATATAAACTTTAAAATTTATGTTGTAAGTCAAGAACTAAATGGTATTTGCTTTGTAGTTGTCTAGCACATCTACTGCTGGCAGAGAATAAAAGTCTAACTTTATTCTCCTACGGTCGCCCACCTCGCCTCCACATCTCCCAAAGTGTCTGCCAGTTTATGAAATCCACTGTAGTTTAGTCAGCAACAATTTAGTGTAAACAACGGCAATTTTTTCCTTTAGAATAGCAAACCTTTGTCTTTTTCCTGATTAGCATGTCTGCATTAGTTTTAAGAAGTGAAACCAACAATCCACATTTAATGTTATATCTCTATTTTCTATAGATTGTATTATTGACAGTATCAGCTAGTTTAAAAATGCATCTAAGGATTTAGTTTGAATCTAGAAATAACTGCTGTTTTATATGTTTAAATAGATGAGTATCTCTTTTTCTGTTATAGGTAAATAGACCAATTTGATAGTCCAAATAAAGTTATAGAATGTGTAGCCCCCCCAAAGGCACATATTGATAAATATAACATTTTTAAAAAAAACATTTGGGAAATAATTGATATTCTAATAAGGAAGCTACATTCAAAACATTCTTGAGTCCTGACCATGAAACTTAATGGTTATAAGAATGTTAATTGAAGAACATCTGAAATAGATTATGAATGATAATTCTCCATCTGTTATACATTTATATGATATTCAGTGAAAATTAAGTGACTGTATTTATGGAGTAATTCTAACTGGTATTTGGTAATTATAGATAGTACTAATAATCATAGCTATTGAGTACTTATTAGGTCACAATACACTATACTAAATATTTTGCACTCTCATATTTATGTCTTCAAACTAACTTGGGTGACCTTGAGTATTAATATTATATATTACACTAGAGGCCTGGTGCACAAAAATTTGTGCACTGGCGCGGGGGGGGGGGGATAGAAGGGTTTTCCCTCAGCCCCACTTGTGCCCTCTCGCAGTCTGAGACCCCTCGGGAGATAATGACCTGCTGGCTTAGGCCTGCTCCCGGGTGGCAGAGGGCAGGCCCAGTCCCTAGGTGCAGCCCCTGGAAGGGCTCAGAGCAGGGCCGATTGGGGAGTTGGGGAGCCACCCCCTGACATGCACAGAGCAGGGCAGATCGGGAGGTTGCGATGCCACCCTCAGTCATGCTCAGGGTAGGGCCGATTGGGGGTTTGGGGCGCCGCCCCCTGTCACACTCAAGGCAGGGTCGATGGGGAGGTTGTGGCACCAACCCCTGTCACGCACAGAGCAGGGTCCATCAGGGGGTTGGGGCTCTGTATCCTGTCACACACAGAGCAGGGCCGATCAGGATGCTGGGGAGATTCCCCCTGTCATGTACAGATCAGGGCCAATCAGGGGGTTGGGGAGCTCCCCCTGTCATGCACAGAATAGGGCCGATAGGGGAGTTGGGGCACCACCCCCTGTCACCCACAGAGCAGGGCCGATCAGGGGGTTGGGGAGCTGCCCCCTATCAGGCACAGAGCAGGGCCTATCAGGGGTTTGGGGCGCCTTCCCCTGTCAGGAACAGAGCAGGGCAGATAGGGAGGTTGTGGCCCCACCCCCTGTCACACACAGAGCCGCAGGGTAATCAGGGGGTTTGGGTGCTGCCCCCATCATGCTGCTCCAGGGGCCAGGAGGCCTCGCAGCTCCGCTGATCCCGGTGCTGGGAGGTTCCACTGATCCCAGTGCCAGGGGGCCCCACGGCTCCGCTGATCCCAGTGCTGGGAGGCCTCGCGGCTCCACTGATCCCGGTGCTGGGAGGCATATTACCCTTTTGCTATATAGGATAGAGGCCTGGTGCACAGGTGGGGGCCGTCTGGTTTGTCCTGAAGGGTGTCTTGGATCAGGGTGGAGGTCCCGCTTGGGTGCCTGGCCAGCCTGGATGAGGGGATGATGGCTGTTTGAAGCTGGTCACACCCCCTTCAAGGTGGGGGTCCCCACTGGGGTACCTGGCCAGTCTGGGTGAGGGGCTGAGGGCCATTTTCAGACTGGCGGGCGACTGAAGCTCCCGACCTCTCCTTTTTTTCTTTTACTTTTTTTTATCATAGGATTTATTTACCTTCTATGGCTGTCACTGGAGTTGAGAGCTGGCTCCAGCTCTGAGGCCTCCGCTGCTGAAAGCAGGTATGTGGTTTGTTTGGCTTCTATAATTGAAACTCTGTTGCAACTCCAGCTCGCCTGGCTGGCTGAAAGCATGGGGTTTGTTTAGCTTCTATAATTGCAACATTGTTTCTTAGAGTGCAGCTCAGAGCCCAGCAGCGGCAGGCAGGGAACCTTGGCTTCCTCCTTCACTGGAGCAAGCAAGCCTCCTGTTCACTTCAGCTGCCTGGCTGCCGGCTGCCATCTTGGGTGGCAGTTAATTTGCATATCGCCCTGATTAGCCAATGGGAAGCATGTCGAAGGTACAGTTAATTACCATGTTTGTCTATTATTAGATAGGACTAGAAGTCTGGTGCACAAAATGTGTGCCCTGGAGGAGGTATCCCTCAGCCTGTCCTGCACCCTCTCACAGTTGGACGTCCCTCTCGCAGCCCGGGAGCCCTCACTCTTTACCGCCCACCTGCTTGCTGCTCCTTACTGCTCGACTCACTGCTCCTTAGCACTACTGCGGAGGCAAGAGAGGCTCCCACCACTGCCGCTGTGCTCACCAGCCATGAGCCCAGCTTCTGGCTGAGCAGTGCTCCCCCTGTGGGAGTGCACTGACCAAGAGGGCAGCTCCTGCACTGAGCATCTGACCCGTGGTGGTCAGTGTGTGTCATAGTGACCAGTCATTCTGCCATTTGGTTGATTAGCATATTAGGCTTTTATTATATAGGACTAGAGGCCTGGTGCACAAAAATTTGTGCACTCGGGGGAAGGGGGGGTCCCTCAGACCGGCCTGTGCCCTCTTGCAGTCTGGGACCCCTCAGGAGATAACGACCTGCTGGCTTAGGCCTGCTCCCTGGTGGCAGAGGGCAGGCCCAATCCCTAGGTGCAGCCCCTGGTTGGGCTCAGAGCAGGGCCGATTGGGGAGTTGGGGCACCTTCCCCTGTCATGCACAGAGCAGGGCGGATTGGGAGGTTGCGATGCCACCCTCAGTCACGCTCAGGGTAGGGCCGATTGGGGGGGTTGGGGCACCGCCCCCTGTCACACTCAAGGCAGGGTCGATGGGGAGGTTGCGGCGCCACCCCGTCATGCACAGAGCAGGGCCCATCAGGGGGGTTGGGGCTCCATACCCTGTCATGCACAGAGCAGGGTCAATCAGGGGGTTGGGGAGCTCCCCCTGTCATGCACAGAGCAGGGCCGATCAGGGGGTTGAGGAGCTCGCCCCTGTCACTCACAGAGTAGGGCCGATAGGGGAGTTGGGGAGCTCCCCCCGTCATGCACAGAGCAGGGCCGATCAGGGGGTTGAGGAGCTCGCCCCTGTCACTCACAGAGTAGGGCCGATAGGGGAGTTGGGGCACCGCCCCCTGTCACACTCAGGGCAGGGCGGATCAGGGGGTTGGGCCGCCGCCCTCTATCACCCACAGAGCAGGGCTGATCAGGGGGTTGGGGCGCCGCCACTGTCACACTCAGGGCAGGGCCAATGGGGAGGTTATGGCTCTACCCCATCACACACAGAGCAGGGCCCGTGGGGGACGGGGGGGTTGGGGCGCCACACCCTGTCACACACAGAGCTGCAGGGCAATCAGGGGGTTTGGGCGCTGCCCCCTGTCACGCTGATCCCGGTGCCGGGAGGCCTCACGGCTCCACTGATCCCGGTGCTGGGAGGCATATTACCCTTTTACTATATAGAATAGAGGCCTGGTGCATGGGTGGGGCTGGCTGGTTTGCCCTGAAGGGTGTCCTGGATCAGGGTGGGGGTCCCCACTGGGGTGCCTGTCCAGTCTGGGTGAGGGGTTGAGGGCTATTTTCAGGCTGGGACTGAAGCTCCCAACCGCTCCTTTTTTTCTTTTTTCTTTTTTTTTTATTCTGGGCCAGCTTTAGCTCTGAGGCCTTGGCTGCTGAAAACAGGTTTCTGGCCTTTGTTTACTGTCTGTATTTGATACAATGTTGCGGTCCGGCTGGCGGAAGCTCCGCTGAGTAAAGCAGGTTTCTGGGTTTTTTTTAGCTTCTTTATTCGCAACATATTTGCTTAGATTTGCAGCTGAGAGGGCAGCAAGTCAGGCGGGGAATGTTGGAGTTCTCCATCACTGAAGCAAGCAAGCCTCCCTGTTCGCATCAGCTGCCTGGCTGCCGGCCGCCATCTTGGCTGCCAGTTAATTTGCATATCTCGGCCCTACTCTGTGAGTGACAGGGGGATTAGCCAATGGGAAGGGTAGCGGTCGTATGCCAATTACCATGTTTCTCTTTTATTAGTGTAGATAATACATCAATATCTCATTTTTACTTGAGAAAAGAGAAGTTTAGCAACTTTAAATTTTGTAAGGTTAAGAATTAAAGAAAGCAGTCAAACTTCATGTTTTACATGGTACCAAAGCACTTAGCCTTCAAAATTTATTATATAGTATGAGAAAGTTTCACAATCAAGTTTTAGCATCTTCATGAGAAAACAGAATGGTATTTGACACAAGCTAGTATGTCTATGATCTTGATAATTTTATACTCTAGTCTCTTTTTAATTATACTGGCTTTTATATAACAAACAACATATTTTTCATAAATTGTAAATTTCTTTTGTTCTGCTGAATTTTGTTTTAAAATATATTTTATTATAAAAATACTAGAGGCTCAGTGCACGAAATTCATGCACAGGTAGGATCCATAGGCCTGGCCGGCAATCAGGGCTGATCAGATTCCCCACCTCCCCAACTTCTCCTTCCCTCGCTCCCTCAGTGCCCACCACCACTGCTGGTCACCTATTATGTTCTGCGCTGCCCCCGATGGTCAGCGCACGTCATAGCAAGTGATCAAACTCCCGTTCTCTCGGTCAAACTCCTGAGGGGACACTTTGCATATTAGCCTTTTATATATATATATAGATTTTATATACATTTTACTTATATATATATGTATGAGGTAAAGAGAATTGAAATAAATACTATGCATACAATACGCTGTTTGAGAACTATATTTCTATCTCATCAAAGCCTCCTATATACACTTCTGTCATCTCTCTGATGATTAGTGACTTTGAGCATTTTTTCATATCTTTCTTGGCTATCTGTATGTCCTCTGTTTATTAACTTATTTTTATATTATTTTGATTAATACCATTCTTAATTATTGCTATTATAGAAAGCTTTAGAACCTGATAATTTAAGTACTTACACATTGTTGTTCTTCTTGACGTTTGCCTTGACTTTCCTAGACATTGTGTATCATCATATAACTTTTAGACCCAGCTTGTTAAACTACACCAATGCATATACACAGACACTCAGTATTGTATTACATCTACTGATCCATTTGGAAAGACAAATTCAACAAAATTTGAAATCTCAAAAATCTTGATTCTTCCAATATCTCAACTTTTTTCAATCTTCCTCCTTTATATCCCTTAGCAAATTTGTAGGTTTCAGTGTAGATATTTTTGTCATCCTTTGTGGAATTAATTCTTAGGTATTTGATTCTTTTGAAGCTCATTCAAATTATATATTTTTTAATTAATTGATAGTTGCTTTTTGGTTGTTGAAATAGAAATGATTTTAATAACTTTTTATTTAATAGCTTGCTAAGATCACTACTTACTATTTGTGGATATCTTTATGCTTATAATATATACAATTATTTTGTTTTCTAATAATGACAGTTTTGTGTATTTTCTTCTATTTTAATATCAATTTATTTCTACTTCATCAATTGCACTGAGTGGGTTTAACAGTACAATATAGAAAGGTGATGAAAGTGAATATCATTATTCTATTCCTTATTTTAGAGAGAAGAATTTAATAGGTCATCAACTATTGTCATGAGGAGAGCATTATTTTGTTTTTGTTTCTTTACATATCACTTTTCCTTTAAAAAAGTTTGCTTACTTTTTATAGTTTGAGTAGTTTTTAAATTATAAATGTCTATTAATATCAAAGTATATTGTGGATGGAATGATAAACAAATTCACACTAGCTCAAATTTTGAAAGAAAATTTTAGATTACATAAAATATTTGGGTTTATTAACCATTTCATGGAAAATATTTTATTGGAAAAAGTCTGATTATAGAGCTGTGTTTTTATCCTCTTTTTAATGAACAATAATAAACTTGCTCAATTCAATTTGGCCTCAGATTCTAGGTTTACTCAAATGTACAAAAAGATATAATCAAGAATAATCTATTAATTATTAATCTAGAATATGTTTAAAATCTATAATAAAATGTACTTTATTGTGAAATTTGTAAGCAAATTACTTAGCACTGGTTTTTGTTTTATAATAGAGATTTAATAAATATTTTACTGTCACGCAATAAAGGCTATAATTTAAAGAGAAAATAATATAAAGAGAGTTTCAGTATTTAGATAAACTAATTGCTAACACTCATTAATACTATGGAAACTGAATATCCAGCTTCTGATGATGTTATAAATATAGCTTCCAACAAATTATGTGGCCCCATAATGAGACAAGATATCAATGCCACAATGAAGGCACTCTGGATTATAACTATAATGACTAATCAGAAACATACCTTCTATACATTTCACATTAAAATGAGATTAAGTCCCACACTGAGCTTTACAGCCCTTAACTCAGACTGATTGCTCTTAATATCACAGCAGCTTTGAAACATTGGAAACGATCATAGTTTTTCAAGAGGATTACATTGATATCTTCTTTGAGATTTGACACACTGTGTAATGAAATCCGCCTTTCACCAAATTTGAACAACAGATTTACTGAAATTTATATCTGTCTTACTGGAATGTTTAAGGAATAGAAGTTTATTCTAAAGAATGTGGTACAAAATATCAACTCTAGCAAAAAGTACAGTTGAGGAAACTGAGAAGAAGTATAGCCAGGGATTCCATTCGGGGTCACTTAAAATATGAAACAGCATTACCTAATAACCCGATAGAGCTGCTTAAACAAGTCATATTTATTTTTCTGACTTATATTTTTGTTGTATGCAAGAAAATGTCAATAATATGTTTAATTAATAGTGTATTGTTTAGCATTTTGAAAATGCACACGTTTGAAAGATTCTAAAAGATAGACCCATACTTAAGGTGTATAAAATACCCCATTCACATTTAGAGTTTAAAAGAAAATTAGAAAGTATTTAGAAATTGAGACAAATGAACTCATGTTTAATAATAGAAGTTTAGATTGATGAGGAATCTCATGTAATATAAAAAGCATCTGATGGAATAGAGATTGGAATTACTGGAACTCTCTGGCCTTATTTTCTATTTTCATCTACCAACATTTATTTTGGAAGTGCACCACAGCCCACTGCTGAGGTGATACTGTAATGTAGCACATCTAATGAACTCATAGTGACTCATTTTTCATTACATTTAATAAAGCAAAATTCTTCCAAGATCACAATGCTTTTTTTAGTTTGAATCCAATATTTTGCTAAAATTTAATTATTTATTAATCACTAACATTTTTGTGGCCACTGATTCTTAAATTTTGTTTTACAATTAGATTTCTTTGAGAACAGAACCATAAGTGGATTTCATCTTTGTGCAATATGATTCCAAAGTCCTGTTTTATTTATTATAAATGCAGAAATGACGATAAGATAATGTTCACAACTGCTTCCGTTTCTATGTTGTTTCTTTCCTTCACATACATTTCTGGGAAAAGCCTGTAGATGCAGTTATGAGGTAAAGGGAAAAGTAAATATAATCTTTTTTTATTTTTTTTGAGAACCATTTGTGGATCACCAATTGGAAGGATAAAATGCTTTACTCTGTACTAAAATGTCTCGCATCTCTGATCAGTATTTCTCTTAAGAAAAAATATTCAGCTCTCATATTTGCATAACATTTCTAGACCCCATTATAATAAAAAAATAAGTATGGGCTATTGTGTCTGTCTCTGAATAGTAAGAATAAAATCATGATGAGGATAGCAAGTTCAACTCAGGGAGATCACTGTTTTGCATGCTACTTTGCATTTCTTATGTATTCGTGTTGTACTGTTTCACTACCAGAAAAAATAAAAGGTAACTTTTGAAGAAAAGACATAATCTAACAGGAATCTTGGTGAAAATCCTTTAGCAGCATACCAAAATACAAACTTGGTATCTAAACACATTCAAATCCTTTATTACATGAAGGGAAATTGGAATTAAATTCTCTTAGTGCACATAAGGTGCAAAATTCAAATTTATGGGACAGTTCATATGCAGGAGAGAAGAGCACATAATGATTGCAAAAAATGGAGTGATATTGCACAAAGACATATATCTTTACCAAATTTAGTAATATTTCTCTACTTATTTTAATTAAACAATCACTATTTTGCTTTTAACCATATTTTTACTCCACCTTGATCACAGAAAATCAAATAAACTCAAAACACAAAAACACATTAATAGTATAATTGACCAAATTATGACTCTACTTAGAAAATCCCTTGTTATTTTATCAAAATCATAAGAAGAGCTTCAAAGCCCTTGGTATGTTTGTAATTAGTTTCACCAAACTGAAAGTTCAGCTTTCATTACAATTCAAACCATAATTAAAATTTCTATGTGCCTAGGCTTAATTTTGAAAATAAAGTGAGTTAAAAAATTAAACAAATTTATATCATTAAGTTTATCTTTATTTTAAAAGTCGATAGACACAAAATTAATTAATTAATTAATTAAAAAAATTTTTTTCTACTAACCGGATTATTTTTTTTCCCTGTTACACTATCATCACATTGGATATTAAATCCTGCAATATGGATCCCTCTCGTTGTAATATGATTTGTGGAGAGCCAGGCAGTAACCCTAAAAATCCAGCTCCTAAACAATAAGAAAGGGAGACTATTTTTAATTATACAAGAAACCTAGTGCTCTCTAAAACTATTAACCACAAGGCAAGTGGTAGCAGAAGGTCCAAGGAATCATGCCATCTAGTGTTTTTCATTGATTCAACCATTTCCTAATATACTTAAGACAGCTTTCTTCCTTCTGTGCTCTTGAGCTTTGTGACCCTATTAATGGAAATCTGAATCTCCCAAACATTCAACCCAGCATTTAGCAGAGTGTGAGAACTTCCCGAATGTTTGTTAAAGTTAATTACAATATGAAATCAAGAGGTATTTGACTTCTGTAATATGCAAAATCACTTATTGTCCCTATAAATTCAAATTTAACCTGAAGAATTTAACCCAGATTTGACTACTTATCATTTCCTAGGAAAACAGAACTCTTAAATTATCACCCACTCCTCTCTCTTAATTCAACTTTGATTAAAAATAGTCAGTGAAGCACCCCTGAGAACTTCAGCCTCTTGATTGCCAACAGCAATCAAGGTTCAACTACAAGACTATGCACACAGCCCACACAGAGTCACACCTGAGTGCCCAGCTCAGGTGACTAGATAGGCTGAGCCAACTGTGCCCTACAGAACACCTACTTCACAAGGCCATTCTACCAATTCTAGGAGGCATAGCAGCTCTACCTTATACATAGAAACAATCATAGGGACAAGGCAAAGTGTGGAGACAAATAAATATGTCACAAATTAAAGAAATGGAAGCAAGCAAACTACTCAATATAGAGTTCAAAACTATAGTTATAAGGTTACTCAAGGATGTTCATGAGACGTTCAAGGATCTCAGTGAGAATGTTAAAGACACGAAAAAGGACCTATCAGAAGTTAAGTATACACTCAGCTTAATAAAGCATACATTCTGAAATAAAGAATAATTTACAGGGATTCAACACTAGAGTAGAAGATTCTGAGAATCAAGTTAATGATTAGGAATGTGAGGAAATAAGAAACACCAAGCAGAAGAGCAAAAAGAAAAAAATAATCCAAAAATATGAAGAGAGAGTAAGGAGACTCTGGGACCTTCAAATGTATAAACCCCATCATGGGGTGCTGAAATGAGAAAAGAAACAGCAGGATACTGAAAACCTACCTGAAGAAATAATGACAGAAAACTTCCCCTACCTGGTGAAAGAAATAGATGTACAAGTCCAGGAAGCCTAGAGAATCCCAAACAAGAGGAACCCAAAGAGGCCCACACCAAGACACATCATAACTAAAATGCCAAGAGCAAAAGACAAAGAGAGAATCTTAAAAGCAGCAAGAAAAAAGCAGTTAGTTACCTACAAGGGAGTGTCCATATTACTGTCAGCTGATTTCTCAACAGAAACTTTGCAGGACAGAAGGGAAGAAATATTCAAAGTGATGAATAGTAAGGACGTATAACCAAGACCACTCTACCCAGAAAAGCTATCATTTAGAATTGAAGGTCAGATAAATAGCTTCACAGTCAAGAAAAAGCTAAAGGAGTTCATCACCACCAAACCAGTAGTTACATGAAATGTTGAAGGGTATTTACTAAGAAGAGGAAGAAGAAGAGGAGGAGGAGAAGGAGGAGGAGGAGGAGGAGGAGGAGGAGGGGGAAGAGGAGGAGGAGGAGGAGGAGGAAGAAGAAGAAGAAGAAGAAGAAGAAGAAGAAGAAGAAGAAGAAGAAGAAGAAGAAACAATAAATACATATCTACCAACAATAAATAAAAATCAAAATAAATTAACAAGGAATCTAATGAACAAAATAAAATGATGAATAAAATAGAACCAGAGGCATGGAAACATGGAACAGACTGACAAATCTCAGAAGGAAGGGGGGAAAGGGGGCAGGAAGAAATTAACCAAAGAACTTATATGCATATATGCATTACCTATGGACACAGACAATAGGGTGGTGAAGGCTTGGGTTAAGGTGAGAACTGGGTGGAGGGGGGCATTAGGGGTAAAAAGGAGGTCATATATAATACTCTCAACAATAAATTTTTTTAAAAAAATAAAGAAAATTAGAACTGTAACCCGCCCCCAAAAAATATTTGCAGAGTAAAGAATCTTCACATGTAAGAAATGGGCTAAAGACTGTAAAAATTGCTTACAGAACACAGAATACTGATGAAAGATCTTCTACTACAAATGATACTTAAAGAAATAAAGTAAAAATTATTTTTATTTAATCATATTGTCAACAACCATAAAGATCTATTTATGGTCATAAGTTTTAGAGAAAGAAATCCAGCTGTGTGTTGCTTAAAAGAGTGTGAATTGATGTAACCCTTCTGGAAATTAATTGGAAATATCTATCAAAATTATCACTTTATATTTACTAATTCTAAAATTTTATATATATATATCTACACTAATAAAAGAGAAAAATGGTAATTGGCGTACGACGCTACCCTTTTCATTGGCTAATCAGGGCTATATGCAGATTAACTGCCAACTAAGATTGGCAGTTAACTGCCAACTAAGATTGGCAGTTAACTGCCAACAAGATGGCGGTTAATTTGCATATGTAGGCACAATGCAGGGAGGCGAAAGAGAAAGCAGGAAGAAGCCCCCTGCCACTGACAGTGATGGGAAACCCAGGGGGGACCTAAGAGCTGGGGGGCAGGGCATAGGCGGCCCTGGGGCCGCCTTTGCCCTGCCCCCCAGCCATGATCAGAGAATGAGGCGCCTTTGCCACCCTGGCCAGTGATAGCAGGAAGTAGGGGTGGAGCCATCGATCGGAGCTGGTCATGGTCGAAGCTGGCAGTCCCGAGAGCTAGGGGTCCCTTGCCTGGGCCTAAAGTGAATCCCACGATCGCGGGGCCGCTGCAGCTGCGGGTCCCCGCTGCCTGAGCCGGACGCCTCAGCCAGAGGCATTAGGCCTGGGCAGGGGCGGAGCCTGCAACCGCGGGGAGCTGGGGGTCCCCTCCCAAGGCCTGACACCTCTGCCGGAGGCCTCAGGCCTGGGTGGGGGGCGGAGCCGGGGATTGGGGGGATATGATGGTCCCCTTGCCCAGGCCTGAAGCCTGGGTCAGAGGCGTCAGGCTTGGGCGGGGGGTGGAGCAAGCGATCAGAGGGAGATGGGGGTCCCCTGCCCAGACATGATTCCTGGGCCAGAGGCCTCAGGCCTGGGCGGGGGCCAGAGCCAGTGATCAGGGGGAGATGGGGGTCCCCTGTCCAAGCCTGACACCTCTGGCAGAGGCGTTAGGCCTGGGCAAGGGGCCGATCAGGCGATCGGAGGGTGATGGGGGTCTATGCCTCTGGCCGAGGCATCAGGCCTGGGCAAGGGGCAGAGCTAGCAATCGGAAGGGTCTGGGGGCAGAACCAGTGATGGGGGGAAATGAGGGTCCCCTGCCCAGGCCTGACGCCTCTGACAGAGGCGTCAGGCCTGGGCAAGGGGCTGATCCTGCGATTGGAGGGTGATGGGGGTCAACGCCTGAGGGCTCCCAGTATGTGAGAGGGGGCAGGCTGGGCTGAGGGACACTCCCCCCCCCCCCCCACACACACACACACAGTGCACGAATTTCGTGCACCGGGCCCCTAGTATGTATATATATATATATATGCACATATATATAATATTGAATTAATTGTATTTTTTCAAAGCAAAATATTGGCAAAATACCTGGATGCCTATTAAGAGGGATCTGTTTAAATAAATTATGGTATGTGTTCATACTTTTGAAATTTATAAGTCATTTTAAAAGTTTGGTGTAGCTCTATAGGGACAGATATGGAAGGTTATGTGGATGCATCATAGTGTCAGAAAAGGACAACTGTATCAGTTTTCTATTGCTACCATATCAAATTACCACATACTTAATGGCTTGAAAGGAAAGAATTTATTTTGTAAATAAAGTTTTATTTAAAAAATCAAAGACTAGCACTTTGGATGGGCCTTTCCTTGGAGTCTCACAAGATAAAAATTAAGGAGTCACAAGTCTGTGTATGGAAATTGTAGGGGATAATATGTTTCCCTGCTCAATCAACTTGTTGGAAGAATTCAGGTTGTTGTTGAGGCTGTATGACTATTTGTGTGTAGGTTATTAGCAGAGGGCTATTCCCAGTTTCTAAAGGACACTACATTTCTTGGTTCATGGCTACCTTCCCACATCTTTAAGACCTCCAATCACCAAGTCCTCACCTTGCATATCTCTAATCTAATATTTTGCCTTTCTCTGCCAAAGCAACTCTCAGACTCTTCTGTCTTTCACTTTTAAGTGTCTATGTGATGACACTGATCCTATCCAGGTAATCCAGGACAATATCTCCATATGAAAGTCTGCAACCTTAATTTCATTGGCTAAGTCTATTTTGCCATTTAATAAGTCGCACTGAGAGATTTGAGGGAGTAGGGTTTGGACAACTTTGGGGGATCATTATCCTAGTTTTTCAGTATCTAGTATGTTACCATTGTTTTGGAAAAAATACTGCAATCAATTTGGTTATGTAAATAATATATATGAAGTTACTTGGAGGCTCTAACCAGTTTGGCTCAGTGGATAGAGCGTCGGCCTGCGGACTGAAAGGGCCCAGGTTTGATTCCAGTCAAGGGCATGTACCTTGGTTGTGGGCACATCCCCAGTGGGGGGTGTGCAGGAGGCAGCTGGTCGATGTTTCTCTCTCATTGATGTTTCTAACTCTCTATCCCTCTCCCTTCCTCTCTGTAAAAATCAATAAAATATATATAGTTTTTTAAAAAGAAGTTACTTGGAAAAGAATAGGAAAAGTTTGAAGAGAGGATCTGGGTTTCTAGGAGATAGTGCATGGGTAGACACTTTTCAATATTTATCCTTTGTACATTTTAAATGTGCATATATGTTTATAAACATATATATGTATACAATATGCATAAATCTTGAATTTATATAAAAACCAGGGGCCAGTGCACGACATTCATGCACTCGGGAGGTCCCTCAGCCCGACCTGCGCCCTCTCACAGTCTATGAGCTCTTAGAAGATGTCCAACTGACCGTTTAGGCCCACTCCCCTCTGGCAGCTGGCAGTTGGACATCCTTAGCACTGTGGCGAAGGCGGGAGAGGCTCCCACCACCACCAGCGTTGCTGCACTCACCAGCGGTGAGCCCAGCTCAGGGCTTCTGGCTGAGTGGCGTTCCCCCTGTGGGAGTGCACTGACCACCAGGGGGTAGCTCCTGCATTGAGCGTCTGCCCCTGGTGATCAATGCACATCATAGTGACTGGTTGTTCCACCATTTAGTTGATTTGCATATTAGCTTTTTATTATATAGGATATGTACAATATAAATATATTAAAAATATAATTTTCAGATTTTTTTTAGAAAAGATAATTTTTGATTTGGAGAAGATTATACTAATTTCCTCATATCTGGAAATATGTTGTAGGAAATGATTAGTGGATAAGATTTAGTATAAATAGAAAAAAAACAACCCTATATCTACAATGAAAAATTATATGAAGAAAGCTTTTTTAAACCTTTGTAGTTATTCAGGGGATGTTAATAATAGTTATAAAGAAGCCTCTAGAAGTTTTTACAGAGATAATAGCCCATTGTGCAGAATCTACACTAATACAAGGCAAAGTTGCTAATTGATCATACTTTTGGTATGCCCAAGCCACGCCCATCAGCCAATCAGAGTGGCTATATGCAAATTAACCCAACCAAGATGGTGGCCGGCAGCCACAGAGCTGGAGCAAGCAGGAGGCTTGGTTTCCCCAGAGATGGAGGAAGCCAAGCTTCCCACCAGCGGCTGTGTGCTCCACTAAAGGCAACAAAGTTTCAATTATAGAAGATAAATAAATCCCAGATACCAGCTTCCAACTAGCCTCCACTGGAAGCTTGGGTGGCTGGGGGCCATGGCCAGCCTGCAAACAGCCAACAGCCCCTCACCCAGGATGGCCACACCCTCATGGGGTGAGGGTCCCCACTTGGGGGCCTGGCCAGTCTGCAAACAGCCATCAGCCACTCACCCAGGCAGGCCACACTTTCATGGGGTGAGGGTCCCTGCTGGGGGCTTGGCCAGCCTGCAAACACCTATTAGTCCCTCACCAAGACTGGCCAGGCACCCCAGCAGGACCCCCCACCCTGAAGGGGGTTTAGCCAGACTGAAATGGCCCTCAGCCCCACACCCAGGCTGGCTAGGCACCCCAGTGGGGACCCCCACCCTGATCTGGGACACCCTTCAGGGCAAACCAGCTGGCCACCACCCATGCACCAGGCCTCTATCATATATAATAAAAGGGTAATATGCAAATTGACCCTAACAGCAGAATGACTGGGAATGACTGGTCACTATGACACACACTGACCACCAGGGGGCAGATGCTCAATGTAGGAGTTGCCGCCCTGGTGGTCAGTATGCTCCCACAGGGGAAGCTCTGCTCAGCCACAAGCCAGGCTGATGGCTGCCAGCACAGTGGTGGTGGTGGGAGCCTCTCCTTCCTTCTCAGCAGCGCTAAGGATGTCTGACTGCAGCTTAGGCCCAATCCCTCGGGGTCTGGGCCTAAGGCAGCAGGTGGTCATCCCCCGAGAGGTCCTAGACTATGAGAGGGCACAGGCTGGGCTAAGGGACCCTCCCAAGAGCACAAATTTTTGTGCACCAGGCCTCTAGTAATATAATAATGAGCATGGATTAAATAAAACAAATGGAAATTACTTAAGAGGAATTAAAAAGAGGAAAAATTAACAAAATAGTGGTAGAATGAGAGAACTGAAGGGTGAAGTTTTTACAATAGATGTGATACCTATATAGATTGTGTGTGTGTGTTTGGGGGGGGGTGTTTATGTACATATATGTTTTTCCCTAGAAAATAAACAAAGATACATAAGAAACAACAGTGATATTTAAGAAAATTCAAATAATGGAGGAGCTGCTATTGTTGACACTGATGGAAGTGGAATGAAGTTTACCACGAAAAACCCCACCTTTTTGAGGACATCAAAAAATAATTTAACAGCATTTAATGAAATAGAGGGTGAAGAACTTATGAATATGATGGCTGATGCTTGGGTCTATTATAATTTTTAGATTAATCTGAATAAACCTACATAAGATCTTTTATTTGAGGGAAACCTGAAATAACCAGCATAATCAATGGATAGTAAATTTTATTTCTTTTAAAGAAGAGATGCAAAATATTGGAATAGGAAGCTACTAAGATTATTTAATTAATTAAGATTGCCTTCAGGCTTGTCTTCTTACCAATACCAGAAGAATGAGGGAAGATGTATATAATAGAAGGCCTAGTAGTATATCTTAATAGTGACAAGAATAAAAAAATAATCTGCGAAGCATAAAAAAAGCACAGAATATTTTAAAAGGTGGTAGAGTGGAGGGATTTAAAAAATATTCACCAACATATTTATATAGGAATTAATAAAACTCTAATGCTTTGATAAGACATACTGTGTGAACCTGACTTCCTGATTAAATGACAGAAATGCTCAACAGAGTATATACCTCATTATCCATAAGGGTATGTAGATAGAAATTAAAGAAAGAAATGAATGAAGACTTATTATCCTTTTCATGTACATGTAGTTTGTAAAAACTATAAAGAGAGCACTTTTATAAAATTTAAGGTGTTAAAAAAAGGATACAAAGTATTTCAAGTCTGGAAATTAGGTAGATCTAACAATTTAATAACTGAAAACAGTAGAGCTAAGAGAAAGATATTTGAATGTATTAGAGCAAGACACAACAAAACAGTATGACAACTGGGATATACAGAGAAATTACATGCTATTAAAGGAAGAGAATGAAGCAAAGGAAGAGGATAAAGCAAAGAAAGAAAAACATGCATTTTGAAGGAAACTATGCATTCCCTTAAGAATGAGTATGTGGTTATTACAGAAGGATTGGTATGAGGGACAGAAAGATGTCACAAGCAATAGTTTAACAAAATAAAAAACACATTGGCAAAGTTATGAAAACCTGTAAGAATAGTTACGCAAAATAAGAAATGACAGAGTTTACCCCAAACATAGTCATGATCTCCCTTGTCCCCAAAGATCACACATTCCCATGAGGAAAGAAAGATTCATAACTTGAGTTTGCCACTTTTTGTGAGGACTTTATGCTCTTTCAGCGCTTATAAACTCTTCCAGAACTCTGTTTTCCAAAGGCCCTACAAGGTGCTTGTATCTGGGAGCAAGGCCCTGACATCCCTGAAGGTTTGCTGTTACACAGGGAGGCCAAGGTCAATATTCCTGTACTATCTTTCAACCGACCCCGGTTTCAAACCCTTAAGAAAGGCTGACACTCAGAAGGAAAGAAGGGAACATGTTAATAGTTGGGACTTATCTTTGGAATACAGGAGCCTATTTAATTGAATTCTTAGGTCAATTTTCTATTGTGTTAAGTATATATGCCTCTCACTAAAGTGTATCTCATCAATGAGATCCTTTGTCTTGATATAACTGGAGGAAATAGGGTTGGAATGAAGAAAGCTGCATTAGATTAACATTTAACATTTATGCATCCATGTTTTAAACAGCAGAAAATGACCATAATTTGTGTGGGGCTTCTTCTTAGATTTTTTTTTTTGCATTTTTGAATTTCTAGTGTGAATGGAGTGCTCAAGTAAAAAACCCACACAATAATTTAAAAAGGACATAACATAAATTGCTCTGCATGAAGATAATGCCTAAGAATAGAGTAAAAATGTTTGTAAAAACCCCAGAAAAATATTGAATGGAAGCATAGCAAACGAGTTTTTTTAATTTAAATTAATGTTAATAAGGATTATAATAATACAATTATTTTATTATGCATGAAAAAGAAGGATGAGGGGGAAAGAAAGAAAAACGAGAGAGGGAGGGAGGAAGAAAAAAAAGCCAACGAGGCTTACCCCAGCAAATGTTATCCCAGGCAGCCTTCCCTATAAGCTTGCAGGTACACTCGATCAATCGATCAATTGGAGAGTGCTTGCAAACTGGGTGGGAGAGTTAGAGGCTTCCTGCTATTGTTAATGTCTGGTTCCCTCACTCTCCACTTCCATCACATGAACAACCAGCTCCCTACATTCACTTCCTGTTCTGACAGGAGCAACACTACGGATTCCTCGCCCTAGCCGGTTTGGCTCAGTGGATAGAGCATCAGCCTGTGGACTCAAGGGTCGCAGGTTCGATTCCGGTCGGGGGCATGTACCTTGGTTGCAGGCACATCCCCGGTGGGAGGTGTGCAGGAGGCAGCTGATTGATGTTTCTAACTCCCTATTCCTCTCCCTTCCTCTCTTTAGAAAATCAATAAAATATATTAAAAAAAAATACTACGGATTCCTGAGATCTTGGCATATCTCTAGTCCTCCTTCAGAAATCAAGTGGGAAGCTTTGATTTAATATTTTCATTTGGATGATCATATAAAATACATTATAAATCTGAAATAGAAGAATTGGAGCTAAAACAGTGCAGAACTAGTACCAGCGTATAATTTTTAGCAAAAATTATTTGTACTTATATTTGTAATAGTTTTGGTGACAAATAGACTATGTTTTCTCTGGATAGCAGCAAAAGAACAAAAGAAGGAAAAATATAAATGTTGTTTTCATATCAAGTGAAAGCCAAATGACATAATGGCACATTAAATTTTCTAATAAAAATAAAATAGCAAAAGGATAAGCAGCAACAAAAACGACAAAAAGACATGCTGACTTTTGTAAAGCAAAAGAGTAGAAAGCACAGTTTTAATTCTCCAAAATTGTGGTTTTCTTTAAATATTTTAAGAACTTTTAACATTTTCACAGTAATTTTCAAAAGGTCTATAGGAGCAGACTATTAAAAATGAATGAATTTGTTTATACTAAGTACTTCAATGTACTTTTTCTTTGATATTTTGTCTGTTTTGTTTTGTTTTGTTTTTTACAAAAATTAAACCAGGGACTACCTGCAATGAACTCATAATACTATTTCTTTTCTCTTATCTAGCATTTTCACAGCCAAACAAGCAAAGTAGAGATCGAGGTGCCAATATTATGAGGATATAAGTACAGTGATTTGTACGGAATTTACATATCAGCTTTGGGATATAATTAAATGAGCCTATCTTGTACAAAATATTTTATAAATAGCATTGCATAATTTTAGTTGTTATATTTTAGTTATACTAACAGCTGAAGACACTATACATTGTATAAAACTAAGAAAATTTGATGTGACATATACACTGAGTGGTCAGATTATTATGACCACCCCATTAGTACAATGAAGTGAATTAGTTATGCAAATAATAATAATAAAACCTTGAGAGTATTTGCTTAGGAAGTTTTCAATATTCAGTATTTTTGGAAATGTCAATGAAGTACTGATGGGGTGGTCATAATAATCTGGCTGGTCATAATAATCTGGCCATTCAGTGTATATATGTATAGATAAATTATATATAGTCATTTAAATTTTTAATGAAAATTATAGAATACATATGAGTAAGTATCTGGAAAGAAATAAACACATTTTAGAAACTAATTATTAAATGTTAAAACACTTAACCACCTCTAAGTCAGAAAGTGGTAAATGATGATGATCCACAAGTTTCATGTATAACCTTTCTGATTTCACCTTGCCTCAGTTCCTTCCTAAATAAATCAACAAAGGGTACCCACTGTACTCACCAACCCCCATATCTGTAACACAGTCATTCAGAAATCAACGTTCTCTCTATATACTGTGTCATTTCTTGAAGTCTTGGAATATTTTAATGTTATCATTCATTTGACTGGAAGACAAGGGAATTGAGAGTACATGAAGCATAGGTCAATGGATTTTATGAGTCAAAACATGTTCCATTAAGCAGAAGTATAAAACAGTATCAAGGAATTGCCTGTGAGCATTAGAATTATAGTCTAGCCTTACATAGTAAAAAAGGAGAAAATATTTGGTGAAACCCAAGACAGTCTTTCTCATGATCTTCCTGGTCCCTATTCCCACTATGCTGAATTGAGTGCTAATACTCTTGTATTTGTTTTTGCTTTGAGTTTTGTTGTTACAGTTTTTACTACCTATTACTATCACAGTAATATAGTATCCCATTGTATGAATATCACAGACCATATTTATCTATTCTACTGTTAATGAATATTTTGTTTGGGTCCATCTTTGTTATTACCAATAATGCTGGAGTAAATACTATTTTATATATCTCCTATTATACACATGCAAGAGTTTCCCAAGGGTATAAGGCCAGTGGTACCATTACTTTGTCAGCAGGCAAGAGCATGTTGATTTTGTTGGTTAGTATCAAATTGTTTTCACAATTGGTTGCATTTCCAGCTGTGGTTGAAAACTCCCAATGCTCCATATTCTCACCAATGTATTATATTGCTAGACTCTTCTTTTTTAATCTAATGGGTATAAAATTATCTAGAATCTATTCACGTGTTTAACAAATATTTGATGAATGCCTACTGTGTACTATGTACTTTATTCCTCCCTTCATCCCTGCTTTTCTTCCTTCCTTCCTTTTTGAAGTTATGTTTTATCATATTAAGAAAGTTTTCTTCTCTTGGCCAGAAGAGTGGCTCAGTGGTTGAGCACTGAACTATGAACCAGGAGGTCGCAGTTCAATTCCTGGTCAGGGCACATGCCCAGGTTGCAGGCTCACCAGGGCTCAATTCCCAGTAGGGGCCTGTGGCAGCTCATCAGTGATTCTCTCTCATCGTTGATGTCTCTATTTCTCCTTCTCTTTTCCTCTCTGAAATCAATAAAAGTCTATTTTAAACACATGCTTTTTTAAAAAAATAAAGTTTCCTTTATTTCCTGGTTTGATGAAAGGTTTTTTATTTGTGTTTTTTTTTTTTCATGAATTAGTATTGACTTTATAAAACATTTTTTTCTGCATTTATCAGATGACAGTATAATGCATTTCTTTTGTAAATGTATTAAACAACACTGATTGATTTTCAAATATTAAAGAACTTTGTATTCCTGGAATACATTCAAGTCATAATGGATTTTTCTTTTTAAACACAATGTTGCCTTTGATTTGTTAACATTTTATTTAGTGTATTTTTACTAGGCTCGTGAGAGTTATAACCCAGTAACTGTCCTTATAAGATCTTTGTCAGTTTTCGCTATTGGGCTTCGGCTGGCCTTACAAAACACATTGGGAAATGTTCCTTATATCTGTTTAAAATCATTATTCTTTGCTCCTTAAGTTTTTGGAAGGATTTTAAAGGAAGCTTTTTCTGGCTAGGTTTCTTTTTTAGTAAGTTTTAAAATAATCCATTATCTTAAAAATAAATATAGAATGATTCAGATTTTCTATTTTCCTTCTGTCAGTTTTGGAAAGCTGTATTTTTCAAAGAATTTTCCAATTTAAATGAATAATTTTTCAAAGTTTATTAACATAAATATTCTTATCTATTAATATCTACAAATTCAGTTCTGATATCATATTTATCTTATTTAGTAGCTTTTGTTTTCTTTCTCTTTTTTTCTTCTTTGACTCTTCTAAGGGCATATCCATTTTATTAATGTTAACAAACTTTCGGCTTTATTCTTTTTTTTTTTTCTATTGAACTTGTGGTTGACATTTAATTGACTTCTGTGCTTACATATACTGTCTTCTTTTATCTATTATCTTTGTTTTTATTGTCTTTTCCTAGCTTCTCGAGATTTATCTAAGATTTAATTATTGAATTTTAGCATGTCTTCTTTTCTATTATATTCA
Organism: Myotis daubentonii; assembly: GCF_963259705.1. Taxonomy (NCBI): domain Eukaryota; kingdom Metazoa; phylum Chordata; class Mammalia; order Chiroptera; family Vespertilionidae; genus Myotis; species Myotis daubentonii. The sequence continues at coordinate 48,685,370 of NC_081844.1, read as the reverse complement.
TTTAGAGCTATAAGCACTATTGCAGCTATATCCCAAGATTTAAGATTGCATATTTTTATTACTGTTCAATGGAAAATATTACTGAAATTTTATTGTATTTCTTTCTTACTCGTTTGATATTTTAAGGGTGTTAATTTGCAAATAGTTGAGAATTTTCCACTTATCTCTCTGGTACTCTGTGCTATGTTAATTCCATTATCAGAAGGGAACACAATACTTTATATTTGTTGTTTTCAAATGTGTTGTAACTCATAACTTGTTTTATGTTCCAACATCATCTCTTTTGTTAAACTTTTCGTGTATCCTTAAAAATAATTCATCTTTTGCAGCTTTGAGCTGTAATATTTTATATGTCAATTAGGTCAAATGTATTAAATGTGTTGTTCATTTTTTAAAAATGTATCTATATTGTTTAAAGTATTACAGATGTCCTCCTTTTCACTCCATTGATCCCCTCATTCTCCCCGCTACCCCAGTCACCCCCTCCCTATTTATTTGTGTGTGTGTGTGTGAGGGAGGTCTGTTTCTTTTACCAGGTACTGAAAAAGGTGAGTTATAATGCCCAATCATGATTGGGGATATTTTCCCCCTTTTTGTTCATTTATTTTTGTGTTATATATTTATATAATGAATGAGGAAGAACAGCAGAAGAGTACATGTACTTGTGGGAAGGCGTTGGAAAATCATGGAAGACCATGCAGGTAATTGAAAGAACTGTGGTTTCACTAAAGTTGAAATGGGAGCTACTAGTATTGCTGGGTTTTTGACCAGAATAGTGACATGAAGTTACTGATAAGCCCATAGTATGGTTTTAACACATTACAAATTTTTTTTAATTAAATCTTTATTGTTCAGATTATTACATTTGTTCCTTTTTTTCCCCCCCCATAACTCCCCTCCTCCCAGTTCCTGCCCCACCCTCCGCCCTCACTCCCCACCCACTGTCCTCATCCATAGGTGCACGATTTTTGTCCAATCTCTTCCCACATCTCCCACACCCCTTTCCCCCCCCAAGAATAGTCAGTCCATTCCCTTTCTATGTCCCTGATTCTATTATAATCACCAGTTCATTCTGTTCATCAGATTATTTATTCACTTGATTCTTAGATTCACTTGTTGATAGATGCATATTTGTTGTTCATAATTTGTATCTTTACCTTTTTCTTCCTCTTCCTCTTCTTAAAGGATACCTTTCAGCATTTCATATAATCCTGGTTTGGTGGTGATGAACTCCTTTAGCTTTTCCTTATCTGTGAAGCTCTTTATCTGACCTTCAATTCTGAATGATAGCTTTGCTGGATAAAGTAATCTTGGTTGTAGGTTCTTGGTATTCATCACTTTGAATATTTCTTGCCACTCCCTTCTGGCCTGCAAAGTTTCTGTTGAGAAATCAGCTGACAGTCGTATGGGTATTCCCTTGTAGGTAACTGAGTTTCTTTCTCTTGCTGTTTTTAAGATTCTCTCTTTATCTTTTGCTCTTGGCATTTTAATTATGATGTGTCTTGGTGTGGTCCTCTTTGGATTCCTTTTGTTTGGGGTTCGCGCTTCTTGGACCTGTAAGTCCATTTCTTTCACCAGGTGGGGGAAGTTTTCTGTCATTATTTCTTCAAATAGGTTTTCAATATCTTGCTCTCTCTCATCTTCTGGCACCCCTATAATTCTGATGTTGGTACGCTTGAAGCTGTCCCAGAGGCTCCTTACACTATCCTCGCATTTTTGGATTCTTTTTTCATTTTGCTTTTCCGGTTGGATGTTTTTTGCTTCCTCGCATTTCAAATCATTGTCTTGATTCTTGCGCTCCTCTGGTCTGCTGTCGGGCGTCTGTATAATATTCGTTATTTCAGTCCGTGTGTGCTTAATTTCTAGTTGGTTCCCCAATATAAGATCAAGGGTCCTATTAGTTTTCGTGTAGATCTCATTAAGTTTATCGGCAGCTTCTAAACAGTTCTTGAGAGACCTTAAAAGTGTGGTTCTGAACTCTATTTCTTCCATTGACAATTTTGTCCTGTTTCTTTGTCTCCGCATTTTGTTATGCTTCCTTGGTGCACCCCCTAGTGGTCTTTGTTCGCAGTCTTATAGATAAATCTTGATTGTTGTAGCTAATTCCAGGGAGGGTTTGACCTCCAGGCCAAGTGGCTCTGAGAATCAGCTGTGTCAGCAGTGAGAGAACTTCTGTCCTCTAGGGAGGTGCTAATCTAGCCTTTGCCTGAGGCTATCCGGCAAATGCCTCTGTGCAGGGCTTGGGCGGGGCGGGTCGCACAGGATCAACAGGGTGGGCCAGAGAGAGCAGTTATGGCGGCTCTCAGTCCTGTCCCCAGGGGCTCTGCCTCTCTGAGTCCCAGCACCCGCTGCAAAGCTGGGAGAGAAAGCTGCACTCGCTCTGACCGAAGCCAGACAGTCCCGCTTCTCCCGTTTGAGTCTGGGTCCCTAAAGACTCGCCCGGATCTGGAGCTCAGAGTCTGCGACTCCCTCCCGATTGAAAAGTCAACCGCGCCCTCCGCCACCAGCCCACTCCGCACACTCCGCACCTCAGAATTTGACTTCAGCACTGCGCCTCCTCTGAGTGTCCGTATGTGTTTCTCTTTCCTCCTAGTTGTAGGACTTCCACTCAGCCAGCGTTCCTGTGGTTCTGGGTGATGTCCGTTCTGTGCTTTAGTTTCACTTTTGAAGTAGTTGTTCAAAGCAGCAAACTCCGGCGTTAACCTATGCCGCCATCTTGGTTCTCCCACACATTACAAATTTAAACTATTTCTTTTGTAAACTAAATAAGGTAGATTTGTTGCAAGAATGAAAAATGTGTGCATATAAGCATAACCAATGGACATAAGACACTGGGGGATAGGGGAGGCTAGGGGGACTGTCTAGGGTGGGGGGATAAAATGGACACATATGTAATACCCTTTGTAATACTTTAAGCAATAAAAAAAAAAGAATGAAAAATGTGAATGGATTAATTTACAGGAAATTTTTTTACAGACTTCTCAGTAATTTATGTAAATGTAAATAACATGCAAAGGATGCTTATACTTAGTTCTATTTGTCTCTTCTATAAACTTTATGTGCTCTTTCAATTCAGGTAACCATGATTTTATTTCTCTCAAGCCATCATAGTTCGTTAGTCTAAATTTAACCTCATGTATTGAGCATAATGCCATATGACTACAAATGACCTTCCTCCAATTTAAAGAAAACACATTTTGTTTCCTGCTATGATTTAACCGTGCCTTCTCTCTTTTCAAAAAGTTCCTAGAATGTTATATAATGGATTTTAATTTTGATACACTTCCTTGGGCTATATTGCTCCATTTTCATGGAGACAAAAGCCTCCTCTGGGTCACCAACTAATTATCCATTCCTTTGTGTCCAATCCCAAATGAATCTTTAGATCCTCTACAAATTATTAATATAATTTTCAAAGACACACCTAATGAAAGGCAGTTTAACACAGATAAAAGCTAGAGAAATTCTATAATGAGAAAATCCTTCTATGTAATGATGGTATCAAAATTTACTCCCTGCTGTTTCTTCATTGCCTACTAAATGTGTCCTTTTTTCAAGAAAAAAAAAAGTAAATTAGAAAAGATAAATAAAAGTAGAAATCTTTACAAATGACGGAGGTTACATTATCATCTAACTTCTACTGTTTCTACTCTACTCTTCAGTTATAGAAAATTATCCTTATTAAAAAATGGGAAATTTCTATCATCTAGACATGAACATTATTTTGAATTATATTTTACTTCAGCTTTACAGGCTGACCTAAACTCTGCACTGAACATATAAACTCTGCAAGTGAACATATGCATTTTCTTTCAAATGTATATAGTGCTATATGTCAGTTATATCTTAATAAAACTGGAAAAATATGTTTCTTAAGTTCAAAGCATTTCTTACTTATAGTACAAATGTTCCCTTTTGTAACGAAATGGCATAGTAAAGGCAAGTTTACCTCCTATTATTTTCCTATTTGTATTATCTTAATCCATTGGTCTTAATTTTTAAAACCACAATTAACTAAGGATGTGGGTATCTATTTCAAGGGACTAGATCAGCCACTTATAGTTTTATTTGAATTCTCACAAGACCAATTTCTTAATAACTACTACTGTCCCTTTGGGGCTCACAAGAAAGTGAATTATAACAGAACAGTGAGTTAATTAAATCTATCTCAAAGGTACTCTTTGTGAAGTCCATATATTTACTCTATATTCTACTTCCCTTTCCATACTAAATTCAGCTTTTAAGCTCACCATTTCTATTAAAAGTCTTGTACTGTAAGTAAATGGCATAAGAATGCCCTAATTATAAGATATACAGTATAAAGGTTTTCTAATAGTAATGCTAGAAATATAAAAATGCTACTAATTAATAAGAATCCCTTCCATTATAAACTATCTAAGGATAAATTGAAATGCAAACATTAAAACCTCTTGAAAATTGCCTGGCTGGTGTGGCTCAACAGTTGAGCATTGACATATGAACTAGGAGGTCGTTTAATTCCTAGTCAGGGCACATGCCAGGATTGCAGCCTTGATCCCCAGGAGGGGGCATACAGGAGGCAGCCAACTGCTGAGTCTCTCATCATTAACGTTTCTATCTCTCCCTCTTCCTTCTTCTCTGAAATTAATAAAAAAAATACTTAAAAAAGAAATGCTTAAAAATTAAAGTACATAGTGTCAAAATTCAAACATTAAAATCCAAATTGATTTATTTTCCTTGTGAGTTAAAAGTTTAAAAGATGAGGATTTATTATTATTATTATTATTATTATTATTATTATTTAGTTCAGTCTCAGCCGGATGCCAACATGGGGCTAGAATTTCTTTCAGCTGGGCTATCTCTCAATAGATTAATATAACCCCCATCAAAGCCTCATATATTACATAAATATAGTTTCAAAGCTCTCATGAACCTCACTTTATAGAGCTAAATTAGGATCCTTAATCCAATTTCAATGTGTGTGTGTGTGTGTGTGTGTGTGTGTGTGTGTGTGTGTGTGGTTGGGGGGGGGTGCAATTCTGGGACACCAGCTGGATGTCCTACAATCCAACTCAATTCTGACACTATCAGTCTCATAGGTTGAGGGCTCAGTCTTACAAGACTTCCCCATCCTTCAGATGTCTGTCCCAAGCTCTGGCTGTTACCTGTTTGTGTGACCCATGGGATCCAAATTGGAAGTTCTGTGGGTCCCTTCTAACTCAGGATGCCCATCATAACTTCAGGGTGTTAAATATACTTCTGAGCAACTCTCTGTAAATCGAGGGTCCCACAACCTGCTCCTTGGATTCCATTAATTTGCTAGAGTGACTCACTGAACTCAGAAAAACATATTTCTTACTAGATTACTAATTTGATATAACAGGATACAATTCAGAAACAGCCAGACGGAAGATGTACAGGGCAAAGTATGTGGGAAAATGGGTGGAACTTTCATGTCCTCTCCAAGAGTGCCACCCTCCCCAAATCTCCACCCCCTCCAACCTAGAAGCTCTCCAAATCCCATTCTTTTTTTCTTTTTAAAAAAATATATTTTATTGATTTTTTACAGAGAGGAAGGGAGAGATAGAGAGTTAGAAACATTGATGAGAGGGAAACATCAATCAGCTGCCTCCTGCACATCTCCCACTGGGGATGTGCCCGCAACCCAGGCACATGCCCTTGACCGAAATTGAACCTGGGACCCTTCAGTCTGCAGGCCGACGCTCTATCCACTGAGCCAAACCGGTTTCGGCGAAATCCCATTTTTTTTTTTTAAATAGAATGGGCATTTTATTACAGATGGTTTCCCATGGAAAATCCCATTCTTTTGGTTGTTATGGAGGCATAACCGCATAGGCATAATTGATTAAATCATTGGCCATTGGCAATTGATTCAGATTCCAGGCCTTTTCCACTCTCTGGAGGTTAAGTGATGGGACTAACAGTTCCAACCCTCAGAGGGCTATATAAGACCCTCAAAATCATTTGGTCTGGCCCTGCCAAGGCATTAGGGGTGAGTTAATTAAATGTTTGACCAAATAAAGCAGGCTAATTTTTAAGTTGATAAGGTCGTATGGCCCAAGAATGATGTTATAAATATCCAAATGGCCCTGGGCCAGGGGTGCCTAAACACATGGTTGGCTCCATTGACAATCAGCCCGGATCCTTAGGTGCCTTCCAAAAATCACCTCGTTAACATAACAATATTACTCTCAACATTTAGGAAATTCCAAGGGTTTGGGGAGCTGTGAACTAGAAACTGTAGATAAAGACCTAGTGTATATGAAAACTATATTTTGATAATTTGAATAACCAAATGTGCATTTTTCATAAACCACAATACTGCAAGAGTATGCAGAGTTAATAGGACACAAACGATTATCATACTTATGAATCTCCATCATCCCCAGTTGCCAGAGCTTTGACTTTAGAAAATATGAGGATCCTAGAATACAGCTCCTAATTTTTTTAAATATGCATCTTAAAAATATTTTTATTGATTTCAGAGAGGAAGGGAGAGCAAGAGAGAGAGAAACATCAATGATGAGAATCATTGATTGGCTGCCTCCTGCACGTCCCCTACTGGAGATCGAGCCCACAACCTGGGCATGTGCCCTTGACTGGAATCAAACTGGGACCCTTCATTGGGCAGGCCAACACTATCCAGTGAGCCATACCAGCTAGGTCTGATTCCTAATTTTGATGTATGATCATGTTAAGAACACAACAATATCTGTGGGAAAGACTAGGCAAAAATAAAAAATAAAAATAAAAGAATTCCCGGTTTCTGCTTCACCAGAATCACAACCAATACCAGCTAAGAGCAATCTAAAACCTGTACTGTTAAATTCACTTGTGAAATATATTCCTGCAAAAGGTTAATGTTGGCCTGCTTTATTTTCCATGGGGAGCATGACTTTGAGATTGTGGAGGAATAGCCAACTATGCATTTGTCTTCTCTCTTGGAAAGAGACATTAAAACAGTATTGCTGCCAGAACGCAAAATTTTTAGAGATTTGCAATTGTGGTAGTTCCATTCAACATGACTTATTTGGAGTATATTTTGTTTCCTTCCAACATATTCAAAACATATTAATATTCATTACCCTGAAACACTGTGTTTCTGGCAGCTCTTGATTCGTAAACTGAACCTGGCTGGATTGCATTACAAGGAATTTAAACTATTTTGGGAAATGAATTGGAACTGAGTTACAGTGACTGTGTCTGTTGCAACTCAGTATAGAAATCCTTAGGTCTAATAACTCTATCTCATGAAAAATAATTCATACTTCATATGTTAGTAGTAAAGATAGAGCCAATTTGAGACTGACAGATGATGACTCCTATGCCTACACACAGATTACATGTGTTCACACCTCTTTCCCCCTCTGCACTTACCACTGCCTGAATGGAAAATGGAAATTGGAACAACTAATCCAGAGTTGCCTATGTAAATGAGTCTAAAATGTAAAGCTGGGACCTCACCAGTGCTGCATAGCACATGCTGAACTTAGTGTACAGTAGCATGTGTTTTACTGACTCCTCATGTTTGAAAACAAACACAATATTTGAACTACTTGTTTTGTCTTATCTGAATCTTCGCTTCATTAATACCTGATTAGGTAAGGTTAGTCTTGATAGGGAAAGAGGTGGCTCAGTGGTTGAGCATCAACCTATGAACCAGGAGGTCATGGTTTGATTCCTGGTCAGGGCACATGCCTGGGTTGCAGGCTCAATCCCCAGTAGAGGGGGTGCAGGAGGCAGCAATCAATAATTCTCTGTCACCATTGATGTTTCTATCTCTATCCCCCTCTCCCTTCCTCTCTGAAATCAATAAAAATATATTTTCAAAATAAGAAAAGGAAGACCTGCCGTAACTGGTTTGGCTCAGTGGATAGAGCATCAGCCTGCAGACTGAAGGGTCCCAGGTATGATTCTGGTCAAGGGCATGTACCTTGGTTGCGGACACATCCCCAGTAGGGGGTGTGCAGGAGGCAGCTGATCAATGTTTCTCTCTCATTGATGTTTCTAACTCTCTATCTCTCTCTTCCTCTCTGTAAAAAATCAATAAAATATATTAAAAAAAAAAAGAAAGAAAGAAAAGGAAGACCTACTCCTTTTGAAAAAAATCAGCATAAGCTATAGTCACCCACTAAGATCATGATGCCACATGGCCTATAGATAAAATTTCTTGTTCAGGCTGCAGTACAACTGTAACATTCAGCTTCATAATTCAGTATCAATGTCTGCAAGCTGCTAAATGCAAAATGCCAGGCCCACTCAGGAAAGTCCAGAAGCTGAAGCCTTCGGAGTTGACTGTAAAAAAATCTCATTCAGTCAATATGTGTGTTTCTCCCCTGAAAATGTACTCCTTGCTTATTTCTAAAAGTCAAAGGCCAGTTTCCTATAAACTCAATTTGCTTCCCAAAGTCACATTCTTGTAATCCTTTTCTTCTACTCCTACGTTTGCATGCTTTCACACACACACCACCACCACCACCACCACCACCACCACCACCACCACCACCACACTTCTCAGAGTCTTCCCCTTAAGCTGCATGTCCTGGAGAAAAAGATGAGAATGTGGGCTTTTTGCAAGTAGCTTCCTCACAAGAAAAAATAAGGATAGTGGGCTGATTGAGTCAAGTGAAGTTTCTTACCAGCCGGATACCTACATCACCTTCTAAAGCAGGAGAATGAACAAAAGGGCAGAGAGGAGCCAAAAGCATTACATTATTAATACTCCCCATACATAAGAAAGCATCAGAAGAGATTTTATTAGTGAAATAAAATCTTACTGTTACTTTAATTTATGGATAATTTCATTATATGATAATTTTTCCCATTAAAAACTATAATTATACTTCTTTATTGTGAATCATTTTCATGTTCCTTAAATCTATTTTTCTTCATCAATATGTACTTTCTATTCATATAGACATACATTTGCCCTTTGTTGAAAATGTCTTAGAAATAATTCAATAAAAATCTAATCCTCATAACTTAACCACACATTAGAATATTTACAAATATGAACAGCTTACCACTGTATTGGTTAGGATGTAATTTTGGATGTTGCAACAGGGGCCAACATATCAATGGCTTAAAAAAAATAGAAGTTTATTTCCTTATCACATAAGTCATACTAGCCAGTGGGAAGAGAAGGGAAGGAGAGCATGGTTCTTTGCTACCTGGGGTTTGTTAGAAATGCAATTTTCTGGCCCATCTCTGACATAATAAATCAGAATCTCTGGGGCGGGGCCTAGGAATCGGTCTTTAATAAGCTAATCAGATGATGGGGGCATATGATATCACAGGTTACTGGAACCCAGCCCGAAAAGCTGATTTTGTAAGCGTGAGGTGGGGGATGCTAATTTGAATTTCTAAGAATCTCAGGGGCTGATGATAGTGCTGGTTGTGGACCACACTTTTAGAAGCACCTCTGACCTGGCCACCATGGCTCAGTGGTTGAGCTTCGACTTATGAACCTGTAGGTCACAGTTTGATTGCTGCTCAAGGCACATGCCTGGTTGCAGGCTTGATCCCCAGTGTGGGGCGTGCAGGAGGCAGCCAATTAATGATTCTCTCTCATCATTGATGTTTCTCTCTCTCTCTCCCTCTCCCTTCCTCTCTGAAATCAATATTTTTTTTTAAAGAGAAGTATTTATTGGCATACTCTGGCAGGCCAAATCTTTTCACCTGTCTGTTTTACAAATAAAATTTTCCTGAAACATAGCCACCCATTCCTTAAGTTATTAGTTATGCTGCTTCGGTATTAAAGTGGCAGAGTTAAGCAGGTGTGACAGAGGCCATTTGGCACAGGAAAGCCTGAAATACTTACTCTCTGGGCCTTTACAGAAAGTTTGTCAAATTTTAGAGAGCACAGTTTTATTTTGTTTTGTCTTTTCTTGCAATTTTGTACACGTGGAATTTAATAAATTGAGATGAGCTTTTATTAAAAGAGAAAAAGATCAATTCAAGTAATTGCAGTTTAAACAGGGATTTTTATGACATTGACCTGCTCTGAATCTACTGTCCGTGGACTATCAGATTTGCAGAACTAGATTCAATATTGGAAACCATAAACCTTACTCTTCAAATGAATAAACACCATTGTAATTGATGAACAACCTATCTCATAATAAAGCTTCAAAATATGTTTTTGAAGTTTACTAGAGAAGCTCTAAATTAAAATTAAATTATGTAAATATAGCATACAGTAATATAATGTAATATTGCAAAGGAACTCATTTAAATGAATAACTATGAAATAAAAGAACAATTTAAAAGATAAATATTTTTTGTGTTCTTAACCAGAAAGAAACAAATTCCACATATGTCACAGAAGTTTAACAAATAAGCCCTTTAAAGATTCACATTCTAAGTATTAAAATATAAAATACACTCTTTTGAACCATAGAAGCACATTAAAATAGTAAAGCAGTTAAGGTGTTATTTCGCTATAATTAAATAAAAACATTAATTCCTTTCCTTTACAAACTATACTATAGAGAGAATATTTCTGTAGTAAAAACATATGAAACAGGTTTACCAAAATATAGTCAAATAAATAAATGTTTCAAGAAAATATTCAAGACATTTAAATATTTAAATTGTTGTGTTAAATATTTAACACATATTTTGGAAAGAGCTTTTCTTATCACTGAAATTGGCTTACGTTTCAGATAAAGCCACATTATTGGCAGTGGTTAGAGCATCAACCCAAGCTCCCAATGGTCCCAGGTTTGATTCACAGTCAAGGGCACGTACCTGGGTTGCAGATTCTATCCTTCTGTATGGGAGGCAACCAGTTGATGTATCTCTCTCACATGGATATTTCTCCCTCTCCTCTCCTCTCCTCTCCTCTCCTCTCCTCTCCTCTCCTCTCCTCTCCTCTCTCCTCTCCTCTCCTCTCCTCTCCTCTCCTCTCCTCTCCTCTCCTCTCCTCTCCTCTCCTCTCCTCTCCTCTCCTCTCCTCTCCTCTCCTCCCCTCCCCTCCCCTCCCCTCCCCTCCCCTCCCCTCCCCTCCCCTCCCCTCCCCTCCCCTCCCCTCCTCCCCTCTCCTCTCCTCCTCTCCTCCCCTCCCCTCCCCTCCCTTCCCCTCCCTCCCCTCTCCTCCTAGAACTTCAGTGAAAGTAAGACATTCCCACAGCAGTATTGCTTGTAAAAATGCCCACTGATAATATAAATAAACACAGTTAACATTTGTTGAATGATTACTATGGGTGGAACACAGTCCTACATATTTTTCAAAAGAATTGTCAGCTAAGTATATTAGAATATTCCACCCATTTTACACCTGAAGCCTGACAAGAATATTCCGTGGATGTCAAAGTGCTGTGGATCTTACTGTTTGACTCTCCTAAACAACCTGGTTTCTGCCATTTTCTCCCTATGGCATTCCAGGCTTCACGAGGTGTTCACTGATAGCAATTCAAAAAAATCTTCCTTTTGACAAGTTAGCCAGTCTTTTTGCCATTATTTCTAACAAAATAAGACCCTTTACTGATAAAATGTAGTTAATTGAGAGGCATTTCTTCCTTGCTATGTGTGCCTATAAAATCACACTCATTAATATACAGATTTCAAACATTTCATTCGCATTACAAAATGTGGACTTAAGCACCCAAATTTCCAACTTTGGCTTTCAAATACCTAGCTAGTACCAACAATTCATCTGAAACAGACTTCTGAGCCTACTTTGATGAAATAAAAATGACAAATAAATCTTAAATTTAAGACATCTCTATGGTAAATAGCTGAATAATTACTTAAGCTGAGTCTTTATGTTAAACAAAAAAATGAAATGAATGTGGCTTCATGAATTTTCAGGAGTGAATCAACAAACACATGGTTACATTTGATGGAATATATTGTTAGGATAGGCTTTATACAAATGGGACAAAGGGATATCCCAAGGCAGATATAGCTAAGTCAGATACCCATAGTAAATAACAAGAGGGAAGAAGCAACCACTGCATCTTCATGTCATCAGATTTATGTTCAAAAGCCTACAACTGAAGCATTCTATCATAAGAGGGTCATTGTACTCCTGGTTTATAATTATGCCCTGTCATGTCCCTCAGGACTGCAAAACCAACCAGCTAAACAAATCTCAAAAACTCTCAAGGACTAGCTTGCAAACCCAAGTGGAATTCTCCCTAAGTTTCTGTATTGACCTTTTTACTAGGGCCAAGGTATTGATCCAGGTACATTAATGTGTAGTAGTAATTGTGAAGACTCTGCCTTGACCCTCAAGGAGAACTTCTAGGGCAGTCCAAACAACTACCGTGACCCTCACCAATAAGCTGAGATTGATCCGAATGCCTTCTAGGGCCAAGTGTTACTGATTACTTTAACCAAAATGAAGGACAAAGTTCACAGCACCTTTTCTAATGGGATGTTTAACATTGTAGAGATAACTTCCTGCTTAAATAAGGAGTCAGTTATTTCTCCAAGAAGCTTGCCCAATTAACCAAGCCTCAGTTTAGATGAGAGTCATCCACATGATTGATCATTGTAACATAATTTACTGATAGTTTTTTTAAATCATTGATGGTGTCTTATGACCACCACTAAGATGTCCATCTCTAAGATGTCTACCTCTATATTTTCAGGAGGGAGGTAAGTTAATACTTGGCTTTGACACAAAATGAATAACCCTGAGGGTGCATATGTTGGCCCCGCAAAGAAAGGTTTGTTTAAAATAATTACCCTCTTTCAAGTGGGACCTATTTCACTGAGGGGACAAAGATTGACAGTATTGTCATTGGCCTCATGGAATGCTGTTGAAACTTGCACTTCCCAATTCACTTTTAAAAAAATAAGTCTAGTTCTTGATTTTGGAGTAAGAATCTGAGGACATTTGTCCATGAAACCTGCCGAATGACATTCATCCACCCCATGAAATTATTGGGTGACATCTATGGGAATGAGCAGGCTATCTGGAGGAATTAACAGGTGTTTTGTATAGTTGGTGCTGCAATAGGGGACATTCTCTGATGTTTCTGATAGCCTTCTCAGGAAGATTAAGAAGAATGGAGATCAATTCTTGTTCAGTATTCTCTGGGCAGGGATAAAAAAGCCAAGTCAGTCGAATATAAGCTGCTTGGAACTATTTGGGAGAAACATGCCAGATGTTTTCCTTCATGAAGAAGGTTTCAGAAGTGAGTCTGAAAGACAATGACCATTAATTTCCTTCTTTCCATATATCTTCCAGACTAGAGTGTTGTTTCTCTTTTTTAATTACCAAACTTGGCTGTGCTCCATTCTCGTAGTGCCACCTTCCTGCTCACATCCAGATCTTTGGTTTGAAGGAGTCGGACGCAAGAAGGGTACGGCCATTTTTATAAAACGAACAGAAACTGGTTATATCTCACACTTTGACCAACACAGGCAATTGAAGGTGATTTTGGTGAGCAGTGTATGAAATCAAATGGTAGTTTTCTTTATGATCTATGACCATGTTAATCCAACAAGAAAATCCAGATGGCTGAAGCAGGTTTAATTTTAGTTCCCTAGGTCTCCCTTTGGCCACACTGTCACTCAGAGTATTGTTAAGGAAATAAAGAAGCAGTATGCCATGAAGGAATTCCAAATTTTCAAAATAGTTCATTATAACCCTCCAACTATTTCATGATGATCTTAACCCAGCCATTGGCCAAGTGAAGATGATCCCTTTCTGGAATATGGCTAAATTCACTGACCAAAATGCCTTTCTAAGGTGTGCGCACTACAAGGCGGTGAAGGATGTTGAGTCAGAATATTTTGGGATCAATTTTTGATGAAAATGTTTTACTGTCTAATAAATACCTGTGGATTATATGGATGACCACTGTTGAGTGGATTTTGTTGAGAGACACCATTATCAGACTGAAAATAGCATAAAAATCTAAAAGCATGACACATGTTAATTTCAAATATTATGAAATATTTTCATAATATGATCCTGTGATCCTGAAATTGGATTAGATCCTGATGTTGGATTAGAACATCAGTATTTAACCTGAAAAAAATGTCAACAACATTAAGTCCCCATAATTAGCCCCAAATAAGAAGTAAAAGGTTGAGGTTGGCAATAGCAAGGACCATGCCTCTTACAATGCAGCCATCTGCACAATGAGACAAATGTGTCAACTTCTGTCAAGAGTCTCAGTCTAGCTCAGGTAACCTCTGCATCAGAAACACAATGCTTTACTTGGACTCTAGTACATGACAATAGATTTCTTCCCATGCTGCATATGATAAAAGATCCAGTCAGCAGCAGGGCCTGGATAGTGAATCAGTGAAATTCTAGAATAAGGAGGTTCAATTAATAGTCAGTTTACATTTCATCTGATCAAAAAACTGGCTTTACATGGAGGCCGACATGAATGTCCCAAAGAGGGTTACTTTTATCTGTCAGTTGGTAGTTTCCCAAGGGGCACACCAAACAGCTCAACTATTGGCAAAAGCCCCAGAGACATTAAAATATGACAAATACCATATGATTTCACTTATGTGTGGAATCTAATGAACAAAATAAACTGACAAACAAAATAGGGCCAGAGGCATGAATATATGGAACAGACTGTCAGATCTCAGAGAGGAGGGGGAGGGACTGAAATAAATTAACCAAAGAACATATAGTCATATATGCATAGCACATGGACACAGACGACAATGTGTAAAGGCCAAAGGGGAGGATGAGGGATGGGTGAAGGGGGACAGATGAGGAGATGAGGATCCCTATAGCAGCATTAATAATAGAAAAAAGAAAAAAAGAAAGATCTATTTGGAGGGAGTATACCTATAAGGGTGAAATGTACAGAGAAGGAAGCCCAGATATCTCAACTTATAATGAGAATGTGTGTGTGTATCTATCTCTAGATATAATATTTATATAATGAGAATAAATAATAAATATTAAATATTTATACTGTATATTTTATTATATCGTATAAATGTAATATAAATATACTAGAGGCCCGGCGCATGAAGATTTGTGCAAGAATGGACCTTCCTTCCCCTGGCTGCCGGCACTGCTTTTGCTCTAGCCGGAGCCGCCTTTCCACCTTCCCACGCTGCCCAGAGGCTTGGAGCGGCTGGAGTGGTATGGGACAACTGCGTCATTGTCATGGCGACGATGCAAGTGTCCTGCCCCGCCCCCAACCCCTCAGCGCCTGTGTATGCAAATTAACCCACCATACTTGTTAGGTTAATTTGCATACTCACGCCTGATTGGCTGGTGGGTGTTGCGAAAATACAGTCAATTTGCATCTTTCTCTGTTATTAGTTTAGATTGTTTATACATGAAAAATGTATATAATAGGCTCCACTGAGAGGAGTGTGAGCCTGTATGAGAATGGTAACAGTTTTGTCCACTTAGCAGAGCGATTGCAGCCCATCTGTCTCTGTATAGCTGTTGCTGAGGGAGAGTAGCCAGAGCCACCCTATGGAATTCATTGATAAAAAGTTTAGCCAAACCATCAGTGAATCATGCCCTGGCATCGAAGGGAACTTCTGTGAATTTGAGGCCCCGTTGAGCTGGTGGTTTTGCTCCCACTGACAGAATGAGGAATAACATTTCCCATGAAGGGAAAGTTGCTACTTCTTCATATAAAACTGAGATGTCCCTGTAGTCAGACCAGCGGCATTCTTGAATATATAATTCCCACTTGGCAAGTAAGACTTGTTGGTTCCTTCCTGCATTATTGGTCATTGAGTTGAACTGACCACTCCAGCCAGCCCTCAAAGGAAATATCAAGTCAGAGAGCCACAAGGCCCCTACAGGTAAGGACTTCAGTTTTGAAAAAGCCCAGCAGCAAACTGCTTTTGCAAAGGTGTACCTAGTACCCATGTCAGGGAGGTGATGAGTCCACTCAAGGGGTCCCTCTGGATGGGGGCTGTCTCCTTTTACCAGCGACTCCAATTGACAGAAATCATCAGTAGGTAAAAGAGGCAATTAGGATTGTGGAGTCTCAAAAGTATAGAACTTCTATACTTTTCTGATAGGGAGAATGGCTTCATGCACAGTACAGGTATGTGAAACATCAATATCAATTATATATTCAGTGCATGTAACCACAATCATATGATAAAAAACTGGTCCCACACAGCTGCATTCACTTCTCCACTACTGCAAACCATAATCTAACAGTGAGGCCTAACCCAATCACCTATATGCTGGTACAGTTGATCCCACCACCAAGGGAGCCAGTGGATGGTATTTGGGTGCCAGGACTCAAAAGAGCCATAAAAGTTTAAGACTCCTCCCTGAATTACTTCACAAATGCATATGGCCTTTTGGGGACAGACTTCAGCCCCACCCAATTATTTTCTCCTTAAATAAGTGGAGTCAGAGATAGAAAGGAAGTGAGGGATCAGCAGGCGTAGGAGGAGACAGCAGCTACATCAAGCAAGGTTAACCGTAGAAGCTGCTCAAGGCTCTCAAAATGAATTGGCCATGTTTTTGGCGTCCCCACAGGCACAGCAAGGTCATCTGTATTGAAAGCATCCATTTCAGTCTCTGAATCCCCTGATTCTGCAGTCAAAGCCACATTGCTTTCTGGCCAGAGCCCCAGAGTTTATGCCCTTTGACTGACTTAGTCTTGACTCACAGGGTGGCAGAATTCTTTTAAGAAGCTCAATTTAATCTGGGAAAGTTTCTGCATGATTGTCATGATGATCACTCTTAAACGTAATCTCTGGTTTAAAATAAAGGCTATGGGAGTTGTCAAGATGACAAAGCTCACCACTGTAAGAAAGACTTTTCCATAGATTACTCTGTGTCACTTTCTCATTTTCTATTGGGTTTGTGATATGCATGGAACAGGTGAATGAATAAACAAATTGGTATGTCCATACAATGAAATACTACCCATCAATGAAAAGGTATAAATATTTGATACATGTTATCAACTGAGTGAATCTCAAAATATTTATGCCGAGTGAAAGATGGCAGACCCAAGAGACTATACACTACAAGACTATATTCAATTAAAATTATTTACTTGAAATATTTAAATAAAATGTAAATTAATCTATAGTGACTAGGTCTACCATACAGACATGCAGGCATGAGGTCAGGCTTCATTCTGAAATTTTGGCCTCACCAGGGCAGTGTATCCACCTCAGGTGTTCACAGTCCTGGACTTTATGCTACGGAGTGGGACAATAGCCATGTAAACAAACTCCTAGACCAGCCATACAACTGAGCTTCATTATCCAAAAGCAATCTAAGCATTTGGCATTTTTTCTGTCTAAAGCACCCGAAAGCATTCAGAAGGTATGACTTTGAAGACCATTGTCTATACTCTCATTACACAAAAGTCTACTTAAGCAACAGAAATTAAAAATGTTAGTATAATCTGCATTATTCCTATAATGCAAGCATATAAGTAAAAAGGCATAGTTGCTATCTAAAAGAGTGAGGTAAGGGTAGAGGCAGAAATAACAATACATTTCATAACAAAACAAGGCCATACATTTACAAACCACTGAAATCAAATTAAGAATGGAATTGATGTAGAATATTCTGTGGGATTGATAAATTAAAGTGGATAAAAATATAAAAAATAAAAATATGTCAAATAGAGAAGGATTATGGAATATTAGCATCCTTTTGCATAGAGAAACAGGTTCATTAAGTAATTATGAAGAAGCATATCATAATCAGCTTATTTCACCTTTTATTTATGGATCAAATAAAAGAAAAGATATATTTTAAAAAGCTGTCCAACTGATGCCTAATAATAAGAGAACCTAAAAATAACCTATGGTTATTTTTCAATTCTATGGGATTTTAAAAAAATTAAAAAAAAAATTAGAATTGTCTTCTCCTTAACTCCATATTCTGTCATAGTTATGAAAATTAATGAGGAACCATTCAGATCAGTAGCACTCAACTGGATGCAGTTTTTCCCTCTCAGAGATATTTTTTGACATTGTCTGCACATTTTTATTGCTACAACTGGGAAAGGGAACGTGCTACTGGTATCTACTGAGTAAAAGCCAGAGATACTACTAAACATTCTGCAAACTACAGGCTAACCCCCACGGTAAAGAATGATCTGCCCTTAAATGTCAATAATGCTGGGACAGGACACCCTACTCTAAATTTGTACAAAAATGATATGTAAATATTCATTATCTGATAATAAACACCTATTAAGCATATTAATAGCTTGGACTTCAACAAAAATCCTTTCCTTCAGGCAGCTACTTATTCAACAAATATTTATTAAGGACCTATTAAGTACAATGCTGCTTGTTGAGCCTTCAGTAGAATGAAGAACATCATCATAATTATGTCCTCTATCGCCATTATGTTCTCCTAGGCTTAGAGTGCTTCTGCTCTATTACCTAACAACATGGGATTGGCTCACCAATGAATAAATACAAAGATGCTAATCTAAACTACTAGTGTTAGATAGCTTGGAATGGAACCTACACTAGGGAATATATTTTAAAAACCACTACAACTAGATATCTATATTTCATCTCTAAGCCATCAATTTCTAGAAAAGAAATGTCAAAAATACTAATTCCAATATATGCAACCCTATATTCATTGCAGAATTATTTACAACTAGAGGCCTGGTGGACGAAATTTGTGCACAGAGGGGGTTCCTCAGCCCAGCCTTCACCCTCTCGAATCTGAGACTCCTCAGGGGATGTCTGACTGCTGGTTTTGGCCCAACCCCTGTGGGTCCCTCTCACAAGCCAGGATGACTGGATCCTAAACACTCGCCTGCCTGCCTGCCTGATCACCCCAAACCCCACTGCCTGGCGGCATAATCATTCCTACCTTGCCTCACTGGTGGCCTGATTGCCCCTACCTTGCCCCCTGCCAGTCTGATTGCCCCTACCTTGTGCCCCTGCCTGCCTGATCGCCCCTAGCCTCTCTGCCTGCCTGCCGATCACCCCTAACTGCCCTCCTCTGCAGGCTTGATATCGCCCCCAACTGCCCTCCCCTGCTGGCCTGATCACCCCTAATTGCCTCTGCCTCGGCCCCCACTACCATGGCTTTGTCTGAAGGAAGTTGGACATCTGGAAGATGGCTAGTCAACCTGGTCTAATTAGCATGTTACCCCTTTATTAGTATAGATTGCCAAGATCTGGAAGCAGCCCAAGTATCCATCGGTGGATGAGTGGATAAAAATCCGATTATACAATTGCATAATGGGAAACTACTGGGTTGTAAAAAGGAAGGAAATCTTATATTTTGCAACAGCATGCGGACCTGGAGATTATTGTGCTAAGTGAAATGAGCCAGTCAAGAAAGACAAGGTTCACATACTTTCACTCATATATGGAATCTAATGAACAAAATGAACTAACAGGCAAATTAGAGACAGCCTCATAAAGAGATGGCTGACAGGTACTGGGGCAAGGGGTTGGGGCAGGGAAGGATTGAGCCAAAAAGGGGGGGAAAAACCCCCATGAAAAATAAAATATTTTTATGTAAGGAAGAGTGTCATCCTGTTTTGAAGATTTGTAATTATCACCAAAAATATTTCAGAGGCAATGAATTTAAAAACATGCAAGACAATAATTTGGTGATGTCTTAGACCTAGTAAGCATACAATAAATATGTGGTTAGTAAACAAGTATAATATGTAGGCTATAATACATGTAAAAATCATGTATCATATATGTTTTATATGTATCACATAACCTAAGTTTTGGAAGATACATATGAACTTACTTATTTCAATTATAAATAGGAGAATTAATCTCTGATTCCTTTTTCATGTCACAACTAAAAATAAAATTTATGGTTACATTTTCAAAATTAACATAATTCACAGAAGATAAAGAATCATTTTCCTAATTAATCACTGCATTCTGAATGAAAAAGGAAAGCGAAGTTAGTAGTCTACTCAAAACTTAGTAAGTCTGCCTTTGAGGAAAGATGTGCTATGAAATGAAGAGTATATAGACACCACACATGTCAGTCTATATTGCTTTGAATTTAATGAGGACTATAAAGATTGTTTTAAAATATATACTTTTTTGATGTCTATTCCAAAATCAACTTCCTAACAATGTGTTGAAATATAATGAACAAAAGAGCCCTTTGATCCCCCTCACTTAGAATATATCTGTATTGTTATGAATAGGCATATCACTATCAATATGAACAATATCCAGAGGGTGAATATTTCTAATATCTTATGGCTTCTATATCAACTCCAAAATTTTCTAAGGCTCATATCTATTGACAAATCTGAGACATTTCATAAGACTTGGGTGATAATTATTATAAAAACACTCAGAGATCAGTAATTTCCTTATCACTGTTTTAATAATTCTATTATTATTTCCAATAATTTATCACAGCAGTTCTCAACCTGTGGGTCATGACCCCTTTCACAGGGGTCGCCTAAGACCATCGGAAAACACCTATATAATTACATATTTTTTTGTGATTAATCACTACGCTTTCAATATATTCAATTTGTAATAATGAAATTGGGGGTCACCACAATATGAAGAACTGTAATAAAGGGTCGCAGCATTACAAAGGTTGAGAAGCACTGATTTATCAGGAACTTAAAGGCATCGAAGAGGGGAAATCACAAATATAATGTAACCTAGAGTAGTCCATAAATTTCGTTATCCCACTTATATTCAGTTTAGATTTCTTTGTCTTTGGCTGAAGAAGCAAGTAGAATCTTTGTAAAAAAGCAAAGCTTATTATGAATTCAGCTAGTCAGCTATAGGGGTTTAGATTACTATAACATATGATATAGAATTTTTATTTTGTTTCATTTTTCAAAATAAAATTACTTTACAATTTTATTAGGAAATTCTCTAAAATTAGGTATTTTACCAGTGAGTAAAGAAAATCAATGACTTTGGTCTTGGGCATTTAATGAGTTATACTTCATAACAAAAACAAATAACAAACATACTAAAGTTAGGAATCTTTTGGGAAGAGTGGTTGATTATACAAATCTACCATGTGTCCCTCAGATCATCTTTAGGGACAGAAAATTAAGTATTCAGTCTGTACTTTAGAGTACATTTTTTTCAAAGATTTTCAAGTGGCAAAGAAAAATAGTAGAATTTGCATGCAAGGAAGATTTTTATAAAGGATCCCATGAATAATAAGAAAAAGAACACAAAATTGAAACCATTCTGCTAAGAGCAAATAGAAACAGACCTAGCTTCTGACTAGAATAAATCTAATTGAATCTTCCAAAGATAAGATATCAATTCAAAAGACTACATAAAACAATAGAACCTAGAATCAACAATCAGAGACACAGATCTTCATTTATAAAGAATTCAGATCCTGCCAGGAAATATAAATCAATACAAACATGCCCCCTTCTCACAGCATCGCTCAAATATGTCAGTCTATATATTTGAATGAGTCAAGAAAAAAATATATTAAGTAATTCATCTGCAAAGAAAAATGGTTTATCTATATTCCACCTGAATAAAAGTTTGAGTTTCTCAAAATTATTCTGACTCTAAATCAGGAGAATGGGTACATTCAAAATGTAACAAAAATTGTTTTTCTTTTTAAAGAAATATCTTTTTTTAATAATATTTGTTATTGATTTCAGGAAGAAGGAAGAGGAAGAGAGAGAGAAATATCAATGATGAGAGAGAATCATTGATCAGCTGCCTCCTGCACACCCCCTACTGGGGATCGAGCCTGAAACCCGGGCATGTGCCCTTCACCAGAATCAAACCTGGGACCCTTCAGTCCATAGGCCAATACTCTATCCACTGAGCCAAACCAGCTAGGGCTAAAGACATATCTTTATGTAGCCTCTTTGAAAAGGATCGTTAACACAATAAATTATAGCATACCTTTTGCAATATACTTGGATAATAATATTAGTTCTTGTCCCTATTACATACAACTTAGATGCATGAAACAAATGAATGTCTACCAAAAAAAAAAAAAAAAAAAAGTGAAGGGTGGAGGGCTAAAGCAATGTCACTTGAAAGCAGAAACACATGCTCTGCGGGGTAGGTTTCCAATGACTGAAAATGAAACACTGAGAAAGATCAATGAACCACATTGCATGAGAGTGTAGTGACAGCTAGAGTATAAGAGGTAAAATTACTTTAAGGAAGTAAAATTTATATAAAGCATCAGAGATGCCATTGCCAAAATGTTAAACACATTTAGATGGTGAATATAATTACTCTAGAACTTGAAAATTGGACTGTGTATAAAAATGATATCAAAATGGAATGTTTTTTTATCCAAATTGGCACATCAGAAAAATTTTTTAGACATTGTTTTATTAAAATAGACTTCATCTTTCAATCTGATCCCTATTCCCAATTGGTTAATTGAGAGAAATCTTTGATGAGCATTCTCCCTTTATCTTAAAAGTTGTGTAAAAAAAAAAAAAAAAAAAGATTAGTTTGGACTGCATATAGCAGGGTTTCTTGCTATTCTTAGCTGCATAAATCTTTCTTGCGGTGTGGGCAAGGGCTGATCTGTGTATTGTGTAATTCATAGGAGTATCCCTGGCTCTACCCACTAGATGCTGGTAGCACTTCCACCCCAGCTGTAAGAACCCCAAATATCTCCAGGTTTTGTCAAATTACCAATATTGGTAAGCATTAAAGCTTGTTAAGTGTTAAGAATGCTGGAAAAATTAAAATATCTAAACAAATTCAGATAGGCACATTATAGCTAGATTGGAAAACACTGGATAAATATAAATATTGGCTTACTAAATAGATCATTTATTTGCTTCGATATGTTTATATGGAAAGAGACAGACTACCAAGCTGAAGTGAAATATATAAATTAAATTAAAAAACTATAGAATTCTTAAAAAAATTAAATGCTATAGCATTATTGCATTTGTTAATAATTAAAATAATTACAACTCATTGAAAATATTTAAATAGAAAATAATATTTAATTTTGAAACTCTAACAGTCTTTACATTGTGTCATATTATAACAGGATTCATTTATTCCCACGGAAAATGTGAGGCAGAATATTTCTCTAAGAAAAACAAGGTCAAACATTCAGGTAAGGATCTGCATTTAATAACCTAGACTGCTGAAATGTGTTACAATGAGAGAAAGAGGCATAGACTCTCCTTCAAAAATATTATGGTCTGGTGGAGGTGGTATATGTTATTTTTTAAATTAAAAAAATAGCTAAAAAATTGCAAGTTAGTGAACGGGGAGGTACCATGGATACAATACAAGAATATGATTCCGAGAAATGTAAGGTAGGGCAAAAGTAGGTTTACAGTTGTGAGTACACAAAACACGGTCTTCTATTTTTTATTAATTATTGTTTTAATTATTGTATTATTTTCCATACAAACATCTGTAAATCTATTTTTGCCCCACATAGGAAGGCTTATCTTGTGAGATCAATTTCACAATTGATCTGTGACTGAAAAATTACTAGGAACTTAGTGGTCAATAGAGGGGAGGAAGTGTTCAAGTTGACAAACCAATACGTGCAAAGGACCTATGGTTGTGACCTTTGAGTGTGACCTTTTCTGAAGCTACTACAGAGGGGCCACTTTACTCATGTGTAGTGTGAATGAGTTTGGTATAAGATGAACAAAAGTGTATCAACACTAATAAAAGAGAAAAATGGTAATTGGCGTACGAGCTACCCTTTTCATTGGCTAATCAGGGCTATATGCAAATTAACTGCCAATTATGATTGGCAGTTAACTGCCAACTAAGATTGGCAGTTAACTGCCAAGAAGATGGCGGCTAATTTGCATATGTAGGCACAATGCAGGGAGGCGAAAGGGAAAGCAGGAAGAAGCCCCCTGCCACTGACAGTGATCGGAAACCCCGGGGGGAGCTAAGAGCTGGGGGGCAGGGCAAAGGGCCCTGGGGTCGCCTTTGCCCTGCCCCCCAGCCATGATCGGAGAATCAGGCGCCTTTGCCGCCCTGGCCAGTGATAGCAGGAAGTAGGGGTGGAGCCAGCGATGGGAGCTGGGTACGGTCGAAGCTGGCAGTCCCGGGAGCTAGGGGTCCCTTGCCTGGGCCTAAAGCGAAGCCCACGATCGCGGGGCCGCTGCAGCTGTGGGTCCCCGCTGCCCGGGCCAGACGCCTCAGCCAGAGGCGTCAGGCCTGGGCAAGGGGCCGATCCTGCGATTGGAGGGTGATGGGGGTCAACGCCTGAGGGCTCCCAGTATGTGAGAGGGTGCAGGCTGGGTGCAGGCTGGGCTGAGGGACACTCCCCCCCACACACACCCAGTGCACGAATTTCGTGCACCGGGCCCCTAGTCATAAATAATACAACATCAAAGAACCAGTAAAAAGGACTTGGGGCATATTTAGAAGAACAATGGAAAATCAGTAAAAGTTTAAACAGGGGCACATAATAGGATCAAATTTATAACTTAAAATGAAGTGACTGTATAATATTGAAGGAAAATAACAAAATGGAGGAATAACACTGCCTGACTTCAAGTCTTATTATGAAGTGACAGTAATCAAGACAATGTGTCACTGGCAAAAGAATAGACAAATAGATCAATGGAACAGAATAGAGTCCAGAAAAAAGAACCCCACAAAGAAGCCAATGCAATAAAATGAATGATAATCTCTTCACATATAGTGCTAAACAACTCGACATTCACATCCAAAAATATGAACGTAGAAAATGACCTTACACTTCACAAAAATTAGCTCAAAATGAAAAGCTGATTCTTTGGAAATATCAATAAAATTGAAAAAAATAAGTGACTTTGAAATTATGTGTAAGCCTATATAACTGGGCACATCGATCCATTAAATATGTAACTGTGTAAATGTTTAAGGTCATATCTGTCTAAGCATAAAGGTTACAGTAACAAAATCATTCTTCTCAGAGATGACCATAATTTTTTTACCCTGATGACATGAATTTTGTTAAGTTTGTACTGCTATTATACTTTTTTTCAATTTAAAAATAAATAATATATTTATTATGAGGCAATAACAGTCTAATAGAACTACAAAAATTTTTTCTTGTTTGAAACTGGCACTTTTGTTTTTCTTTCTTTCCTTTTGCTTTTTAAATATCTTTCTGGAATATTGTGTAAAATTACTGCAGATTCAGGAAAGCCACTATTAATACCACAAATATGTTTTTTTTTTTATTTTTTTAAATGTTTTAGTTGATTTTTAGAGCGAGAGGAAGGGAGAGGGACAGAGAGACAGAAACATCAATGAGAGAGAAATATTGATTGGCTGCCTCCCTCAAGCCCCTTACAGGGGATCAAGCCTGCAATCTAGGCATGTGCCCTGACCAGGAATCAAACAGGTATTGACACTCAACCACTGAACCACACTGGCCAGGTGCTGCAGGTATTTTAATAAATGTTATGATATTTAAAAAGCAAAGAATAAATAAAAAAACCAACACACAATACACTAAAAGTATGCTAACAAGGAAATCATCCTATATAATAAAAGGCTAATATGCAAATTGCCCCCTCAACTAGAATTTTGACTGGGAGTTCAACCAGAGGGGCAGGGCTGGCCAGATGGACCCCATCCATGTATAAATTTGTGCACTGGGCCTCTAATCTGGAAAATAAGAAATCACTAATCTATGATAGCTAACATAACAAAGAAGGCTCAGATAATTGAGTAACATTTAAACTAGTTTTATCTAATCTATTTTTTTTAAATGAGGCATTCTTATTTATAGTCTGCCTCATAAATTGAAATTTTGTGTGGACTATAGAAACTTGTACATAAATATATACTACAGACAACCACAGATCTAATATAATTGCATTTGGACATTCCACAAAAATATAAAATTTCCCATCTATTTGATTTAAGTACAGAGAAAGATGAGGATTTTTAAAATTTGTAAAATGTATTTGTATGTATTTGCATGCATGAAAGATAAATTATAGAAATAAGGGGCTTACATCTCCTTTGTTTAGAATATACAATTAATATTCAACCAGATGTGAGGAGATTGTGGAGTCCAGGATAAGAGTTAAGAACACATCAGAGTTGAATCTTGGGAGAGATGTAAAGACAAAAATTTAAGGAAGCCTCATCCTTGCTGACTGACTCAGTCACTGGAGGAGTCTCCAATGCACTATGAGAAAGCTACAGCTGCATATATATTCAACTAGTATCTGTCAGACCTGTTCTGCGTTATAAAAAAGTACTCACACGATAGGATCTCAGAATACAACCAGCCAGCAGCCTCTGTGCCCTTACTTGCAGGCATCCCTGAAAGCCTAGGCCTAGATTTCTAGTTCATCAAGTCTCTCTCATTATTTTCCTATTCTTTTTTGTTTTGTTTGTTTGTTTTTCCTATGAATGGTTTCCTTTTACATTCTAGCTCTAGTTTCATCTAAAAACTGCTAATATTAATCTTGCATATAATTGTGCCCACACCTTGAATAGTGCCTTATTAGAATAAGACCATTGTCCCCAAGTCAATTATAATATTTTATTGATTCTTCAAGTTATAGCTTATCTTACTTTATTAAGCCCAAAAGTGTAAAATACACTTAAATACATTGCCATGTGAGTCTGTGAATGGAGAAAACCCAGCATAAATGTAAGAATATCAGTTTGAATCTCTTTAAAGTTGAATTTTGTTAGGTATTAAGAAAGGATATTATGATACTATTAAAAAAAATTTCAGATAATCATCAATAGAAAGAATAGATCATAAATCTTTGTGATTTATCTCAAAAATGATGAGGTAACTCATTTTTTCCCAAATGATTGACTCCCATATAGATTTTGGAAATGTAATATATTATTTTATCACTGTTGCCTAATTTCTAAGCAGAAAAACTCAGGTATTTGTGGTTTCCTAACTAAAATCTAATCTAATAAAAGAGAAACATGGTAATTGGCGTACAACCGCTACCCTTCCCATTGGCTAATCAGCGAGATATGCAAATTAACTGTCAGCCAAGATGGCGGCCGGCAGCCAGGCAGCTTGAAACTAACATGAGGCTTGCTTGCTTCAGTGACGGAGGACTCCAACGTTCCCCGCCTGACTTGCCGGCCTCTGAGCCTGCAGTTTAAGAAACATTGTAACATATAGAAGCTAAAAAAAAACCCCAGAAACCAGCTTTGAGCGAGCTGGGATCTCAGAGCTGGAGTCAGAGCTGGAGTTATACATTCTTTCAAACCAAAACAAACCAGATACCTACTTTCAGCAGCGGAGGCCTAAGAGCTGGAGACTCAGAGCTAAAGCTGGCCCAGAATAAAAAAAGAAACAGAAAAAAAGGAGCGGTTGGGAGCTTCTGTCACCCGCCAGCCTGAAAACAGCCCTCAGCCCCTCACCCAGACTGGCCAGGCACCCCAGTGGGGACCCCCACCCTGAAGGGTGTATGACCAGCTGCAAACAGCCCTCAGCCCCTCACCCAGGCTGGGCAGGCACGCCAGTGGGGACCCCAACCCTGAAGGGTGTGTGGCCAGCTACAAACAGCCCTCAGCCCCTCACCCAGGCTGGTCAGGCACCCCAGTGGGGACCCCAACCCTGAAGGGTGTGTGACCAGCTGCAAACAGCCATGAGTCCCTCACCCAGGCTGGCCAGGCACCCCAGTGGGGACCCCCACCCTGATCCAGAACACCCTTCAGGGCAAACCAGCCAGCCCCACCCATGCACCAGCCTCTAACCTATATAGTAAAAGGGTAATATGCCTCCCAGCACTGGGATCAGCAGAGCCGAGAGGCCTCCCGGCACCGGGATCAGCGTGACAGGGGCAGCGCCCAAACCCCCTGATCGCCCTGTGACTCTGTGTGTGACAGGGGCAGGGCCCCAACCCCCTGATCGGCCCTGCTCTGTTCGTGACAGGGTAGAGCCATAGCCTCCCCATCGGCCCTGCCCTGAGTGTGAGAGTGGTGGCATCCCAACGCCCTGATTGGCCCTGGTCTGTGGGTGATAGATGGCGGTGCCCCAACCCCCTGATCCGCCCTGCTCTGTGTGTGACAGGGGGCAGTGCCCCAACTCCCCTATCGGCCCTACTCTCTGAGTGACAGGGGGGAGCTCCTCAACCCCCTGATGGGCCCTGCTCTGTGCATGACAGGGGGCAGCACCCCAACCCCCGGATTGGCCTTGCTCTGTGCGTAACAGGGGGTGGCACCGCAACCTCCCCATCGACCCTGCCTTGAGTGTGACAGGGGGCTGTGCCCCAACCCCCCAATCGGCCCTACCCTGAGCGTGATTGGGGGTGGCATCGCAACCTCCCAATCCGCCCTGCTCTGTGCATGACAGGGGGCAGCGCCCCAACTCCCCAATCGGCCCTGCTCTGAGCCCGACCAGGGGCTGCACCTAGGGATTGGGCCTGCCCTCTGCCGCCCGGGAGCAGGCCTAAGACAGCAGGGCGTTATCTCCCGAGGGAACCCAGACTGCGAGAGGGCACAGGCCAGGCTGAGGGCCCCCCCCCCCCCTTCTCCCCGAGTGCACAAATTTTTGTGCACCGGGCCTCTAGTATAAATTATAAATAAATATTTTCAAAAATTGAAAAAAATATGTAGCTATTATGTTTTCTTTAGTCCTTGTTCAACAATATTCACATGAGCAACTAACATTTAGCTTTTATTTGTAAGAATGATTCTAAATTCACTTAATATGGAAAAGACATAATTTAAGATTTGAAACTGTCGGTATTCATATTTCAGATTCATTTGATTATAAATACCCCCAAACTCATTGTTCAGAGCAGTTTGCTTTTAGTACTGCATGCTTTCTGCATTAAGGTTCTTTAATTATAAAGGCATATATTCCACTTAAAGCCATGCAGACACAAGGAATTTTTAAGGGTATAATAAAGATAAAAATACCACAAGTAGGTTTTCAATATGGTAAATGCATTAAATAAGGTTATAAAAACATCTTTTGTGTTGTGGGTGAGAACTAAAAGTACTCTTTAGAAACAGAAGATAAAAAATGTGCTGTTTGAAGAAAAATATATGTATGCATTGGGATTTGAGAGGTGAGCAGGCAAATTGTTGCTGGAGTAAAATGATGAATGATCAAAGAGCTGTAACCATAGAATTCTTTTTTCAGAGAAATAGAGTTTTCATATTTGAAGCTGTGAACTACTTCAATAACTAAATAACTTTTAATTATTTATAATGAGCAGGTCATTCTTTGCAACAGGTACATAGAAAAAGTTACTAATTCATTGTTAATCTATATTTGTTAATGCATCTTGCACACTTTCAATCTTTTTACCCCAAAATATGCAAATATATAATGACTGAGGAATAAAAAATGGTTCTGATTGAATAAAAAAGGCTTTTCCTCATCAAATTTCAGGGGAAAATTAAAGATAAATGTTAAATCCACTCGGAATTTAAATGTTCAACTGTGCTAGAAATAAGTATATATGGAGTACATACCATGTGTGAGAACCTGCTTAAAGGAATTTATAAGTAACATTGCATTTAGTTCTCACAGAAATGTTTTTAGTTTGGTCCCGCTGATCTCACAGTTTTGCAGAATGGCTAAGCATTCCATCCAAGGTTCCCTAGCTAGTAGAGACTAGACCCTGAGTTTGAAGCCAAGCAATGACTCAGGAGTTCAGTTTTTACTTAACAAGCAACATTGCTTCTCAGAAGGAATGACACTATACCGCCTCTTTGAGGAAACTGAAGTCCAAAATCTAATCATCTTACCCTTTCGAAATAAAGCTGAAATTCCAAATTCATAAATTATGTCAAAATCCAAAAATTAATCCACCCCAATTTTATTTTCTGGTCAAAGTGAAGATGACAGCAGAGGACATCAAACACTCCCTATACACATACTTTATCTGTTTTCTCTGGGATTTCAGACCTACTTACTCAGTTCTGAGGGTTTTTTTGTGTGTATTTTTAAAAATAACATTGATTTTTAGTGTACTCAATTTATTATGAATAATGTTTACTTTCTGTTTTTCTGCTGGAATATATGTGTCATAAAGGCAGACATCATTTCTTTCTCTGATGTAGACCAAATGCCAGATGTCTGACCAAATAAGTGCTAAAATAAAAGTTGAATGAATGTATTCTCATTAATGGCTATATTATTTTCCATAAATTTTTGTTAGAAATAAGAATATTAGAAAAATTATTATGCTGTGTTTTGTTTTTTAAATAGTGTTCCATAGCTGCACTACAAGATACAAAGATATTTACATTTTTTGTTTTGGTACAGGTTGAAAAATTGCCCTTTAAAGAGCTTGTATCACTTTATATTTCTCCTACTCGGTGGTTTTTCTTCAATATGCTCATTAGCAGCTTTATATTTTTATATTTGCTGTGTAATAGGCAAAAATTTTCAATTAATTAATTTTTTAACTTATCTTTAGCCTTTCAACAAACATTCTTTCAACTTTAAGCATTCTGTTGTGGCCAAGTGGTGGAGTACAGGAAAGAGAACAACATTTTACTGGTCAAATAATGCCTTTACACTTTAGTAATCTTTCTAGTGGGTGAGCTTAAGAAAAATTAATACAATGTCTGAGCTAAGTAAAAATATATCAGGATAATAAGTATGATTTTAATGATTGGGTAGCAATTTTATCTAGATGGACAAGAAAATCTTTCAATAAAGAAGTTGAAACTGGAATGACAAGAAGAAACCATCAGTGTAAAGATGGATAGAGATGGCAGGAAAGAGCATTCATGCAGTGGGGGCAGCTAAAACAAGGGCAACAGGCAATAACTTTGGCATGTTTGAGAAAGTGAAATAACAAGAATCAGTTATGTAATGACTGAGACAAAGTGTGCTAGGGTGAGTTTACAAAGGAGGAAAAATAATGAGCTCTGAAAATCATATGATTGTTTGAACATAGAGGATGATTGAGCAGGAGAGAAGAAACATACCTTTTAAGAGGTGCTTTCATTGGCTAAATAACCAAGTATGCTTAACCGAACTATTCAATTACATTTAAGTACCTCAAACCATTTATCAAACCATTTATTCAGCAAATAAATAATGTATGTCAATTTCAGAACTAGTTCTACTACTTTGTTCAAGCTTCTAAAATGATCAAAGCTTTCAAGTCCAACATGAATAGATTTTAACATATTGTTTCATTTATTATATTTATTGCAAGTTAAAGGTAATGAAGCATTATAGGAAAACAGCCTCTTATAAATCATGCTTATTGTTTAGTTGGCTTTGAATGATCCTAAATAATTAACCCATTTAGACAGAATTTACAAAGAAGTATATATAGCACTTCTACATATACTATATTCTGCAAAAATTTAACATGCTCCTATAGAAAAAAATCTCTAAAACCTATTTATTTCTCTTTATTTTTTTATTATAAAACCAACATATTTTTCTCTAAGGAAAAATGGCTGTTGTTAAAGTACTATATAGGTTTAAAAATGTATCTTTTTCACTTCTTTGGAACAACCATTTAAGTTCTGAGTTGTACCGCCATGGGAGGAATGAGGTCAGTAAACTAAAAGTGGGAAATACTGATGTGTTAAGTAATAATTTAAATTTTTTTCCAGTGTTTTCTTTTTTGGTTATGGAGATAAATATTTTGTGCTCTGCTGAAATATTATAGTAGAGAGAATTTGTGGTAGAGATCTCAAAAAATAAATTGAGAGGTATACTTATACTCAGGAGATTAAAAAATAAATGGGGAATAGAAGTGCATATTACCTAAATGCTGATATTTTAAAATATTAATATTATTGACAGATATACTGTTATGACAAAATATTATCAGCATGTATATATGTGTTTAATGGAAAATATTTCAAGAAAACTATTAGAAAAACTTGTTTGGGGGTAACAATTCTAGTTATAATACTGAATTTACACCTTATTTTATATCTTAGAAAGATAAGTATAAAGATAGAATTTACTATCAAACATAAAAATCTTTTGATAATCCCACCTCAATATGTCAATCATGACTGAAAAATGCTTTTACTAAGGTACTAATGATGTGGTCCTTTGGACCAAAAGATACTGTGTAGTCTAAAAGCTCTTTTTATATACGATTTGGCTATAAAAAAGAAGGGACTTTTACCTTTTGCAATTGCATGAAGCGTATTAGTAAGCCCGTCATAGAAAGACAAATAACCATATGATTTCACTTTACATGTGGAATCTAATGGACAAAATAAACTAACAAACAAAATACAAACTGACTGCCCTTGCTGTTTTTTCTCAGTGGGTAGAGCATGGGCCTCCGGACCAAAGGATCCCTAGTTCGATTCAGGTCAAGGGGCATGTACATGATTGCAGGCTCCTCCCCGACCTGGGCCTTGGTCAGGGCTTATGCAGGAGGCAACCAATCAATGTGTTTCTCTTCCATCCATGTTTCTCTCTCTCTTCCACTCTTCCTAAAAATCACTGGAAAAATATCCTCAGGTAAGGATTAAAAAAAAAAAAAGATACAAACTGACTCATAAAAATAGAGAACAGCTGTCAGGGGGACGGAAGACTGGAGGAGCCGGGTGAAAAAGGTGAAGGAATTAAACAAAACAGCAAAAACTCATAGGCACAGATGACAGTATGGTGATTACCAGAGGGTGGAAAAAGCAGAGGAAGGTGAAGGGACAATAAATGGTGATGGAAACGGACTTGACTTTGGGTGAACTCACTATATAATGTACAAATGATATCTTATGTAATTGTAGACTTGAAACCTATGCACTTTTATTAACCCATGTCATCCCAATAAACTCAATTAAAAATTAAAATAAATAAATAAAATATCTCCTCATAAATTATAGAATTTTTTCTTTAGAATATTAGTGTCAACATTTATGTAAAAGTTAATATAACTTTTATATAAAATATGATGTTTTAACCAAAAGTGAAAATATCTATTAAGAACAAAATATTCCAGGTTTTATTATTTACCAGCATAGACCCAGTCATAATTTTACATTGCTTTTTTTTCCCACTGCATCTTCAAAAGAAATAATATTCCTATTAAATAAAGTATTATACATTCATACACAGCTACTTAATTTATACATATGTTTTAAATAATCAGTTGAAATGGTAATTAAACTTGTTAAAATAATGGAAGAAGAACCGGCAGGCAGGACTCTTAAAGAAGTTTATCCAAGGACCTTTCACAATGCCAAGAATCAAGATATTTTATTAAAATGTAGCCTGATCAGAAATTCAAGAGTAGGAGATTGATGTTCTAGAACCATTTTGCTTATAATTCAGTCACTGTGGATTTTTAAACACTCCCTAGATCCTTTACACTCTCTGTGTGAATTTCAATTTGTATTAAATAGTATGAAGGCTTTGAAATGCTTTGATCACTTAGGAAGAAAGGGACTATATAATCTAAGAAGGTGCCTTGTATGTTATTTATTATCACTTTTATATTCATGTGCTCTCATACCTCAAATAACAGTGAGATTTGGGCCTACATAAGATCAAGCCCAAGATTCTCACCAGTATTTTATAGATGTCTCTACCTTTCCATAACATGTATCAAAAAACAGGGTCCATCTGTCCGAGTTTCTCCACTTCACAATACTTTTTACTTCTACCAACATGCGCCAAAATTGATCCTTAGACATAGAACGTTTCTATCAATAGAAAGACTAAGATTTTGTAAAATTGTATAATTTAACTCTTAACTAGGGCATGGCAAAGCCGAGATTGGAATAATAGGATCTTACTCTTAGGAATAAAGCTAATAAATATCTGCAAAGGTATCTTGTGATTATGAACACGAGTTCACATTGTATAATATTTTAACTCTTCATAGTCAAATAAGCTGTTTAATTACATTAAGCCAAAAATAGGGATGGAGTTTGGTTTTCCATGTTTCCAGATACTATATTCTTTCATTATGATATTATAAACTACAAATATGTTTACGATTAGCTTCATTGGCAAATTATTCTGTATAATACAACTACACTAATGGGATTATTTTTGCAGTAGTTACTTTTAGGTGAAAGTAATAGTAAGTTTTTAAAAATTCAGTGGCATTAATATATTATTATTTTTAAATTATTTTTCTTTCCATGGAAACTTCACACATTTCAAATAATAACTATTAAAATTTTTCAATAGATTGACTTTATGGCCCTTTAGACAACATTCTAACACTAATATTTTAATCCAGATGATACAAACTATTTAATATGTACAGTAAAACTAGTGATATGGATTAAACATCTTTATAATTTCATGATTTCAAAATCTAGACTTCTATAATTTCCCTTATGTCTCTCCTCAAAAAAAAAAAAAAATCCATATACTTATTTTGTAATATATGTCCCAAGGAAGAACCAATTCACAATTTATATCAAAGGCAAGTAAATACCTTTAAACTCATAAAACAGCACTTTTTGTTATATAGTTTATTATGTGTTGACTCTCAGACCACTTGGAACTTCAAGGCTGAAATGTCTTCTGCCCAAGTTCAAAGTTTATGAAGACTAAAATGTAAGAAATGGTCTTTCACTTTGGGTTTTAAAAATGACAGTCCAAAGATAAAAGGCAGTGATCTCAGTGATGGGTAAGAAGCCTGTGCTTACGGAGGATTGATGGTGTGTACTACAAATGGTGAGGATGGGAGCTTTCAGCTTAAACTCTGTGAGCTCCGGCCAAGATGATTCAGTTTTAGGACTCCCGTCCTTTATGATATACAGAAAAAAGTAAAAAAAAAAGTGAACATGTCTTCCTTGTCCTCCACACAAACACCTTTTTTATTTGCTACCAATTGCTACAAATAATAATACCTTTACATTTTTTGAATTTACTATATTTCATGTCATCTCTTTCATTGTACTTCAATAAAAAATGTATAAATGTCCATGACAGATA
This sequence comes from Myotis daubentonii, assembly GCF_963259705.1. Taxonomy (NCBI): domain Eukaryota; kingdom Metazoa; phylum Chordata; class Mammalia; order Chiroptera; family Vespertilionidae; genus Myotis; species Myotis daubentonii. The sequence goes on along the minus strand of NC_081844.1, from coordinate 48,650,662 downwards.
CTTTTTAACCGCTGCCCCTTTGCAAAAGTTGTCTAGCGCTGCCATTAATCACTTGATTTTTTTTTTTCAGGTGTTTGAGATGCAACATTGACAACTTCATGTTAAGTCTATCAGGACTGGACTTAACATGGAGAAAATATCCAACATAGATTATTACTATGTTCCCCTAGTCAGTAAGACAAACACAAAAACTTTAAACTTCATGCTCTGACACTGGAGTGTTAGCTTACTGAGCATCATAGCTCCTTAGAATGCTCTAATTTTAAGTCCAAGTATAAGCACAGATGTCTAAGGAATTATTTTTTATTAGGATTATTTGATTGCATGCAAGACAAACTAATTGGTTCATTAAGATCTCAGAAAATCAGCAAGGAGCCAGGAAAAAAAAGTTTGTAACTTAGTAGGAACAATGAAAGCTTTGGAAATCTATAAAAATAATGGCTAACCTTATGTGTCTTTTTTATCTTAGTTATTCATTTAGGTGAAAAATGTACTTATATGTAGAGCTATTTGCTACATGTAAGCCCTCTGAAGTAGCATACTATTTTGAACTCACATCTTCTACAATTGCCTTTTTTTTTTATTATTGCCAAAGCTGCTAATTCTAACTATATACAAACAGAACTGGGTATAAACACTAGATGAATTTGGAGTCCTGATAGACTTAACATGAAGTTGTCAATGTTGCATCTCAAACACCTGAAAAAAAAATCCAAGTGATTAATGGCAGGGCTAGACAACTTTTGCAAAGGGGCAGAGGTTAAATGCTTTAGGCTCTGTAGGCCACAAATGGTCTCTGTAACATATCTGGAAGACAGATATAAGTGTCTCTCATTGGCCAAATATGGGACAGTTAAACATAATAGATTATATCTCATCGAATACAATTGATACTGATAAAAATAAATAATAAATGCTAAAAATAATTTAACAAAAATGGTCTATTTACATAATCTCAATGTGTATTTCCCATAAAATAATTATTTATTATTAATTTTTATTATTATTTTGTCATTGTTAATCCTCACTGGAGGATATTTTTCCATTGATTTTTAGGGAGAGTGGAAGAGAGGAGAAAAGACAGAGAGAAACATTGATGTGAGCGGAACACATCGATTGGTTGACTCCTGCACGTGCCCAACCAGGGCTGGGGAGGAACCTGCAACTGAGGTATGTGCCCTTGACCAGAATCAAACCTGGGACCCTTGGTCCACAGGCCAACACTCTCTATCCACTAAGCCAAACCAGCTAGGGCCCCATAAAACAATTATTAATTACAAAGGGAAAATGGATGATTTTACAGTAGAGAAAACTGGCAGCCACGGCTAAAGTCTGGCTTACAACGTTTACATAACCAGTAATTGGACCATAGAATTTGCATAGCACCTAATAAAATGCAATTCAAAAGCAATAAATAAACTACTTCATGTTTGTGATATTTCTGCCCAAATAAAATGAATAAACTGGATTTATTCATGAGGAAACATTAGACATATCCAAACTGACAAACATTCTACAATTGTTCTTGAAATGTGTCTCTGGAGTTGAAATCATATTAACATAAATAAGTAAAAATAAAACAAACTCCTGTGGCACAGGCCAGAACAAATAAATCAGAATCCTTGGAAATGGTACCCAGAAAACTGTATTCCTTTTTAAAAAAAATATACTTCTATTGATTTTAGAGAGGAAGGGAGAGGGAAATAGAGAAATAGAAACATCAATGGTGAGAGAGAATAATTGATCGGCTGCATCCTGCACACCCCCTACTGGGGATTGAGCCCGCAACCCGGGCATGTGCCCTTGACCAGAATTGAAAACGGGACCCTTCGGTCCCAAGCCCAATGCTCTATCCACTATCCAAACCAGCTAGGGCATAATGTATACATTTTAATTGAATTTAAACCATTTTAGTGTCTGTAAAGAACATTATGTGTGTGAATACAAGTAGATATATTCTTTATATATATATCCTACGTATGTATGAACAAATGTATGCTTGCATGTATAAATTTATCTATTTATCTACCTATCTATCTTACCATTTAGAGTATGTGCACTGCCCAGGTATGTGCCCTTGACCAGAATCGAACCTGGGACCTTTCAGTCCCCAGGCTGATGCTCTATCCACTGAGCCAAAACTGCTAAGGCTAACAAGCATAATTTAATCTTTTCTTTAAATTTCTAGAAGAATTTCAATGAGTATACCTATTTTTAATATATACTGTTAAGTCATATGCACATTTTAGAAACTACATATAAAGATTTTATACTTGATTATCTATTACCTTATGCCCTGGATATTATGGGTGTTACATTTGACCCAGTGAACCCACTTCTAGGCATGTGTCTAGAAAACCCAAAACACTAATCAGAAAGAATATATGCATCCCTAAGTTCATAGCTTTGCAATTTACAATAGCTAAGATCTGGATTCAGCCCAAGTGCCCATCAATAGATGAGTGGATAAAAAATTTGGGGTACATCAATGCCATGGAATACTATGCAGCAGTAAAAAAGAAGGATCTCTTAACTTTGAGATATCATGGAGGGACCTTGAGAGTATTATGCTAAGTAAAATAAGCCAGTCAATATGCTAAGTAGAATCTCGAGAAGTTAACAATTCATATCACTCTATTTTATTTGTGCCATTGGTTTATTTATATATAGTAAACTGCACCCATTTTTAGTGAACCACTTAAGAAGCTTTTAGAAATGTATATACTGATATAATCAACATATAGAAAATTTCTTTATTCCAAATATTTTCTTATGACTCCATCTAGCCAACTGTTGCCTAAATCTCAGAACCTTGGCATTCATTTATCCAGTTTTTCTTGATATAGGTTGGTTTGTTTTGCCTTTTTAAGAATCCTATATAATAAAACCCTAATATGCAAATCGATCCAATGGCAGAATGACTGGTCGCTATGATGTGCACTGACCACCAGGGGCAGATGCTCAATGCAGGACCTACCCCTGGTGGTCAGTGCACTCCCACAGGGGGAATGCCACTCAGCCAGAAACTGGGCTCATAGCTGGTGAGCACAGTGGCAGTGGTGGGAGCCTCTCCCACCTCTGCAGCAGAGCTAAGGAGCCCTCAGGGGATGTCTGACTGCCAGCTTAGGCCTGTTCCACTTAGGCCTGTTCCACAGGGAGCGGGCCTAAGCCAGCAGTTGGACATCCCCCAAGGGGTCCTTGACTACAAGAGAGCAGAGGCTGGGCTGAAGGACCCCCCCACCACACACACACACACACACACACACACACACACACACACAGTGCACAAATGTCATGCATCGGGGCATGACATTTTATATAAATGAGAATTTTGACTTTACCAAATAATGGTGTGTTTTTTTTTTAATTCAATACAACAGCAGTAATTTGTGGTATAAACATAGAATATGACTTTTAATAATGTTAACAATGTTGCCTATAGAAGCTACCTTCATATTCACTAGAAAGACGTTCACTTACCTTGCCCCTTCATCTTTGCCAATGTGGATGAAAAGGGGCCACATACCAAACCTGTTAAGCCCAGGGGAGGCCTGCATGGCAGCATTACACACTCAGAGACCTAAAGTAACTACACAGAATGGTCTATATTTAAAACTTTTTAACTAAAAGCAGTTTATATCAGGTAGTCATGTCCTAGCTAGTGTTATAGTAATAAGTTTAGTTAGTATAAGTTAGCATAAGCAAACTCCATTTTGTATTAGAGTGAATTTTAACTTTACTTAGAAGTGAAACTTAACTTATGTGTGTGTGACCCTGATAAGAACTTTGTAGCCCCCTGTGTGTGCACTCCTGATAAGTACTGTGTAGCTCCCTGTGTGCGCACTCCTGATAAGTATCTTGTAACCCCCTGCGTGTGTATCCCGATAAGTCCAGAAGGCACCACCGGAGCACACTGATATGAGACACTGAAGAAGCCCATCCTTCGGGTATAAAAGAAGGACCCTCACACCAGCGGCCAGACGCCTGTCTGCCCTCCACAGACGAGACGGCCTCCTTACCCTCCTGGAAACTGCCGTTCCTGCTCTGCTCCTGAGCCCAGATTGTTAGAGGCCTCTCTTCCTGTCAAGAGACTGACCACCTGCAGCTGCGTATCTGACAACCTCTGTGTGTCTCTGTCAGCAAGTGTCTCCGGGTGGCCTGCCAAGGACTGAAACCCATCAGCTCTCTGGTAAATAAACCTCTGTGATTCTTACATTCTGTTTGTCTCCTGTGTCTCCTTTCTTCTTAGTTTTGGTTTAAGCTCGGCCTAAATAATAAAGTACCCTTTGACATCTGTATTGGTATATCTAAATGAGGTGCACTGGGTCACCTGTGCACACGTTCCCATAGAAGTGGAACAGCTAGAATCTTCTATGATGAAGGTCAATCTTTACCTTAATTGAGCTTATCTACTGTCTTTTTGCATCTAAGATAACATGTCTTTGAAATGTCAAGGTAACTTCCATTTTTCCTGATCCCTCAGGGCACACCCACCACTAAAGGGCTGAGACCACAAATCCCCTCATTGGTATTATTATGTTAATTGCTGACTGTTAACTATCTGTACCCATCTAAAAGAAGCCTGGTCAGCCCTGGCTGGTTTGACTCAGTGGATGGAGCATTGGCCTGCAGACTGAGGGGTCCTGAGTTTGATTCTGGTCGTGGGCACGTGCCCTGGTTGTAGACTCAATCCCCAGTGGGGGGCAGCCGGTCAGTGATTCTCTCTCATCATTGATGTTTCTATCTCTCTCTCCCTCCCCTTCCTCTCTGAAATCAATTTAAAAAATTTAAAAAAAAAAAAAAAAGAAGAAGCCTGGTCAGGGGATGGGAGCAGAGGGGTGGAGAGGGTCAATGGAAGTAAAGGAGGACACCTATAATAATTTCAAAAGTGAAGATAAATTTTAAAAACAAAGAAATATCTGTTTATCATTTTACTTTGTATCCAATCCCATCCTCACTTTGCTTTCTTCCACCTTCCTAATCATTCACCAATCAATTTCATATAACCCCCTATCTCTTCCCCTTTGATTCTGATGTATAAAGTAAGTGGTAAAACTGCCATTTTCTGGAGCATTTTCTTAATCAGTTGAGATTTTGCTTCCCGGCAAGCTCAAATAAACTCATAAAAATTCTTACAGGTTTGGACATTTTTATGTTGACACTGTGTTAAAATTGGGGAATAAGACATGAAATCAA